>NC_141858.1:13272891-13616224 GCF_024713525.1 Acromyrmex echinatior | reverse complement strand
TTAAACTTATACGGAAAGAATAATTCTGCTGAAGTATTCAAAAATTTAGTTGGATATGGATCTGAAAATAATTTTGTCGGACCATTAAAATAATATTATGTAGGAAGCTCAACTGGTTATTAGAATGTAATAAAATTACAGTCTTAATAACTGCAATGAAAATTTTTATATCGTTGCTCATCGTGCTTGAGTTATTTATAACATAATTCTATGATCCAACAAAATTATTTTTAGATCTGTATTTAATTAAGTTTTCTTCTAGCAAAATCATTCTTTTCGTGTAAGTATTAAATAATTAAATATTAAACATTCAATATGAAAATTATTTTCGATATACAATTTTGCCTGTATAAAACACTTTCAATTTACTATATTTTTTTGGAAAAAAAAACCAACAAAAAGAGAGAATTAATTATAAAATATTAATAAAATATTGAAATTATAGAAATAAGCATTATTTTCCAATAAAACTATTTTCTAATTTATTTATCATCAGATAGAACGTTTTTTATGTCGATTTGTAGGTGTATTTCATACTTGGCTATACTTTGGCTAAAACTGTACGGAAAAATCATTATCCATTATAATCTCGTTATAATCTCATTATAATCCATTATAATTTCTGTATATTACAATAATCTGAAGCTTTTACTCTTCAGACAATTTTGTCTCGTTTACATAATTTGGATAAAGAATACTTCCTAAAGAAGGGAAAACTAGTCTTATACTTGGAAGATTTTTATCGCCAATAAAAACTAATGGGAAATTACGCAATAGCTTAATAATCGTATTAATTAATGGCAAATGAAACTCGCTCGAACAAAACAAGCGGAAAAGCGAAAAGTTGAATGGCGAAGGCAGTTTCAGCGTTGCCTGAAAATCCTTCCAACGGCGAAGCAGATGGCGTCAAAACTAGTAGGAACTTTTCCTTATGTGCACCTGTGTCTTCATTAGAGATGAAAATTCATTCCGCGGCTTTCCATCGTGTTTGAAGCAACGATAACGACGTCACGTAATGAATACGCGATGCAGCAGTTACACAATCTCGCGTACCCTCTCCAATATCCTGGAAGATGTATACTTAGAATGTACTACATGGATATTTATTGTATAGAGAGAGAGTAGAGTTCATTGGAACGTTCAATTTCAATGGTATGTAGTTTAATTTGTTTGAAGTCACTTTTTCTTCGCCCGAAAAAACATCAAAAAACTAATATTTTCATCAAACACAAATAATTTTTTGTAGATTATACTTCAAAATGGACAGACAGAAAAAAAAATTGTATTTTTCAGTTATTTTCAAGCGAACCGTTTTCTTTCATTTCCGTGAAACATAAAATAAAAAAAGGGGGAAGTGGGGAGGGGGGGGGGAGGGGGAATCGGATGTTACGATATTAACTTCTCGTTCAAATCACTATCGGCCGCCGCTCAAAAGCCCGGCGTTTATAAAAGAAAAGTGGAAAAAGAACGCTTATTAGAGCCGGTCCAAGTACCCACATCTCAATTATAAGATCCGCGTGTACCCAGGCGCGATCGTCCGGATGGTATTAAAATCGCGCAGAGAAATACGTCGCGCATTTGCGAGGAGTCTCTGGCAAAAGCGAATGACCCAGATTTTAAAAAAATTACTGCCTTTATCCTGGCGCATCCAGTTTCGCGCGCGCACGCGCGCACTTCATATATCGGATTCCTGCGATCTGGCGCGGAATAAAAAAAAAAAACTGTGATACGTGAATATAAACGGTGCATGCCGCAGCATTTAATTACCTGCCGCGGGCGTATGCATAAACCGTGCGTTCTTCGGCGAACGTATACGGATGCATCGCGACGTGCTGATTCGCCGATAGTAGCGGATTGCGGGACGCTCTCGACAGCCTCGAATGTGCTTTCTCTCCCGTTAAATACATCTATATAAAAGAGTTCTCGTTTCGAAATTTTGCCGAAAAAATAACATGACGGTCGCAGCGAAATTTCAAATAGGTAGAGCGACGGAGCAGAGAGGAAGAATTTAGAAAATTCGTAATTATAGGTTTTTCATATTTTCTTGTTTTTAAATTTAAATATTTAGATATGTGTGCACACGTATATTTAAGTATTTCCTATTTCGCCCAAATTGTTACGAGTGAATATTTGTATGCTAGAATGTAGAACTCGACGACGTGCGACGTTTTGTACGAAAGAAATTGCTACAGTAAAGAGTACAGTTTTGAAGTATCTAAAAATTTAGCTAGAATGAAAAAAAATATCTATTATATATTGTTTCTTATGGGTATTTTTTTTATTCATCTTCTGATTTGTATTCTTCAGAGTTTTAATTTACATAATTTACATACATAATTTAGTTAGATATAGATCTGAAAATTTTGTTGGACCATCAAAATAATTATGTAGGAAACTCAAGTTTGATGAGCAATGCTATAAAAATGTTTTATTATTCTAACAATCGCTTGAGTGTCCTATATAATTATTTTGATAACATAAAAAATTTATTTTCTGATCTATTTAAATTTGTAAATATTTCAAAATAACCTATGTAATTATAAATTGCAATCCAATCCTTTGAGCTAAAGATAGATTTCATTATTTTGAACTTCCATACAAATCGATCCATTTTTGTGATTAGTTTCGAAGTAAACAAAGTTTATATTAATGCGCGTGTACTTAATAAATAATAAACTAAATTTAAATAAAATTTAATACATCTTAGATTAAATTGTTCAACTTCATGTTTTTAAATTAAATTAACAACATACCGAATAGACGCAGTGGTGATCTATTAACTGAAATTAGGTGATTTAATACTATAAATTTAAGTTACAGTGCAGAAAGGAGAAAATAAAAGAAATTAAAAATCAAAAGAAATTGTTACAGTACGGATTTTTGCCCGCAGAAAGGGCACGTCTAGTGCTATACTCTGATTGTCCCTCTTTACGAACTGTATAGTTTCCGTATATACACGAGAGAACAACCGAAAGCACGCACTCTCCCGAGTGATATACGAACGGAACATATTTCACTCGCAGTGCGTGCACCCAGTTGTTTCTCTACGCCCCTACGTAGTAATGCATGTGAGGGACAAACATTTCTATATTTCACAGATAGAGAAAAGGCTCGGACGTTACTCCCGTTTCTATAGCTGGCGTCGAACAATACATGCATTTGTCAGATATTCGACAAATGCAACCGTGTCGCATTTACATCGTATGACGAATTTTTGGGGGATGCATTGTCATATACGGAATTGAAGAAAAATTGTTTCTCCCGACATCAATTTAATTTCTGTCGATTGTTAAATCTCACGCGATCCGAAGGAACGCGTGATGCACAGTACATGTACACGTGTGAAAAGAATCGTAGGATGTAACTCAAAAAGAATAAGAGGAAGAAGCTATTTGTTCAGCGCCGCGGGAAATCTAGAAGTTGGTCTTCATATCCATCGGTCTTTTTGATCGAACAGCATTTTGTCTTGTTGTTAGTGTCTTCCATTGGGATCACTGAACACACAAGTGGGATGTGAATTGACGATATTTTGATTCTTACGTGAGGATGTGCGATATTCGTATCCGTGAAAAAGTCGCCTGCTACTGCCTGCTCCATAAAATCCTCGCCTCGGTTCGTAGTATACTCTTCAGCATCAACGACAATGTAAAATGGATTACCGCCTCTTTCCGTTACGCGACGGCGCCGTCGTGCCGTTGAAAATTCGCGTAAACAAAGCGCCGCCGATGGCCGTCGACAATCAATGCCTGGCGAAATAGAAAAAGCAAAACGACAGACGTGTGTTCGCTTTATAAACAACGGTTTAATGCATTTATTTATATTAAAAATACGCGCGCACGTGGATGCAAGTTGAGCAGATAAAAAGTACCTTCGGGTGTTGCTCTTGTATTTTCCGTGGAAATTGTATTTTCCTCCTTGCACGGAATGTCAAACAAATATATTTACATAGCTTTATACAGTTAAAAGCTTCATATAGACCAGGAAACGGGAATGCAAATGTCTCTTTAATTTAAAAAATGTAGATGCAGAGAAAAAAAATAACAAGGACTAGCACACAGAGATAAATTTTTAATTTTAACACATGATACAATCATCATGTTGACAATCATGTTGATCATTGTGAGGATCATAGTACATACAAAATACACAAGTAGAAGTGCCGAAATAGAATAAGTTCATATACTAAAATAGTACTTATTTACATAATTAATCTTCGAACTTTTAATTAATGAGTCAAGATCTTACATATTAGAGTTTCAAATTAATTCTCTTTATTACTTTTGATGTTTTCGTTGCACGCGAAGTCACAATAATAACTATATGTCTAACAGAAAACCGAAAACAGTTATCTAATGGACATCTAATGGAAAATCAAAAGAGAATTTCGTTCCTTTCTGATAAATATCATAGAGTTTCAATTTAGTACTCGATTATGGCCTTTGACATCTACAATCTATTTTCTACATTATTTCTCAAATTCGATAAACTTTCATTTATATTTATTCGAGCTTGTTTTGCTATTATCACGAATCAGAGATATTATTCAGAGATATTATTGTACAAACATAAGAACAGCGTTGCGGTTATGTATCCCATTGGAACTCAAAGATTTAACAAGTACTTAACTGTTGTACTTTACTAACGGATATCCACTAGGGAAGCTATGCCATGCAATATGACGCTGAGAATACATAAGTTAATAAAGAGAGAAATTTCCTCGGTGCAAAATTAGATTCATAATTCTTTCGTACCAATCAAGGTTCGTTCGAAACTTTTTTGATATATGCATTACAATACAACTATAATAAATAGAATATTTCTTTCTCTTATTCTCTTCTATAGAAAAAATAATATAGGTAATTGCTGGGTTAATTTGTTGGAATAATTAGCATACTAAAAAGTTTCATTTATTAACGAAGGAACAAATGGAACTTCAAAAGCAAATTATAATTTTGCTCCACTTTTATCTCTATCTTATTTTCTGTCATACAATTATCATATAATCACATACACACACACACACACACACACACACACACACACACACACACATATGGAGTTCTAATTTATTTTAAAAATTCAAAATATTAAATCTTTTTCCTTTGATGAAAGTGGAATAATTATAGCACGTATTAAAATATATTTAATTTGATATTTATTATTTTTTATTCGAAAATTAAATTGTCAAGTGAACATAGTAAAAAATTTAGAATAATAATAATAATATTAACAATAATAATAGTAATATGCTGAGAAAAGAAATGCATGCGAAAAACTTGTCAAAGTGGAGACAAAGATTCCACAGAGTAAAAGAAACAAGAATACCGTGGATTTTAATCTCATGAAGCAATGCGAGATAGCGATGTTCTTGCATTATTTCCTTCTCTTATCTCTCTCAACATTTTTCTTTTATTTAAACATATTTTTCGTCTTTTGTTCTTCGTCTGTATGTATCAGTTTTGCTTTTGTCATGCATAAGTTTCACGTTTTTGTTCTAATTCACTGAGAATACAGAGCACCAAAGAAAGAAATGGACTCATTTCTTTTTTTATACCATACGATACATGGTTGACACACAAATAGGTCTTTGCGTTACAACGCTTACAGATAACGTTGTGTCAAATGTAACGCGTGTCGCGAAAAGATACCTGCTATCTTCCTGCGCGATTTAGACGTCTAGCAATATGATATGAAAACGACACTTTAAGAGCTTCTGACGCTTTTCCGTTAACGAAGCTCACGAACCATTTCTCGATTCGTCGGTGCAGTAAATCCTCTCGACGCCGTTTATCGCAACGTAATAAAAAAAAAAAAAAATGAAAAAAAAAATGAAAAAAGAAAAAACGAAGGCACAAGAGCATGAGTGGATGTTAAGAATCGCACTCGACTCTTATATCGATGATTTAACGGCCACTCTACGAACGGATAAGAGGCTTCCGCTCGCGTTATGACTTTTGACTCGTTTTTCTTCTTGTTCCGCATCCATCGTGCGCTTTTACGATACTGTAAAAGCCAGTTTGTATGATTCACTTTTGGGATTTACCTCGAACAAATCGGCTAACGTAAATGCACTGAATGATCTTTTATTCATCCTCTTAAAGTTTAAAAAAAAAAAATCGATGTTGCAAATTATAAATATCTTATTACGTGCTGCGTGTTTGCAAAAATTTATCAGTTTTACAATTTTTTTTTTCTGAAATAAAGAGATCGAATTTGTTTATCTACTTTAGATCGTCAAAAAAAATATATAATTTTTTCTATATCATTTTTTCATCATGCAAAAATTAAATGTAAATAAAAATTGTAAAACTGGGAAAGAGAATTTTATTTTACTAGTTTATTCCTTTCTATCGTTGAATAATTTATTTACTGTTGTACATGAACGTTTAAAAACTTAACTACTTTAATATTTCTTTGCCGTAATGTCTGCGTTGTCTAATTTTTATTTCTGAATCCAAATTTCTTTTGCTTATATTAGACCGACTTTGCGATCGTAAATGCGGCGTGCACGCATGTGTATCCCGTAATGAAAACGGCCCTAGTTTCGCATTTTACGTTCTGCAAACGGGGAGATAAGCTTACGATGTTACCACAGCATTCGCTTTTATATCTCCCGGGCGGTGCATCCTGGCGCGTCCCGGAGATCGCTAGGACTCGCGTCAGGAACGAATGAACTTCCGGAAACGGAGATTCGCGAGGTACGCCCCCTCCCTCTCCCTCCCCCACTTGCATGGGCGTCGAGAAGCTATGACCCTGCTGATGTATAATACCTTCGTGCACTTTCATCCGAGGAAAGGAAATTCGATTAAATTATATAACCGCCCTGGATGAAAATTTAACGAGACCAGACACAAGACAAACACATCGTAAAACAACACCGTAATCTGAGTTAACTAAAAATTTCTCAGAGGAATAAAGAGACTTTGATAAAATAATTCTATTGTCGATTGAAATTCCTTCTAACAAAATGTGTCGAGTTTAATTGAAATTACTTTAAGCCTTACAGAATTTTTAATCTCATAAAAATTGAAATTATTTCGTTACAACATTCTTACGGCTTATGATTCATGGTATTGATGGAAAATGTAAAATGAAGTGAGCGCCGAAAATATTTTTCACACTTTCTTCCTAAGGATAAAATCCTGCAAACGCCCATGCGCGCATAAAAAGCGCCACGTGAGAAATTCAACGCTGAGACGCTTCCTGCGCTTGTTCCGTTTAGCATCCGTCCGCTCGTAGAAATATTAATATCGGTGACAGATCATTAAACTTCTGGTGTTTATTCGCCGTCTAAGTTTTTATACTCAGAATAAATAAACTGCCTGCGAAACTTATAATCGAATTTTTAATTAATTATTCAACTTTTGTAATGAATATTGAATTGAAGTAAAAGATACTTTCCTCAATAATTACGTACGGTTATAAAATTTCAATTTATATTTTATATTTTTTTTTTCAACGTATTTCATAAAAGACTTAACTAAATGTAACGTAAATAAATAAACGTATAGAAGAAATTATATTAATTTAAAGGATTAATATTAACGTGTTTTTTGTTTTAATTTTTAACAAAATTTATTTCACTTAAAAAATAGGCAGACGATTGGAGAAGAATAAGGAAGATTATACAATTATAATTTTTTATCAAGAATTTATAAATCTGTAAATAATTTTTAATTTATTCGCGTTCCTCCAGAGACTGCAAATTAAATATAGTCATTCCCATATTCATATTTCATTAAATATTTAGTATATAAGCTGTTCTTTTAGCGTGTGTTAACGCCGAGAGATTTCTCTTTACAAAATTATAACAAACTTCGACTATTTCATTTTCAACCATATTTCGACATTTATTCACATAGCCGAAGAGACGTTGATTTCTACATAACGGATCTCGTTAAGTTGTAAACGTGCCATCTACTATATCTCTATCTCGCGCAACGTTACGCGAAATGTAACCGACATAATCGTGGATTAAGGATGATTCAGTTTTATTCAGCCGCTAACACACGCGCGCAAGGGCACTCATCTCGTATTTAGCTGCACGTTCGCCATGGAAAATCGCACGCCGCGGATGCGTATTTTGTCATGCGGAAATCGCTCGTTTCCGACCTTTTCGGAATTCCTATCATTTGCATCCGATTACTCGATCCTGCGTTACACGGAAATCCGATTTATCGTCGCAGGACTTGACGATGTGCCTCGCCGATTTTGCCGGCAGCGCTACCGGTTCACAGAATCTAATGGCAAGTATCCCGGAAAATACGAGAGTGAAACATGAAACCGGAAAATATTCGAAAAAGCGGTCTCATTTCTGATGCATTTCGAATCTGTATATGTATCATACATTTTCATCCCTCAATTATACAAATCTGGAAAACAGCTGGAAAATAAGCTTCATATTAACCGATTTTTTTTTTCAAAACGTGTTTATTTTTTAACAAGTAATTCAGTAAAATTTTATAAATGTTGAATAATCACTTGCTAGATATTCTGTGTTTGACGTTACCTTTTCGCGACACTCAGAGTTTTTTACATTCGGCATTATGACAATCAGAATTACACGCAATGCGATTTCGATATTTTAAAAAATTAGTGCGCGCTGTGGATTTCGTTACATTTTACATTTCTATATTTCTCGAAAAAAAAAAAAAGCAAACGTAACAGGACAAAAATTTTACATATACAATATATTTTTACGCGTGTATAAAAATATATTATGTTGAATAATGTTTGAATTAAATATTGTAAATATTCTAGAAAAATGTACAGTAATATATCAAATAACAACAAATAAAAAACATTTCCTGCGTGTATATAAGATTAATTATATTTTAATTTTTTATGTATATTTTTGATAAAAATAATATTCAAAAGTTCGAAATAAAGCCGTAAAATGTTATAAAGTGACAAGCCTCGAAACGTTCTGTTTAAACTTACAATTCCAAGCAGAAGCAGAAAACTCACATTCACTGAAAAATATCGAGGGAAAAGTTTCATTTTATTGGAAACTACTCTTTAGGAGTTACCGATAGGTTTTCGATACGACCTGTATTTCTACTCAAAAACCAACGGACCCAAAGCGTTTTACTCTTCTTTATCCAAAGCTCGGGAAATTTTCACGATAATTCCCTCTCCCCCTCCCCCCTCCTTCTCAACCCAAGTTGAGGAGTATTACCTAGAAGAGCACACATCTTGATTAATCGAAAGATTTCAAGTGGAGTTATCGAACTTTTATCGTTTCGATGGGATATCATCGGACGAAACGAATCTTACACTCGAAGTGGAGCTTTATAATCTCTTCACTACAATTTTCATAGCAACTTTTGGCTCTTTATTCTCTTTCGAGTACTTGCATCTTAAGTTACAATATCGAAAATGATTGGAACTTTAATGATCGTTATTATCTGCGAAGCCGAGTAATCTTCGTGTTGTATTAAGATCTCAATCCTGTCTTATTCTCTCCGAGCTTCACTTCACTGTATTTTTAACTTCAACCAACTTCGAAGAAACGAAATAGCGGTCAAATCATAGTAATTATAATGAATGTGTTTCGAATGTGCTTTGATTGTTGTAATCCTAATTTAAATCGTTGAAACGCTTTATGAATTATTGAGAAATATAAATATATATTTCCAAATGCATATAAAATATATCTAAAATATTTCATAATTTCAAATTCGTACAAATCGGATTTAAATTCGCCATTTTACGTCCAACCAGATTTAAATTTAAATTTAAATGAATTGTATATATAAATTTATATGTTAATTAAATATATTAATTTCAATTTCCATTGAAAATACAATAGTATAAAATATGGAAAATGTGTTTACCGTTTCTATATAAATATACAAAGTATCTTTTTCAAAATTTTGTTTCTTAAAAACAGTTTTTAAAGACTTTCATTTTGAAAGTATCAACTTCTGATTTACATGCAAATTTGTATAAAAAATTCTATAATATCGTTACATAATCATTATATAATATTTACTTTTTTATATCATATTTCATATCATTTTGCCTATAATAATTTTACAATAATAATTTTATAGAAAATAATTAAACTAAATGTATCTAATCGATCAAGTTAATTGCATGAAAGAGATGAGATCGATAATGAATAATTAAATAATTTAATGATAGAGAATAAAGGTTTAAATGTTTATTCAACGGAAATGTTTATTATATAATCAAATTTCACATGATTATTTTCACCGAAGCGATAATAAAAAGAACTCTATCAAAATAGTTCGCTCCCGACTTATAAAGAATCGAATTATGTAAAAGCTGTCTTTTGCATCAAAGAAAATTTCATTATCGGAAACTTCTTTGAATGTACGTTGTCTGCATATTTCTATGCTCGTTGCCATCAAGCCTGCCTTGACATGAAAAGTGATGTGTATACCTACATGCGAATAATATCGATTAAAGTGTCAATCACTTTATTGCTGGCCAACAATGTTTATCGCACCTGCCGAATACTAAATGTAAAAAGAATTCAGATTAAGCGATTATTTTTGCGCGATAAATTAAAGAATAATTAAAGTGAGCAGATATTTATAAATAACAATATCATAATATTAAATTAAATAATTATGAAATCAATTTTTATTCATTATATATTTTTTATTCGTTGTTATATATAGATGTCGAAACGAGAAAAATATCTTTTTAAAGTCACGCTAAAATTTCTTAAGCTTTTGCACTCAAAAGGATCATAATAATTAAAACGATATTAATTAATCTTCTTTAAACTGTCTAATCAATGTTAAATTAATTCTTAAGAAAAACCCGACTGCGCCAATTACTTAAAGGATCCGTCACTAAAGTTTTATGATAAAATCTTCTTAGAAGAGTCTATAAAAAAAATCTTAAAGATTCCAAAACAGCAAAAGCTTAAAAATCTCGCAAGCTTTAAATAAAATGTTGAAACCTTTCACTAGCATTTAATTAAAAGTTTTGCAGCAATTACCTCGTGGTGCATTCAACCAAACTCTTTTAATGCGGTCGACGCGATTATGACAGGAAATAGAAACAAAAATAAGGCTCTGAGAAATTAAGAGAATTAATGGTTTCTCCAAGAGACCCCCTTTTTTTGAAACGACGTTCAGATGTTCCTCTTGTTTCTCTCGCGAAAGCGGAGCAAATCCTCGAAGCGCGTCATTCAATGGCGACGTATTGTGCGAGGAAAATCTCCTTTCCCTCAGCAAAAGCAATTTCAAAGGACAACGCCCCGGGGGATAACGAAATAGAATTTACGAAAACGCAAAGCTGCGATCACGATACAATCGAAGTCATTAACGACCGGCAAAACAATCTATTCGCAGATTCCCCGCGAGGTGCGTGTGTTTTATTAACGTGAAAATATCTATGACGAAACGCTTTAATGCGAATCCCGAACACGCACGGCTATATATACAATTTCAGCGCGTTTGCTGCTAATAACAAAACTTACTTCGTTATTTTTACAGTTTGCTATTCGTTAAATAAACACGTTCGATTATTCCACTACGAGCGGCGCCGACTGAAAGCCGATTATTTATCGCTTAATCGATCGGCAGTACATTACTTTTCGTTATTCTGTACATTCCCGAACATTTCTCTGTATTTTCTGCTGTGTTTTCACTTTTATCGAATTTTTATGTCATGTATTTCATGCGTCTGTAATAGTAGTGTAATACTTGGAAAAACTGCTGTTTTTATTTCTTTATTAAGAAATGTATAGCTAAAAAAGCTTTCACTATCAAATGTTTCAATCAAAACATAATTGAATTTTTAACAATCGATTTCTTTACAATTACTAGAATTTTTACGTATGATATTATTCTTTGAATTAAAAAAAATCTCAAGCGCAATATTAAAATTGATTGTATTCCTAAAATGTATAAAACTTTGATAGTACAAATTTTGATACTTCAATTTTTCAATGATATAAAATATTATAAAAAGTCAACATACAACGATGAAAAAGCCGTAAAGAAATTTTATTTCATGATTTTCAATTGTCTTGTGTGTGCATAATAATGTATATATTATTTCAAAACTTAAAAAACAAATGCAAATGAAGAGATTATAATCTCGTACGTCGAACATAAATATTTATCAGCGCTATATCAGATATAAATAATTGTCTTTTCATTCGTAATCATTATTTTATTTATCAATAATTAGTATTAATATTATATTGTAATATTAATATTATAATCTAATCATTTGTATATATTATATATATATTAGCTTTCCTGCGCGCTTATCAAAATTCTCGTTAATGAATCGTTAATAAATCATTTATATGTAACAATTCACTTCTATTTTGCTCTGAAATTAAACTACTGATTAAACGTCATTTGAAGCTATCAAAATTTTAATAACAAAAACTATATTAAACTAGAATTTTCACGCAAAATGTTAATTCAAGTTTAATACAATTTTTGTTATTAAAATTTGGATAGCTTAAAATAACATTTAATAAGATTATTTAACATAAAAGTTCATTTTTCACAATAAAATAATGTTAGTATAGTTACTTCTTGCAACCTATAAACTAGACAAAGTGATAAAAAAATTCTTAATTATCTATGTGAGTGAATTTTCAGAATAAAAAATTAATTATCACTGTCACTATAAATCAGAAAAAGAAAAGGTTTTTAAATTATAAATGCAAAAGCTTTAAAACAAAGACTGACAGATTGATATTAGATTGGATAAACGCAAATGCATTTATTCGGCGCCTTCATACAGAATAAGACCGCGGTATTAATTAACGTTTAATCAATTAACGTCACTGGATAATATTGAACAATACTCTCACTCTGCGACACATGTGATTGATGTTTATCAATGACGCAATTTTGCGAGAGCACAATGGATTTATATTTTTATAAGCCACGGCTTGTCTATCTCCGCCAAGCGAAATGCGGCTATTTTCGAGAAAAAAAAAACATAGTTTCTTGTTCGGGCAGAATAATGTCATGTTTGCAAAGCGCTTGCATTTCGCACTCTTCTGTTCGCCTTTCCGCTCAATTTACAGCTGCTTGTCGGTAAACGTCACGGTCCTGTATAACGCTAGTGGAATCAATCACGCCGTTCGGAGCAAGCATTTTCTCGAGGCTTGCTCGAGTATCTCTACTGAGACTGACGAGTATGAATGAGTCGTTTCTGTCGAGTGTGGAGTAATTTTAGTTTATCAAATAATTTGAAAATAAATGCGCCGCGGCTGACTTAGACAGTACTTTAAAAAACGAAATTATATATTTTAATACATGATTTCGTATAAATTTGCCACGCAAATTTTTAAAAGGCTATATTAATAAATACAATTCATATTAATGATAAAAACGAAGTTTGGTTAGCTTATGTACAATAATAATACATCATGTACGCCATTCTGTATTCGACGATATTGCTGCAATCAATTTTGTTTCGAATATGCATGATCAGCGCTTTGTACGTGACATGAAAAATCGGTGAAAAAATATCGCCCAAGTTACAAAGCTCTAGCTCGTGTTTGTATGCGTCAGGTATATTTTTTTTTATAAAAGTCATATATAAAACACGTGTTAGCTGATTCTATTGTTCAACACAAGTCGCGTGGATATTCTCTCCACAAAACAATGTTCATCTCTCATATAAACATGCATATTTAAAATTTACCTATATGAACAAAATGATTGTAAAATATAATTTAGAAAATAATTTTTCAATACTTGGCGAAGGTAAAATATTACATTCTGTAATTTAACAAAGTTACAAGCACATCAATTTGATCTGAAATTAATGAAAAAAAAATATATTGTTTTGTTACATACGTTATGTTTTTTTGTGAATTAATTTCCTTTGTTAAATTTAAACATTCTCAAACCGAGATTTTATTTAATTTTCGCCAAAGAGAACTATATATATATATATTCAAGTTCAATGAGTTTGTAACTTGACGTGCACGAAATGCAAGATTATCGATGCACCGATGCACGCTGTGCGCATCCCTTCGTTCTCGAATCGCTTTGATTACATATATATTCTAATCGCTTATAAATTTCCGTGTTTAAAGCAACCTCGCATTCTAAAGCAGCGCAATCGGGAGAGAAACGGGGGAAACTAAGTGCACTGCTTCACATCTGAGACATTATGTGAGCGAACGTCAGGGATTAGCGTGTATATCTCGCCGAATGAATTAGTCGAGGCGGCTAATAACACGGACCGCACACTGCCGGCTTCGGCGCTTCAAAGGCCGGCTCTTGCGGTTTCCGGCCGCTTTTCCGCTTAATTCAGAGGAAATTTGCCAAGGAGAAGTTACCTCGGTTTCTACCGAGTTTACTCTCCTCGTTCTCTCTCCTCTTAATATCTTCGCCGACGTGGCGATAATAAACGGTCAAGAGGAAGCTTCTTCGAGCAATTAGTTAGTGAAGATTCATTAAAATAATAATCTTCACGTTACGGTGTATTGAATACAAGCGATTGAAAATGAAAAGCAAGACTCGACTCGCAAGCTTCAGCAATCACAAATGTACAATTTGATTTTTAATTATGTAATTTAATACGATCAATTTGTACGATTAATATCAATTCAATCCGAGATTGAACAGTTAAAACATTTAATACTGAAAGCGAGAAAAAAGAAAAGAAGGAAGAAACCGATTTGGCTTTGTCTATAGAAAATAGCTGCAGATTTTAGAAATTGATCGGGAGGTGAAAGGTAAACTGCCGCAGCCATTTCCTTGCGGTAAGCGCCTTATATATCTCTCTACGCGGATGAATCGTGTTTGAAATAAAAATCATTCTATCGAGGCAAACAACGATGAACGTGCGCCACGATCTCCGATAGGTTAGCCTCTTCAGCTGCACCTTGAAAAAGACTTGAAAGTGTCTCAACGGCAGCGAGGAAAGAAGCTGAGAAAACAGGATGAGAGGAAAAACGCAAGAGAAAATTCGTTGTTGTTATTCGACCGACAGGAAATGCGTTTATCGCATTAACCGTAATGGCAAACTGCCATTCGACCTGTCCGTTCCTCGCGTCTTACCATCCGTCATGTTTATCATCCCGCACGACGGGCGATTGAATTTAACGCACCCGCTGCAACATAGAGGATACGTTTAATCAAAAGCGACAGGCTAATTGCATCGACGAATTTCGCAATTCGCAAGAGCAATTGAATTCCGACGATACACTGCGTTAAACGGGACGCCTATCAGATAAGGCAATCGTGATTATACAAGGAACTAAACAGGTTCAAAGTCAGTTTCATCGAGCTAATTAGATCTTCAACATGAAATAACAAAATAAGTAGGCGATTCGAAATTGTTTGTAAAATTAATACGTGCTCAGTAATTGATTCCTATATTTTTTTCTGTAATTTATTACATAATCAGAATAAATTTAAAAGATTATTAATTTTGATTATGATTTATAAAAATATGCCTTAGCGTCTAGAAAATGAAATTATTCAATATAAAAATTTGTGTCTTTCGTAATAAAAGTTGCACTGGACTAGAACTTTCCATCTCGTTTTTGTCAAATATATACCTTCTTTTTATTTTACTTTAAGTAAAAGAGTGTACACATAGTTCAGCTATAAAAGACAGACCTAAATTACGAGGTCTGATCGAAACGTTAAAACATTTTCATTCGGAAAAAATCTTGATTAATGCATAAACAACGCATTGTGCAACGGTACTTTTGTTTCGAGCATTGCAACAAGGACAGAAATAACCACCGCAAGTTACCACAATTATATAGGACATAATTATATAGGATATAAACAAACACTTCTACTTGTTTCTACAATGTCAATTTTTACTTGCGAAAAAAAGTCTTATTCATATTTTGAACCACCTAGTTACAGAACAGTTTCTAATTTTTCGAATATTCTTTATTCACAATCAGACTGGATGTTCTTCCTGGACAATCAATGGTTAACCATCGCATTTGAGATCTCACTTATAATCCTTGGTGGTTACCAATTCGACATGATAATCGGCGGAAGCACGATTTTGATTACTTTGTCCATTCACGCGGCAGTTAGTACCATCCTTCGTTCTAGATCAATATGTCCTTTTACAGAGAGTTCTTATCGCGATCGGTCGTCGAAGATTATAGTGAGATTTCACTAGCAATCCCATCACTAAACGATAACGAGCAAGTTCGGTCGGTAATATCATATCGATTTAAGTTTAATTATTACTCCAATATCGAGAACTGTCGTTCGACAGGTTCTCGTTAAAACCCATCGTAAAGCTTGAGATAGCGTTGAATTCGTATCCAACATTAAAATCTGTCTATTTTCATATCTGAATACTTTTTTCCAGTTCTATCTACTCCTACTTGTTTCAGTATTTGTTTGAATATTCTTGAAAATATTCCTGTACAGATATTTTTAATAATTATTCAGTCAAATGAACTTTGTCGATATCATTAGCGACAATGCTGAAGCTGAAAAATTTATTTGTAGTCTCACTGCGTTTGTGAACCTATAAAAACATTCTTCATGAACATCATGAACTGCGGACTATAAGAAAATTTCATTCACAAAAGACTTTTTTAAGACTCGGCGAAGCATGTCGACCGCTTCTTCAGAAACACACTTAAAAGTCTTATCTCAAGAAACCAAGTCGCGGACAAAGTCATAAACGTCGCTGTAACTTTCGACGAACGTTTTAATAACTCGGACCGGTTATAAAACACGCGTGCTGTAGAATCATCTCCGTGAATTGTGGGTCGAAAATTTTAATATTTTTCCCGTTCGCGAATCACCCCGTAAAAGAGATTGTAGTAAAAATCGGACTGTCCGTTCCACCAGACTCGTAGTTTTAACAACCAGTATCATTGATCGTTAAATGTCTCGTTAACAAGAGTCTATATAAGAATTTAACACTTGTGAATTGGTAGGATTCGTGTAATTTCTCGTTTTAATTAACCTTTTAATCAACGTAACGCGAAAACCATAATTTCTGGAGGTGGTGTGAGACAAAAATTTGTATTCTCACTACTGTAGCTATCGGCGCTCAGCAGTATTATTTTATTAGTCTTGTTCAGCAAACAGATATGCTTGTGAGAAGAATTATGATGCAAAGTGACCATTAGAATTCTGATACAGTCGCTAAAATTTACAACTGCTGTAAATTAATTCTCACTCACCGGAAATTAATTCGCCCTGCTCGCATGCCATTTTTCATTAGTGTCCGCTTATTGTCGCATAATGTTCCACGAGCGGGCATATTTTCGAAACTCTAATCAAAACTAGAGCTCACTACATTAATATTCTATAGATTACATTGTAAGCGTTGTCAAATTGATGCGTAAATCAAAAGTGGAGTATTTTCGATTCATGTAATTTCATTTAATATTGTTACTGAACAGCTAAATTTCATCAGTAATTATATAATGCAATATCACAAATAGTTCCATTTCAGTAATTGTAATTTGATTACATTAAATTGCAATAGATAATAATAAATAATTTGTAAATTAAATTATTGCGTTATAATTAAATTTTTTATCAAAACTTAATTAATATTCTCTGAAAAAATATCTAATTAAGTTATGGCAAATAATTCATATTAAGTTTGCCTTTCTTTCTTTGTAAAAATTTTATCACTAATCTCTGATATTTATTTCCAGAAATATTCCTTTAATTTTAACATTATCATTCTTTATACAAAACAAGATTCAACTTTACGAAATTGTGAAATACTAAAAAAAAAAAAAAAATATTACACTGAAGAACAATCGAATTATATTTTTAATATTTTTAGTATTTTCTTCCCCAAAATGAGAATTGCATAGTGATACATTATAGTGCTACAGCGACAATATATTATTGTTCTCCATGTAAGAGCTTATTCAAAGTTTCGACGATTGAGTTTCGTCGAGGCAAACTCACTCATCTCCGAACGGAAGATACTTTTGCAGCGGCACGCCGCCGATGCGGGATCACGAAACCTGAAATTGCTTCCGAAAGTAACTCTTCCCAGTTGAGCAGTACTGCGCTCCAGTCAAACAACGCGAATTCCTCCGATCTCATTCGCAGCATGCATTCCGTGAGCGTTTGTTGTGTCTTCCTGAACGAACGCTGCCGAGCTGTCTACCGGCTTCTACCGGTCAAGAGAGAGCTCGTAGTTTATATTCTTTATTCCCGCCACGGCTCTCTGCAGAGTCCGCGTACGGATGTTGGGAATTCCTTTCTCTGTGAAATAGAAGAAGCCTTCCGCTCCGTCCTGCATGAGGGCGAAGAAGGAGTGCTTCTTAACGAGGACGCGATAATACGACTTCATCAGCGGTTCTTGCTCTGACGCAGCTGGAATTTCGCACACTTCGGCCACATTCCTTCGAGAAGTTCGCCATCGTCTTTTCAACCGCAGTGACAGACGATGACTAGGAGGACGACGACAACGATGGAAGGCTCGGAGAAGCTTTCCGGAACTTCTCCTAGAGTTTGTGGCCTCATAAGAGCAATTCTCCCCCTCCCCCCTCCCTCGCAAGTTACTAGCGACTGATTTTAATGGACTAGTAGAGCAAGGAATAACTACTTAAACTTCCACTCTACACACTTCTCAGTTTTATAAAAAAAATTATTAGTGTGTGCCATTAAACATTACACATTAAAAGTTATACTTATATATTATGCTTTTTAGCATTAATAACATTGACTAATATAACTTAAAAATTAAAAATTTTTATGCTGAATAATTTTTGTTTACGTTCAAAAAAAGTTTAAATAATATTTAGACTGCTAAATATCGTCGCCCATTAAAAATTATTATCAAAATAATGAAGAAAACAAAACAGCGAATTAAAACGGTAAAAATATTTATTAATAAATCATTGATAAATACGATGAACATAATTACTAAAAAAAAAAAAAAAAAAAAAAAAATAATATACAGTCATGTGGTAATGATAACATCGTGACCTCTTTTCGCATAAAAGCCATCACAAATACATCGATCATTTTCGTAATACGTGTGCTTACAAATTACCCTGCGTAGAATTTGGTCAAGTGCAATTCGTAACGCTGTACAACATCATTAAAAGCGAAACGCTTCAATAATTTGCCTGAACTCGAGCGCTACTAATACTACACTACTATACTGTATAGCCAATATGAGTATCACGCTAATACTAATATGATGTTTTGCAACGAAAAGTTTCCATGAAGGTGTCAAACTGTCGTCGGCAGCGATCGATCAACCTTTGTCGTTGTACTTCACGTTTTGTCTCGCATAAGTTTATGTGTAATTAGCTTTTAATATGTGCACATTCACATACATTTACTTAACGATCGATTCGACAAATTTTGTTTCTTCAGAATTTCAAATCGATATCCAATCGTATTTACAATGCAGTATTTAAAAAAAATTGGTCATATATCTTGGTCAACCAATACATACATTCCGCTGGTCAACTGGTGTGACCGTAATAAATATTACTTTTAAAAAGAAATATTGCTAGAAATATTTTTCTTCTACGTTCTAATCAATTAATTACTTCATAGATAATTTAAAATGTGTTAAATATTATTTCTTCGAAAAGTAACTTTTTTCAAAAAGAACGATGTTACTTTTAAATTTTCCTCATGGGAAATTTTTAATATTTGACGTACAGCTCTATAAGTGGGAGCAAAATATTTTAAATTGATATGTGTACCGTATACTCAAGTTGACAACATGAATAATGCTTATAGCGCGCAGAATATTAACAGCATAGTTTGGCGATCAGTGATATACGACTTTTAAATATAAAATTATTCGAAAAAATATCTCTCTCTCTCTCTCTCTCTCAAAGTATTCCAGAAATACAAAATAACAGAGATAAAAAGAAATAGTAAGAATTGTATAGAGATTAATTTACCGTGAATGTGGAACAGCGAACTCTTTTTTTCCCTTAAATCACGATGAAATTAAGCTAACTTGAAAGTCACCGGAACAGCCAATACCGCTCGCTGAATCGAAACTAATTTTTCATCACGATCTAAGCGTGCCGTTGTAAATCAATACAGTGGTGCACCTGTGCACGCGTGCCCGGATTTCGCTATGTCGAGAGGGAATTATTTATGGGAACAATGCGGGACGGTGTGGTGCAGCTTTTATCGCGAGCATCCGAGTTATCCAACGTGCACCCGAGAGATACGGGAATTTTTAATCTCGCTGTTACTGCGACTGCCACACGAATTCGCGACCGGATTCGCGGTGTTCGTAAAAAAAAATGAAGGCTTAGCCGCCTTAGGAAACCCGTCGACCGCACACGCGTCCCGGCTTTCGATCTTTTCAAAATTATTTTGGCAGCCTTTCAAGCATACGCTACGCCTGGAATTGCGAAAGATTCCGCGAACATCCGCCGTAGGATTTTCATTACCAACGACAACGGAGGCGAGAGCTGCCTTGCTGCGAGTAAAGCCTGATTTATAGCGCGCATCCGCGACCTAAACTGTCGTGCAACTCGCGGAACAGACGGTACACGAGATAGACGATTCGGAGCAGAAATTTGATACATCTCTCTATACAATTAATTAAAGAATGAAATTGTTCAAAATCTTTTAAAAGCAATTTAATGAAGATATTCAAATCATATAATAATATCAGGATTTTATTCGTTGAGCAATTACAGATCTAATAATTTTCAGAAATAAACATAAGGAAAAGATGATAATATAATCTTAATTTGCAGTTCATTTATGAAATCTAATATACGAGGAGATTATTTTAATATTTATTTTAGAAAGTTTAATATTTGCTTCAGAGTATTTGTTCGAGTTGTACCAATTTGTATAACTTAAAAATAAAAAATTCCAACACTTATTAATTTTAATAAGCTCTAAATATTAGGTGTTGGAATTAATTCGTAGCGTTTTTAAATGAAAGAATGTTATTTATTTCACATGAGCATTAAAAAATACATTAATGAAAGTACTTCCCATCACTTGTAAAACGCTACGAATTAATTCCAACACCTAATATAAAAAACATCACGGCACTTAGAAAAACACGTCGTGTTGATAATTTATCACAATTTCAGCGATATTTCTTATTAATTCTAGCAGAATTTTATGTTCTAAAATTATTTTTAAATAGAGTTCCGGCTGTTATTTTTTCAATTTTGGTTTATAAAAAATGCGGAACTCGTTTTTATTTTTAAACAAGGAACTAGTAGAACTGTAAAAGAAACTATAAAAAGTGTTATCGGAACTGTTATTATTTTTTTTATATTAATAGAATGTCGTGCTTTACGGATTCACATAAATTTGAATTTTGAAATTAGCATGCCATTCTATTAATGTACAAAAAAGTAATAACAGTTCCAATAGTATTCTCTCTCTCTCTTAATAGTTTTACAGTTTCTTATATAAATAAAAAACAATTCCGTATTTGTTATACTAAAAATCAAAACTAAAAATATTGCGTGCTAACTTCGCAAATCTAACACGACACTCTTCCTCTCTAAAGTACAAGAAAAGGAAAAATATTTTTACTCTTGGCTACAGTTATAATTATTTTAGACTGAACATTTAATATCTTGAAGAGAGCTCTAATATATAATCATTTATATTAAACAATACATTTTTTCATTGATTTAAACTGCAGGTTATACAATATCAATACTTTTCTAAAAATTATTTCTTGTTAATTCTTTCTCATTTTCTCTTTTTTTCTGTCTTTCTCTCCTTTTCTCTTTTCTTGTATACCACATGTAATTCTAATACTACAAATCATATGATTATATACATCAAAGAGATATTATAGCATGTAGGATTTTACACTATGTGTTTAGAAAGCTTTAGTATACTCCAGTGATATCAGCTTTGAACCAACATGCATGCCTGGGGAAACAGCGAGTAACGGGTAGCCGGTTGCCAACAAGTAACTTCGCTTCCAACAAACCGTCCGCAAATTAGTAGTACAGCATTGTTCTGTATTTGCATAAAGAGGAATTTATAATAATCCACACAAGCTGTGTCGACTAAATCGTCAAAACGGAAGCGATAAAAGTATAGTCATAATATATGTGTACTTCTAACCTCACATATATTTTTCATTTTAGAGCGATTTTGACAATTATAATAATATATAATAATAATAATTCCCTTTATTATTATTATATTAATAATTTAGCAAATTTAACGAATTTTAAATGCAACACAATTGCAAACGCATTTATATCATTACATAATATGTCTCTGATTAATAAATAATTTTAGAATAATAACATGATCCATCACATAATTTCATTTGCCGATATTGGTAGATATTAAGAGAATTTTAATCAAAAATCAAATATGAACAATTTTAATCGGAACCCATTAAATACTCATTAAATAAATTCTAATGCCATATAGAAAATACACACACATATATATATATATATATATATGCGTTTGCAATTGTGTTGCATTTTCTTTAAGTTAAATATTACATTTTAATTTATTTCTTCTTACGGGATCTTATTGAGCCATTAAATAATTTCATTCAATTTAATAAAGAATTTGTTTTGCTGCAAACCTTTAAGTATTTAAAAATTATATTGCCTTCAACTTCAATTTAATTTAACTCATACAGGCGTCTTATTTCAGTCTAGAAATAATCTAGCCCTCAAGAGTCACGTAATCACCACGAACGTTCATTAAAAGCGAGATGATGGCGGATAAAATTCTGCAATTTATCACGGTCGATGAATGGATCCTAAAGGTTTCGCGAGAGCTGATTATCCGCTTCATTATATTACGCCGTGTAAACTGCTGAGCTGCCCGCCATGTGCGCGATTCTAATTTTACGAAAAGTGATTATCCCCTAAATAATTATCCCGTGGAAAATTATGCCGTGAAAAACGAGTTAGGTATATCAGAATTATATCACGGCATGCGGACAGCCTGCGCGATTAAACAATGCATAGACGAGTAGCAATAAAATGCAAGTAGCGCAATATTTGCGCCCTGCGACTTTCATGTCCTAACTCGTTCCTTGTACGAGATATTTGCCTCGCGGCGAGAACATTGCTAGTGTTTGTTCAATTAAAACTGGTCAAAAAGAGAAACTAGATACACAACGCGGAAAAATATTTGATTAAATGCCTAGTGTCTACAAAAAAAAGCATTGTTTTTTCTTTTATAGATATATTTATTTTATTTGTTGTTGCAAGTTTAGACACGTACAATACAAATTAAACTAGACATATATACACAGTAATAAAACCGCGAAATATATACGCATTTTTACATTTTGTGAAAATGCTATAATGTGAATAAATTACAGAATTTGTAGATATAATTGATATTTGTAGATTTAATTATATTCCTGACGAAAAAGCATTTTTCATCAGGAATATAATTAAAAAGTTATTAAAGCGAAATTGCCTTAAATTTCGCGTGATGTTTACAAAGGTATTCAATTTTTCTAAAAGTCATCACGTACAGCTTAATGGGACTGAAAAAAACGAACGCCGGAAATATACGTCTCACTGTTCGGAGATTTCCTTATGACGGCAGGACTTTGCGATTTTCTCGGTTACGTTGCTGGTTACCGCTCATGAATAAATCTGGTTACTGCTTTCTTATTATTCTAATGCAAACTCGGAAGTCTGCGCCCGGAAGCTTACGTTCATATTGCATAAATCTGATGTCGGGTAGGTCGTTGAAATTTTTACATCAAGCGCAAAGCTTCCAACGAATCGGTCTCCAGGGTGCGAACGTCTACAGCACGCAAGATATTTTTCCATTCTTTTACATGCCGGCCACGGCGAGGGGATCGCAAATATAAAATATTACTCGGAAACGCCAGAGATTACGGCACTTTTCCTCGAGATAATATTGTCGCCATTGAAAGCGTAGCCGCTTAATTTTTTTTCTATGCTCGGCGCGCAAATTTCTTTCCCTATAGAGCACTTGTGACAACGACACAATATCCCATCTAGAGGATTTTATCAACAGTTATATGCCATTTCTTGCGACTTGTTCCCCCATATTTGAATATATTTCTACTGCAACCACAGAAATAGAGGAATGGGGGAGGTAGATATTTTCCTACTTTTCCATTGCCATCCTTGCACAAAAATACTCGAAATAAGATATTCTAAAGAGAAATGTTTCCGATTGCAAATAGCTTCATGAAAGTCCGATACTGTGATGTAAATAAAAAATATTGACACAACAGAATCGTCATAAACTACAGACTGCATGAGTTGTCATTGCCGGATTTCACGGCAAAAATAAAAAATTTGCGTTTTCAAATCTTTTGTTAAATCAAAAATTGCAATTTGCAATTTTTTAAATTTTCCTATATTTATATTTTTAACACCCAAGCATTATCAGATTTAATTTTTATAATAAAAAAATTTATTTAAAATTATGTAAAAATTAAAAAATTGTGCCTATTTCTACTCTCGCAACTTAATTCAATGAATTTTTGAAATTTTAATAAGATATTTCTATAATTATAAATCCTAACAAAATTAACACTATATATTAGGTCATTTAAAAAGTATCCGCGGTTTTTTGTTCAATTTTTGAATGAAAAAACCGCGGATACTTTTTAAATGACCCAATATATATATATCTAATTATACATTTTGCACATAACAGCAAATTCATTATTATTGAAAAGTTAATTACTATTAATTTAATTATTTTACTATTAATTTAATTATTTTATTACTCATTGATTATTTATTTCTATTGTTATTTTAAACATATTTTATTGATACGGTAAATCACATTTATACAATATAAACGCGTACACAATGTTTCGCAAATTTTATCGCACTCCACGTATGTTGAATGAAACAGTGACGTGAAATATGGAGCACTGGAAAAGAATTAATGATAGTCGCCGGAAACTTGGTTTGTCTACCTTTCTTTGCTGTACCCGCAAATTTTCAGCTCGATACAAACATTTCTTTGTACAGGAACGGAAACATTCTCCCGACTTTACACACTTCCGCTCGTGGATCAACGTCACACGCTGCATCGTCCTCGTTTGGCAACATTATTCTATACTTTGACCCACAAAGTTTCTCTTCGAGCGATGTCGATAAATCTTTACGCAAACACGACCTCGGGAAAGTTGTGCGAATATACGAGCACGCGGGAGTGTCTTCGTCGATAAACATGTGAACAAAAACGACGATGTACGTTTTACAGCGTAATGCTTCTACCATTTTGTATATCGAATAACAAAGGATAGTGAAACTTTCGCGACGAAAAGATCAACTTCAAACTTGGCAAATCGAGAAAACCGAGGAATTCTATAATCGAAGAGAAATTTATCGTATATAATATAATAAAATAGAGAATAATTTATACGTAAAGATAAATTTCATTTTATAGGCACTTTCTTGGCATATTTATTTTTTCAATTTTTATGTTGAATGTTTCACTTGACTTCAGAGAAAAACGATTTATTTGAACAAAGTTGAACGATGGCAAAGTGTGTGTTCAATACCTTACTATGTAACAACAGAAATTTATATTGTTCTCCCGCAAAGTATATAATAAATAGAAGTATACAGCGGTTCAGGAAAGGATTCGAATGGTTTCATTCAATTTATAGATGTACCCTCGTTTACTTTCAGAGCCACCGCGAAAAGACAAATACAAAACAATCTTCGAAGTCATTCCCTCTTGAAATTTCTATCGTATCGCGAAAACGATCCTCTCCATTCCTCAGTTCGGGCTCAGAAACTTTACAGTATATAATGATGCGTATCGGCCTGTCATTTTTTTAAATTGTAACAATACGCGTGTTTGCAATTATATCCACATGTACGAAAACTCAATAATTACAATGAAAACATAACAATTGCAATCATCTCATGTTTTCATTAATACAATAAATTAGTACCTAAATGTATAAATTGATTTTCGACCACATTTTATACACGCGGAACGAGATACTTTATTGAAGCTTGTCTGACTCTGTCGCGCAGTAACTACTTCATGCTTTCTCTTGCTAGCAGCAGCTACTTGCAGTAAAGATTAAGCAAATTTGCCAACTTTACTAACTCCGTCTGTTTCTATATTACATTGGTTACACTGAATGTAATCTCAGTTAGAACATAGAAAGAACCTTTACCTAACTGAGGATTTATATAGCGCAAGTCGTCAGTGAAAGCAACGCAGTTAAATAAAAAAAAAAAAAAAAAAAAAAAGTAAGAAAATAATCTACGCTGTCAGACGATTTTCGACCGCGACATTTGGGATTTCGACGTCGATTGACTTCGTCGTTGAAATAATCCTCGCCGGGTGCGCGGGTTTAACATTTCCCGATAAGCAAAATATATCGTCCTGGCCAGCGTTTGACGTCGCCCGGTTCCGAGATATATGGTTCTCGCTAACACCCCCGAGAGTTACCGAAGTCGATGGTAAATTTCGTACCCCCGTCTCCCCTCGTACCTTCGAATCCGTCGCCGCGTTCTCGTATTACGGGGAAAAAATATCGAATATTTTCAATGGAAAAGCGGCGGCCATTGCACAAGAATGAACGAGAAATTTCGGAGTCCGGTACGCCGAGAGGCTGTAAATCTCTTTCTCGTCGGTACGACGACGACAACGACAACGACGATGATCGAGACCGTTCTATCCATTTAAAATTCCGCTTCGATCGCGTTTAAAAGTTCGTCAGGCGTGACATCCTTGTCAATTTTCCTTTTTACAACCACCGGTTATGCCCGCCATTGCTGCGCTACAACTTTACGGCACGTAATCGTTTAACTCTTTCAATGCGAAAAAATTCTTCTGTTATTGTTAATAACGTATTTATGAGTCATAAAAAATTTCTATAACTTAAATTTCTATAACATAAATTTTTATATTATAACTTAGAAGTCTGAGGTTAAATGAAATATTTCTTCAAGAGTGGCGAGATTAATTCTTTACGGAGAACTCTGACAGAAGCTTTCTAACAAAGAAATTTAAAGAAGGCTGTTTTCTAAAGAATCGCTGAATTTGATTTTGGTTCTCAGAATACTAAAATTGGAATTTCAAAAAAATTACCGTAAAATTCAGTTTTAGGAGGTTCTTGATATCGTCGGGTTAAACGTAGCTTTTGAAATTGTTAAATTTTAAAATAAAGATAATAAAAAAAATGTAGTGTCACTCAAAACTCATAATCAAACTTCGAAAGTTAATTCTAATCATTTGAAGAACGACAAATAAATCAAAACTGGAAAATTTGATATTATATATATTTTGCAAGTAGAAATTCCCTAAAACATCGAGTTTTATGTTAATCAGATTAATTTTTTGAAATTCTATCTGCCATATAAATCTATCTTGAATTTTTTATTTTTGACCTTAAGATACAATTTCATGCAGCGAAGGAAAGCTGGCTCCCAATTCACCACAATCAAAGCATTTAAAGCTGTACGCTCTTCTCCCGCTTCCTTTTCATGGAGCATACCTTCGCTGGCTTTAAATTTAAACTAACGAAGACACTCATTTATTTTCGCTAGCTTTTAATTCATTTTAATAAAAATGGATTACGAAAATGAGAATACATCGGTATGTAAAAGAATATAGTAGCAATTACAACTGCAACAGAGATTTGGAGGCATAGCCGTTGTAATTGCTAATATATATTAAAAAAGAAAAAGTATGGTAATACCCATTTTAAAAAATCGCAGCGAATGTGATTTATTCTTTGCTTCGCTTCCAAAATTAATCTTAGAAGTCATACGATTTCATGAAATATGACATGTCATGTATTTCAATGATGATTGATGTTTTGCTATTAGTTGAACAATATCGAACTATGAGCAAAACTTGTTGTATACGAAAATTGATAGAATGGGGGATTAAACGCCAGCTTTTATTAGCTGCATGAAATTATCTTATAGACTTCATAAAAAATATGTTTCATAAAACTCGAGCAAGTAGTTCAAATAAAAAGGGACGGCCAAAACAGGATCGCAAAGAGTGTGCAAATACGAGTTACAATAAAATTAATTCTAAATTGACAACGTATTAATTGAATTCTAATTTCAATTTGTTAAACACAATTTGTATTCACAAAAAATGTGTGCCATAATGTTTTGGCCGACGATACCAACTCTCAATTGGTCACCGAGCTCATTCAAATTACGAGAGACGCGGGACACTTTGGATACGATATACCGGCCGCGGGAGAAGAATTAATCCTCAGAAAAATTTACGGCCACAAGGAGATATGGGCGCTGTCGGGACAGCCGGTGTATACGCACATCGTTCTCGCGATTTATATCCTAAGGAGCAAAACGGCGACGAGTAATGGCGATACAGCTCGCGGAGACTGACAGGTGAAATACGGAACAGATCCGGGCGTTTTGTTCAAGTCGCGTAAACTGGAGGTAGGAACGGCTGGGCGAATTATGGGCGACGTTGTGTCAGCGTACTCTCTCCTCTCTACGGGAATACGATTCCGCTTTTCATCCGTTCTCTTCTTTCTCTCTCATTTCCTCTCTTTCGCAGAATCTCACCGCGAACCGTGATTCCGATTTCACGGTACTCCGGATGAATGCCACGCGTGCGTGTACAACACGGGCGCATGATGAAGCTCCAGGATCATCTTTCGTTAACGCTTGATATCATTTTTTTTTCGCGGCGATATATCTACCTGAGATATATTTATCTCGTCCAAAATTTACCCCGCGGTGGGCGGGGATGTAATTAAGTTAGGTACACTTTTTCCGCCGCGCTCGTTTAGCCGCGTGAACAACGGAATTCCTTTCTGAAGGGCGCCGCGTTCTTTTTACACGATAAATTGTGTAAAAAGATATACGGCAAAAACTGATGTGGTTAACCACGAAAGAAGAAATCCTTTAAATTAAAGCTTTTGAGCGCTCGCAGCATTGTTCTTTTCACAATTTTATTTTAACTACATCAGCGCATTTACCGATGCTGTGACGTTAAGTTTGCACAATAAAAGACTCATACTGTGAAATGGCTAATCTGGTGCAAGTACAAACAATTCGAATTTATCTGCCAAAGCTACATGAAATCCCGCCGATAAGTTATTATAACATTGATGATAATCCCGATAAAGTTATTATAACATTGTTATTAACAAGGATCCTATTGTAGTTGATATTCATCAATCTTCGTTTCCATCATGAAAAATCAGACAATGATGTAATGAGAATAATAAAATGTATAGTGTTATTAATTCTCGGAACTCGCCATCTCTCTTCC
The DNA here is from genome assembly GCF_024713525.1 of Acromyrmex echinatior. Lineage (NCBI taxonomy): Eukaryota > Metazoa > Arthropoda > Insecta > Hymenoptera > Formicidae > Acromyrmex > Acromyrmex echinatior. Next base: position 13,587,074 of record NC_141858.1, on the reverse strand, counting down.
TTCTCCTTTTTTTTATTTTTTTTTTTAAATAATACATAAACGTCACCTGTTTTTACGTCTCAATTAAAGTTATATTACTAACAATATATTGTATCGTGAGAAAAAAATGCTGTTCATTCAATTAAAATCTATATTACGGGCTGTCACTAACATAAGTGATTAATATGACATATATTTAATATCATGTATATTTTTATTGACATAAAGGCTTGATTATTGAAATAATTTATGCCTTTATGTCAATAAAAATTTAGTTGTTTTTCGATTTATTTATATAGTATTTGAGAACATTATAAATATTTAATCACAATTTTCTGTAAAAAGTAATAACATTAAATATAACTTATTATGACAATATTTTTAAAATAAAAATAAAAAATCTAAAAAATTCTAAAAAATAAAGGTTTTAATGAATATAATGCTTTCTTATTGCGCGTTTTTGATAAAATTGTATATTGAAAAAAATCGTCAAAAACAATTATTAAAAAAAGAAAAAAATATGTTAAACAATAATCCATATAACAATATTTTAGAATTTACATGTTTTCGCCGTTGGAGTGCAAAAAACTCCAGGTGATTATTCCCAGGTTGAGAGACAAAATCTCATGAAAAATATTTAATCTAGAATTATACGTATGTGTCATTTGTGATGAGAAAATTTGCCGATTCGTCGCGAGATACAAAATTTCTACGTGTCGGGCTTTCAATCCGCCAAATCCCTACGAAGGAAGGAAGCGAGCCCAAGATAGCTTCGGCGGATTACCTCATTCCAATAGGTCGATTTTTCACGAAGACATGACGAAAGAGAGATGTCGAATGACGTTGCGGTGAATCACAGCGAATCAATCTCTGTCTCGTTACAAGCGCCCTTCCTTCATACGACTTCATGAAGTCATACGTTCTCCTTCGATATTTTGTCAGAATCGATCGTTCACTCTCCGTACCTAGTTACTCGCTTGAGTAGTCGAGAAGGATTAATAACTATGTGTGTTGCGCACATAACGTTGGAATACTAATTAATCGCCTGTCGGCTTTTACGTGAGAAGGTAGGGATCGAGATATTAATAAACTTGTGGTACAGAGAATAACTAGAATTGTTGTCAGGTTTCTGGGATTGCGAAAGTTAGTAACGATGTTCTTAATTATGTCGATATTGCTAATTCTGAGGAAGATGGAATTTATTGCACGTTGGTTGGCGGACGTTGTTATTAAATGGTAATGCCACGAGATAACAATGACGTCAGATGATTATTCCGATAAATAAATGTAACGATACAGATAAACGCAGATGTTGGAGAACATAATCCTTACATTTATAGAATTACATAATTGCTAATCGAAAGCCACTGGCTCGTGTAAGTACAATTACAACGATCCTTTAGCAAGACATTCTCAGTGCTTATTATGCAAACTTCAAAGTCCGAAAATTGGCAACGAAACGCGTTACACGCTCACGACTCGTAACCGAGTCTAACTTCGACTATTAAACTTTACCAAAATGGCCAAAGTGGTAGACTGCGATAACACAGCTGGTTCTATTAGTAATTGGACAGTAGCTTTATTGATTACGTTCATTTCTAGATTACGCTCATTACCTTTCTCTCTCTCTCTCTCTCTCTCTCTCAACATTTTAGTAAATTATTACTACATACTCACTATGTGAAAAACCACATTACAATGCTATACAACACCCGCTATTACGCAAATTAACCATAATGCGGTTATGTCAGCAACATAAAATAGTGACATATTCCAATTAAACTAACGAATGGAACGAAGTTGAGTCGATTTTTTCCAATCCGCGAGCCGCGACGATATAAACTTCATGCACAATGTGAGAGAGTTGATCATCCAGATAATTAATTTACATCGCGCGTGCTATAAATTTGCGGCGAAATTCCGCGGTATCTGTCGGCAATGTATATACGTAATTAGCGTTAATCGATTAATTGGCTAATATCCAATCTTATCCTTCCGTCAACATTTCATAGTTCATCGAGTGACGGCTGAGCAATTGCTCAGAAAGTTTCAAATAAGAAAAAAATTTCCTCTTGGGCGTTCTATAAAAAAGAAAAATATTAAGAATAAAGTAAAAGAGAAAACAGGAGAGAAAGAGAGAAAGAGAGAGAGAGAGAGAGAGAGAGAGAGAGAGAAAGGGAAGCAGGGAGGGAAGAAGGGACTTGAACAAACTGTTTAAATCGAACGTGAGAAAACCGAATTAATGAGGATTAGCACTAATCGACGTACAACCATCTCTTCAAATTCTAATAATCTCTTAAGGGTAAATTAAACATAATTAGGGTACAGCATCAGAAGACTATAAAAGTAGGTCTTCGAGAGGATTAACGCGCAAAGTTAAATCACTTTTGGAAACTCGGATGTTATAAGCTTGATGTCTCTACTTATCACATCATCCATATTTCTCTCATAACCTTGACTAATAAATGGATATATTAGCTTAAAAAGCAGCACAGAAACTATTCCCTTAACTTAACTATTTCCTACATTACGTTTTACCAGCGACTTTATTATCTCACTGCTCACTTGGGATTAATATCTTTCCACATAGAGTCCATTTTAGAAAATTTAAATTTCGAATACCTGAAGCAAAAGTTACAAAACTAATGCTTTTATTGATAAAAGTGAAATTTACAGACATAATTCAATGATATCCTTTAATGAGTTTGTTCGATTTATTGTTATACATAATAAAACAAAAAGAAATAATAAAACTCCATGGCGATAAACCATTCCTCTTGATATAAAACCGTCAACTTGTTCGCTTTATTACGCTGAACGGCAATGTATAAAGTACATTACGGGCCATAAAGCAGTCATAAGACGAACGCATAAAAATGCGCTGTGAATCTCTTGAAAATCGTGGAATATTAAGTTTACTTAGAATATCTCAAACCAACCGCAAGACCATTTTGCGAATAGATCCCCTGAGGAATTTGCTATTGATTTTCGCTGAACGAAAAACATCAAAAAATGTAATATTCATACTGCGGTAAACACTTTTTTTATGCATTCCCATTATATACATAATATTAATTCAAATCCTTTGTTTGCATTGGCTGAATATTAAAGAAACTGGATATTAAAGAAACAAGAAATGACACTCTAAAAATATTTTCTACATTATCACAAATGATTAAATTAGCATGACTATAATTTCTAATAAACTTTGTATATATTAAATAAATAGTCGTTTCAGCTTTTTATGACAATTAATTATAAACTAATACGATCAATTAAAACCTAATTATAATATTACAAGAAATAGGACATTTAAATATTATTAAATTAAATATATTTCGCAATTATAAATTATGAATTGTTATAAAGTTTAAAAAATATAATTTAATATTTAACAAATATCCTTTGAATTAAAATAATACGAAAGCGTGGTAAAATGATTACTTCCCTGATAAATATTTTGCTCCAATTTGCTACAGTTATTATGGCTATCTTTAACGAAGTTATGAGATTAATCAAAGATCTCCCTGAGCTGTACCACTGATATCAGCACAAGGTCGGTCCTTAATTTACCAGCGTATAATTCCAAGCTGGCGGGTGACCCTCGAGGGCCACCTTGGCGTTAACGAGTCCCCCTCGTCTGTGGAATCGAGAGTGGCGAAAAGCCTCGAGGGTGCTCGTATTTTAGGAACCAATCGAGTGATGCAGGGTGCGGCTAAGAAGCGAATGTTCACTCGGCGCCGTTGGGACGACGCTGCACTCAGTGCAAAGAGAAGAGACAGGGAATGTGGAGGTGAGGGGTGGGGGCTTCATCGATTTCTTACCCCGTGGCCCAGTAACGCGTTTCGTGGGACCGTCGTGTACCGTCATTGGGTGTAGCTACCCCCGAGGAAAGGATCTTGATGCACCGCAGGATGCACCGAGAAAATCACCGATCGCGGTGTCTCTTCGATCGTTCGCATCGAGTTTTTGCGATGGTATCCGTAGCGCTTAATCCTCTCGTTATCGCAGGATTTTATCATTTCAGCACTCCAAGAAAAAAAAAATAAATTTTTTATGATATTAGATGGAAAACTTGACGTCATCACAATTGTCATAAATATAACATCAAATGAGCAAACATATTTTTTAACAATAAAATCTGAATACATTTGATTACAATATACGTTACTGTGATGATTATTTGATAAACCTAATTATTTAATTTTAGTAATTATCAAATTAATAATTATAAAATTAATTAATATTTATTTATAATAGCCATTGTATATTATTGTCTCAAAATTTATGTTGTTTTAACGCTATATATCAAATTTTACATCCATAAATAGTTTTAATAATTAATACGAATGTCCATTAGCGTTAAGCTGCCTGTTGGTAATTAATTTATTAATTCACGTACACGTTTATAACGACATTAAAAATTTTTATAATATAAATTATTTTCATTATTAAAAGTGTTTCAATTCATGACTTTTTAATTTATAAGTGCATCATTAGATATTATATTACATGTTATCTGAATTAATTAATAAATTTCCAGGACACAGCGTACTAATTGTAACAATAAAATTAAAACTACTTTTTATTTTGAAAAAAAATTTCTTTAAAAGAAATCTTTTAAAATTATCTTTACAAGATAGAAAAGCTATTAATGGGGCGCTAAAATTGTGTTGTATTATGAAAATTATGCGTTTCGCGGATTTTCTCCGTGTCCAGGTCTATTGGAATGCCAACATGAACCTTGCAAGTCCACTTCATCAGAGCGAGGAGCAGTCTGCTACTGAATTGTTCTCTTTATATTACGTTGTTGGAGTGGTGGTAGTTGGGGGGGGGGGGGGGAGAAAAATCGGCCAGTCTTTAAAAACCGGGAAAATGGTCTTCCATATTTTATTTATGTTGTTGTAACCATTATCTCTATTTAGATTGTTAACATGTTTTTGTATCTCTATGGCTTCCCTATACTTTCTTGGAAAGTATGTAATGTTGGCTATTGTGGTCGTTTTGTCAAACAGTATTTGATGTTTTGTCTCGACGTTGTGTTCTGATAATGTCGACTGCGTGGCGTGTTTTAGTCTGACATCACTTTGGTGTTCTTTTATCCGTAGTTTCTTTTATCCATTCTCTCGATTTCTTCAATACTTGCCCACAAGAACAAGATATTTTGTGTCATATTATATTTTGAGGCAAGCAATACAAAGAAAAAAATAATGAATTATATAACAAATCTTACACAAGGAAAAGCTGTGAGATTTTAAAAATAGACTCCCGTCCTCTAAAAGTGAAAAGAGATTTATTGGATATTGAATTTTGGCGTTTGATATTCACGAATGCTAGAATTAAAACTTAATCCTCGAACAAAATGAAAATGAAGCAGATTAAGTAAAAGACCAGAAACTTTCCAAAAGTAGTGACAGTCACGTGTGTTTAATTTCAGACCGTGTATATCATCTTCGCTTTTTAAGGAAGATAAATTTTCGCGACTACATAAAACTTGTTCTTCCGCGAAAAATGCGCGATCTATCGCGATTATGCTAATCTCGTATCACATTACGGTATACAGGTTCGTATTTAGTGCTAAACGCAAACGTATCATGCATCGTATAAAGTTGATGCAATCTATTAAAAGGAAAGCTAACGTTTCTCGTTAACAATGATGTACAACCGGAGCAGTAACATTTACGATAAGCACAATGATGAATTATCATTACGTAAATTTCACCTATCACTATTTTCCTTGCTACACTTGCGTGCTGTATATCCAGGTGCATCCGATACGTAACTTCATTCCAGTTACGTCGAAAGCTGCGAACTTACGAATCAATCATATTTTCCAATTAGTGCGCAATCTTCATGAAAATGAACCATATTTATTTTCTAGAAGTTGTTAGCAATAACCAATGATAAATATCTCCTTTATCGGCAACGGTTTAATAACCGGTTGTCTGGAGTTTAATGGCAATCTCGCATAATAATAGATTTTCGCATGCTAAATTGGTTCGGTTGTTCAATGCGCATTGATAATGCGATATCAGCCTCTTTCATCTTGTAGATTCTGTTTATATTAATACGCAAACTCTAGAATCATGTTTCACGATAATGTCTAAATCACGTTGATATAATTTGTAATAATATTTCTCGATTGTTCTCTATTTAAAACCGCGATCGAGTAAACTAAAATTTATTTGGTAAACGAGAAACTTGATTACGCATTGTATTATAATTGTCAATTAATTTCTTTCCTAAAGATATTCATATTAATATTGAATAATTAAAGAGCTTTTTAATCAATTAAATAATGAAAATTTATAACTTTAATAAATTTATAATTTAAACAGAAATAATTACTTATTTATTTAAATTAATAATGAAAGTATTTTCTATTTGCTACACGAAATATTGTGTATCAATATTAATGCTCGCTAATAACAAATTAGGTATATTCACAATTTGTACGATATATAAAAAACATGATATGTCTGTATATAATAATGATCGTGAATTATAAAATATTCGTTTTTGCGAAATATATAATCCAGAGCTTTTCAAGATTAAGAACATAATCTTAGAGGGAAATCTACCCGGATATAATTAACTCCCAATTAAATTAAATGACAGTGTCAGGCATTCGCAACGTTAAGGTTCACACATGCTCTTCTAAATTACCTCGTACTTCGCGAAATGGCGAGAAAGGACGGGACTCGCGCTTGGATTAACTTAATCAACCAAGTATTTGCCAAGCGAAGGAAACGGCCGAGGAGTTGGAATTCGAGGAGGATGGAATTCGAACAGAAGGGTGGCTCTCAGAGCAAATTGGCCGCGGCGTATTGTCGGCGTCGAACGGGAATATATGTATTTAATGGATTTCTCTCTTGTTAATACGCTCGATGTACACGCGTTCCATTACACAACAGCACACGATTTCGCTAAATAAATATACGCTCGATTTGTGCTGCGTGCTTTTAAACGGCTGCTGTATAGCTGGAAGTATAGTGAGCGATGAGGCGCGGACTCGAACATTTGTCGAATAAAACACGACTTGCATTGATTTAATTCAGCGATTAATTAAAACAAATTCGCCACTAGTTAATTTTCGCATTATACGGGCGTTGTCTGAACTTTTAATAACGCGACACAATATAATTAATCGTACGTTTAAATCCCTTTATAATGAGCCGCGGCGTACCGGCGAGCCGATAAAATGACAAATATTCCTTATGCATTATGCCGCGGATTATGCAAAATTTATGCGGAACTGATCGATGTTTACCGCTCTCCTTACCGCCATAAAATGCGGTTAAGGGCTTAATGTACCAATCCAGAAAAAGCTCCCACAATTATACATTTTTCTTCTAACGGGCAACCTAGTTCCATCAATAAATGTCTACTTCTGGAATGAAGTGCCGTTATCTGAAACTACTTAACCTTTTTGCTCGCGGCGACCGGTAATTGCCCATCTTAAATTTCCGTAACGGGGCGAAAAAATGATTAACGGTTCAGGATTCTTTATCATCCAAGTTCCGTACTTTAGTGCAAAGTGCATTAAGACTAAACCGCGGGAATATATAATACGAGGAATAATATTAGAGTAGGGTGTCTCGATTTGAAGAAAATTCTTTTTTACATATTATTTTATACGTGGTAATTTTCTTTGGAATTATTATAATTAAAATCATAATTTTTCTCTAAATCTGATCTTCTTTGCATCAACTTTTAAAATCTGCAACTTAATATTTATGATAAGTAGGACGATGTTATGCATACTTAATCCATTTTTACTCAAGTTCACACTTGATTTTTTTATTTAAATTCTAATGATATAAATTAAAGTCTAATTATGCGAATTTGTTTGACATGTTACAGTAACAAAATTCATTCGCATTGGGATAGCTGACAAGAACGATAATCCCCCATATTTCGACAAGGGCCTCTACGAGGCTGAGGTAGACGAAAATGAGGACATTCAGCATACGGTGCTCACCGTCACCGCCAAAGATCACGACGAGTGTAAGTCTTACTTGCCTTTTTAGCAATATTATTTCATCAATTATCATTTTCATTCTATTATAAACTATACTGAAAATATTCACAGTCCATAAGTACATTTTAAATACTTGTAACTATATTATAACGTTTGTCGTACCCGCATGCAGGTGTACAAGTGTACCTTGGAAATATTTGGACAATCAATTACAAATATATGTTGTGTTAATTCTAACATGCGAGGTAATTAAAGACATGTGAGAATTTCATACTGCAACATCTCATTTGTCACGTTTGACAAGTCTAACGTGATGGCATAAATTCTAACAAAATACATTTGTGAACGTCATTTTCAAGTATTGTATTTAATATACAAAAGGATCTCTGAAAATTCAAATAATTCCATTACTCTAACTCACGGTACCGAAATTAATAATTACATACGTATTATGGAAATATTTGCTTACACAGTGAATGCGTTTAAACGTATTGTGTACGAAAAGTTACGCAACATGTCCTGAACATAAATTAAATAACACTTCATCTCATTCACTTTACCTCGATATTTAATCTTTTTGAGTAATACGGATAAACAGATCATCATATGAATTTTCACATTTTGGAAACATTTAATATATAGCATTTAAATTATAGCTTAACAAATATCCACTACACACTTGAAATTGATGATATTTACGCTTCAGTATTTACAAAGTACGTTACAAAAGATTTTAAAACTAGATTTATACTTTAGTCCTTTTAAATCTAATATATAACATTGTGTAAATATAATACATTGAAAAAACGATACATAACAAATTATGTGACTATTTGTGACTGAAATCGATTTGTAAAAATAAATATATTACTTTTTTCCATGTATTTATTCTCTGAAATATTTGAGAGCTATTTATTTAAAAATTACAGTTAATATTTATATAACTTGAATTACACATCGGGATATTTCTAGCTATTATTTGAAATTGCTAATATTATTATTCAATATTGCTAATTAATCTTAAAACTGCATGTACATTGGTACATTAATCTTCCATGCAAAATTTTATATCTTTTATCGCCAACTTCGGACTTTGAGTTTCAGGGCAAATTTTTACATTGTTCTAAACTGTACAATTAAAGTCTATATTACTGTCACTAACATAAGTGATTAATTTATGTATATTTTTATTGACATAAAGGCATAAATTATTATTTCAATAATCAAGGCCTTTATAATTAATTTAGACTTTAATTGAACCAACAGCATTTTTTTCTCAGTGTATAAAAATCTAAATCTGTACAAAAAGTCTGTATACTTACGAAAATTTTAATAACAAAGTTTTTAGTATCATAGAAGTCGGATTGTACTTTAATCATTTTTTACATTTTTTAAATTTATCTATCAGAATTCACAATCCAAATATCGATTGAGCTTTTAAAATCAAACTTGGCAAAGGATTGAAAATGAAGAAAATGATACTCCTACGATGGAGAAGCTTAGAACCAAAAGAACTGTATTACTAAAAAGAGATATAGTCCGAAAATTTTGAGCTTTATATTATCAGCTTTATACTTATCCGAATCGATCTAAAATAGAATTTACCGGATACCATTATTGTCAAGTAACTTTTACTAGTCTCATATCTCGAAACGCGAGAATTATCGTAAACTAGATCGAAAGTATCGAGTAGACTTCGGATGGCGACCGATCGAAGATGGCCATTTCCCTCCGTGCTAACATCCCCCCGAACTTTCTTATTCGATAAAACTCGCTCCCAGCGAGAGAACTTTTATCTCGGAATTCATTCGATTACAACGAGAGCGTCGTTGCGAGAGTCGCGCCTTGCTTTATTAAAAGTCCTTCCTTTCTGTCACAGCCTCGCGTATTCGATACGAGATCACGAGCGGGAACATAGGCGGTGCATTCGCCGTGAAAAACATGACCGGCGCCATTTACGTCGCGGGTGCGTTGGACTATGAGACGAGGAAGAGGGTTGGTATCATCATAAATGTCATCCTAGTGTGCCGCTCGAACGCTTTACTTTACCAGCTATTTATTTAACATCTTTGTATATTCAGAAATTATTCAATATTTCAATCGTTAAAAAAATTCTAATTTTTGTTTTTTACCTGTTGTGTTTCCTGAAAATAATTGAAGAATAAAAAATTAAATAATCGATTTAATTAGCTTCTTAATTATTCAAATTTAAATAAAGATAATTTATTTTATGCATGCACTATTTTTATTTCGCAACAAGTCTTCAATAACAGAAAGATATCATATAATACACATATATTACAATATATAATAATATGCTAATCGATAATTGATGCCATGACAATTAAGTTAATTATATAAATTAATAATTGATATAATGCCAATTGAGATAATTATATGAATTGATAATTGATTTAATGTCAATTGAAATAATTAAATAAATTGATAATTAATCTAATGGCACAATTGAGCTAATTATCCGTATATTTCGTGCTCGTGTGAAAACTGTATTTAATATATTATAAATATCTGAAACTTGTGATATTTTACGAGAAAATTTTCACGTGCGTCTTGCAGTACGAGCTTCGGCTTACTGCGTCGGACAACTTGAAGGAGAATTATACGACAGTTGTAATTCACGTGAAGGACGTAAACGACAACCCGCCTGTCTTCGAGCGACCAAATTACAGAACACAAATTACGGAGGAGGACGACAGGACTTTGCCGAAACGCGTTCTCGGGGTAATTACTCTCCTTATATAATCGTTACATTAAACTTTTATACAATTAATTGTGCCGAATGAATGTTTACCTCATCCAACAAGATTGCGGTTAACTAGCAATTAATATTTGAATCGCAGGTTACTGCGACTGATGGAGACAAAGATAGACCACAAAACATAGTCTACTTCCTAACTGGGCAAGGTATTGATCCCGATAATCCTGCGAACAGCAAGTTTGACATCAATCGTACAACCGGAGAGATTTTTGTTCTGAAGGTCTGTTTCTAAATCAATCAATATTGTTTATTCGGGAAAAATGTTTTATCGATAAAGAATTAGATTATTTATTATTATATATGAAAATATATATACAGTATGTGTGAAAGAGAGGATGTATCAGGTATACAGTCTCTGTAAAAAGTGACTAAAATTAGAGATGTATGCTTAAAAATGAATATTATGTGTAAAATAGTTCAATAAGATCAATATTTATACTTAACAACATAATTTTATAGTTTAAATGAAAATTTTTTCATTTTATCTTAATTATTTTTTAAGAACACGTTTACTTCTTATTATTAAAATATTTTTTATTCAGGTTCTAAACGTCACGAATTATTTACAATACAATATAGAAAAATTTGTAATTTTTTCATTTTGTTAAAAAATACGTGTAATACATGCTTAAACAAATGAAAATATTCGTTCACATAATTTTTTTACATTCGCGTGATACGAATTTTTCAAGCTTATATTAAATATAACTATTACAGTGCATCATAATATAGAAAGTATCACAAATTCTCTTCAAATTTTTAATACCGAAAATATAAAAATTATAAAGCACGACAATAGCGTTTTTTTTTCGTTAATAATTACGAAATTAATTAAATTGTAAAATTAAACGGTTTAAATTGAATTTATCTTGCAGAGTCGCAATAGTTAATTCTGCTTTCAAATTAATTTGATATAAATTTTACTTCAATAAAAATTTAATTTAATATACGACTAAAAAAAATTGCAAAACGATGAGGAACAGCTTCGAGGAACAGCTGTCTATATTGATATTAAACGTCTGATGTAATCTAACACCTGGTCGGTACGGAAATTAATTCTTCTATAACTACAAAATGCACATATTTGTGCACGTGGCTGCGACGCAATATTGCGATGGAATAATTCAAATATCGGCATCACGATATTGAGTTTCGAGCAAAGACTATGTAAATACACGATGTCCTCCGTTTGACTGGCTTCTCAAAGGATTCACGCGTGACTTTTCTTTTTCTCCCGGCATAGCCGCTGGACAGAGATCAACCAAATGGTCGGCCACAGTGGCGGTTCACCGTGTTTGCTCAGGACGAGGGTGGAGAAGGTCTCGTGGGTTATGCCGACGTCCAAGTTAACCTCAAGGACATCAATGACAACGCCCCGATATTCCCGCAGGGTGTCTACTTCGGCAACGTCACCGAGAACGGCACCGCAGGTTTGTGGGACAGTAGCCAATGGGCCAATACACAGACGCGGTTACATTCCCGTGCCATTAGAATTACGATGATTAGATTCCCGTTCGTAGTAACTACGCTTGTATAGAACTCTACATGTTGGATGTTGATTTGAATATTTTAAAGTTTGCGATAAAGATAAAGAAAAATTTATCGATATTAATCTCTTAATAAATCGATAAATTTTGTCAATAAATAAAAAATTTAATAGCGAAAAAAATAGACTTAATGGGATTCAAATGGAATTAACGCTTTTCATGCTCTTCTTCATTAGGAATGGTGGTGATGACGATGACAGCTGTGGATTACGATGATCCAAATGAAGGTACAAATGCAAGACTTATCTATTCCATCGAGAAGAACGTCATTGAAGAAGAGACTGGTTCTCCCATTTTCGAAATTGAATCGGAAACTGGCGTGATCAAGACCGCTGTGTGCTGCTTGGATCGAGAACGCACTCCGGATTATTCTATACAAGTCGTTGCAATGGATGGAGGGGGGTTAAAGGGTAAAATTCTTTTATGGATTTTTAATTTTAAGTTTCATATAATTTTTAATTGTAATTATTAATAATAACATAAGTATTTTTTCATAATTCTCGCAATATCTAAAATAAATCATTAATAATTGTAACAGTTCTTATTCGGAATGAATTAATTTTTATTTTACTTCTGTGAATACTATCTAGTAAAATATTTTGGAAATAAAAGGACACCGATTATCTGTACTTATTTCATCTTTTTGTTATATCTTACACTCGTTTACTAAAATATTACTAAACGTTCTCTCCATGCGTCTTTTATTATTCTGGATCTTCATCTGTATTCAAGTATGAAAGTCGAAAGTCCGAACCAGTATATGCGTAAAATAGTTGTAGATATTTCTACGAATAGCAATGTCGTTTTGCATATTTTAAGAGCCAGAACATTCCATAGAAAGGCATCGTTTCAGCATTTCCATGTATTTCTTGGTAGGTACCGGGACGGCATCGATACGGGTCAAAGACATAAACGACATGCCACCACAATTCACGAAGGATGAATGGTTTACTGAAGTAGATGAGACAGAAGGACCAGATCTGCCAGAGATGCCGATACTCACCGTAACTGTCCACGATGAGGATGAAACCAATAAATTCCAATACAAGGTACTCACTTATGTTCGCGACGCGAAATTGTTAATCGGCTTAAAAAATGGGTTTAAATTTAATATATAAGCCATTGTATTATCTTTTGCATTTATTCGAGGTTCGCATTTAACTTTCATTTAACTTGTAATTAAAAATGTTATCATAGCATGTAAATAAAGAAAAAACAATATATATACATATATATATATACATATATATCGGCGTTCATCACAGTAAAATTAATAGTCACGAAGCGTTATATTTTCATAAATAATAGGGATAAAATTAAAAAGAGATGAATTTAATTTAATTTTAATTTAGTTTATTGCTATATAAAAAAGGCTACATATTAACAGAGTAACAATATTGTAAAATAATAATTCACGATTTAAGGTAATCGAGAATAGCGGTTACGGTGCCGATAAGTTTACCATGGTACGAAACAATGATGGCACAGGATCGTTGAAAATTGTGCAATCACTAGATTATGAGGACCAACTGCAGAGTAATGGTTTTAGATTTAGGATACAAGTGAACGATAAGGTGAGCAAAGAGAAAATTAATAAGATGTAAATTTTTAAAGTAATTTCAGAGAAAGAGAAAAGACAACATAAAAAAATATAATTAAATTAATTTCATGAAATTTTCTATTTAAATTATATTTAAAAAAATCTTCATTAAATTTTTTTTATAAAAATTGATAGTTTGAAAAAAAAAATTTTTTTATATGTATATTTAAATTATCGAATTATTAAATAAAGATAAGTCGTCGTATAATAATTTAATCGGACAATCATCCGTTTCAGGGCGAAGACAATGACAATGACAAATACCACGTGGCCTATTCTTGGGTAGTCGTGAAATTGCGAGATATCAATGACAATCAGCCACAATTCGAGAAAGCCAATATCGAGACTACTGTGCCAGAGAATGCCCGCATAGGCAGCAGTTTGGAAACGTTCAAGGCCACCGATCCGGATCAAGGTGGCAAGAGCAAGGTTTCGTATTCCATTGACAGAAGTTCCGATCGAAAGAGACAATTCTTTATCAACGAAAATGGCACTGTATCGATACAGAGAAGCCTTGATCGCGAGGAAACTCCTCGGCATCAGGTAAATTATAAACAACAAATTAATAAATAAAAAATTTAATAAATAAAAAAAATTAAAAATTTATAACGTCGTTTAATTATTAAATAATTAATCATTATTAAATAATGATATAAAAATTAGAAGGACACATTCTATAAAAAAATTATATTAGAATTTAGCAAATCCTAATTAAATTACATTTTACATATTATCATACGTTTTTAATAAAAATATAAATTGTAGCATGAAAGTAATAAAAATGATGATTTATTGCTTTAGGTTAAAATTTTGGCGATCGATGATGGAATACCACCTAAAACCGCGACAGCTACCCTGACAGTCGTTGTACAGGACATTAATGACAATCCACCAAGATTCCTCAAGGACTATCGCCCAGTTTTGCCGGAATACGCACAAACTAAGAAAGTCGTTGAGATTCTCGCTACCGACGACGATGATCGATCGAGAAGCAACGGTCCTCCGTTCACTTTCCGGATGGATCCTAACGCAAACGATGTTATCAGAGCTAGCTTCAAAGTTGAGAGCGATAACAGTAAGTTTCGTTAATTAATAAATTTCAGTGTAAAAACTTATTCTTTAAGACAAAATTCGATATTTTTTCATACATATAATATATATATATATATAACCTTCATATATTAATAATTATATTAGGTGTTGGAATTAATTCGTAGCGTTTTACAAGTGATGGGAAGTACTTTCATTAATGTATTTTTTAATGCTCATGTGAAATAAATAACATTCTTTCATTAAAAACGCTACGAATTAATTCCAACACCTAATATTACATTTTGTCTTAATTAATAATAAAAATTCAGTTGCATAAAAATACGTTGTAGAGAATAGTTTATCACCTGCACTCTCATTACTTTTCAGAGGGAGCTAATGGAGATGGAATGGCCGTAGTGTCATCTTTACGATCCTTTGACAGGGAACAACAAAAGGAATTCTTGATTCCTATTGTCATCAAAGATTCTGGAAATCCTTCTATGTCTGGGACTAGTACCTTGACAGTTATCATAGGAGACGTTAACGATAATAAAATGCAGCCTGGCTCCAAGGAAATCTTTGTATATAATTACGCAGTATGTATTTAAATTATATTAAATTAGATAAGTTGTTCCACATTACATCTAAATTTTCGCGCTGAATAATACGAACCTCAAAAAAATTGCGTTAAGTGAAATTTTTCAAAACCTTTTTATAAATACAATATAATCTAATTAAACACAATAAGCGAAGATCCAGTCAAAGCGAGTTTTGATGCTTAATAATATTTTTGTGTGAATTTTTACAATTTCCAGTTCAAGCAAATTAATCTAATTAATTAATTTTTAGGGACAATCGCCGGATACCGAAATAGGTAGAGTGTATGTATACGATCTGGATGACTGGGATCTGCCTGATAAGAAGTTCTACTGGGAAGGATTAGAACACGCACAATTTAGGCTCGACGAGGATTCGGGGATGATTTTCATGAAATCTGGTACACACGACGGCAAGTATCATCTACGATTCAAGGTCTACGATCGGAAGCACACGCAAACGGACGTTCCCGCGAATGTGACCGTCACTGTCAAGAGTATTCCGCACGAGGCGGTATTAAATTCAGGCTCGGTTCGAATATCCGGGATAACGGATGAGGACTTCATTCGTGTCTGGAATTATCAGGTAAGAGATTCTTCAAATCTTATTAAATATTATATAATTTATCCCTACATGTTACATCTTACGAATGAATTTTTTTTCTTAATAAAATAGATTTAGGTTCTTAAATATCATAAGTAATATTTTTAAAATAAAACCCTTGTATTTTTCATTCGAAAAGATGATATAAGATTTTTTTTTATTTTTAGAACCAAACTTTGTCGCGGAGCAAAGCGGATCTATTCAGAGACAAGTTGTCACATCTATTGAACATAGATAGGGATAACGTGGATGTTTTCAGCGTCCAATTAAGGAGAGTGCATCCGCCATTGACGGACGTCAGATTCGCCGCGCACGGTTCACTGTACTATAAACCAGTCAGGCTTAATGGTATTGTGCTTATGCATCGCGAAGAGGTAAATGTCATTCAAGAAAGAGTTTAAAGATTCAATTTTAAATACTTCACAAAAATTGCATTAAATAAAGATAAAGAATTCAAATAAATTCCCAATAAAATTCCTTTAATTAATTAAGTTCTTTATTAATGCGTATTCATTTGAAATGTTTCAAATGGTTTAAAAAATTAATTATCGCGACAGATCGAAAAAGACGTGGGGATCAACATAACTATGGTCGGTATCGACGAATGTTACTATGAGAACGAGATGTGCGAAGGAAGTTGTACGAACACCCTTGATATCAGCAACTTGCCATACATGGTGAACGCAAACAGGACCGCCCTAGTCGGCGTACGCGTGGATGTGATAGCCGAGTGCACCTGTGGAGCGCGGAATTTCAGCAAGGGCGAATCCTGCAGAAACAGTCCTTGTTACAATGGCGGACGCTGCGTGGAAGACCGATTTGGATTATCGTGAGTAAAAATCAATTAAATTCCACGTAACGTATTGCAAATCGCAATGCATTTACGCGAAGTTTGCTAATAAAAAAGAATTTTGTCATCTTTGTAAATAAAGATAAATTATAACGATTATTCTGTTAAATAATTTCGGTTCTTTGATCAATGTTAGAGCTTCTTATGTGTTTTACAATTCTAGATGTCAGTGTCCATCTGGCTACAATGGTCCGAGGTGTCAGCAGACCGCCAGAAGTTTTCGAGGCAACGGATGGGCTTGGTATCCCGCTTTGGAAATGTGCGATAATAGTCACTTGAGCTTCGAGTTCATCACAAGAAAATCTGACGGACTATTATTGTACAATGGTCCGATTGTTCCTCCCGAAGTCGATGAAGTAATGGTTTCTGGTAAGATTGTTAATCCTTCGAATTTTACATTTTTAATGGCATATCAATGATTTTACGCTAAATTTGCCTACAGACTTTATTTCGGTCGAATTGGAACGCGGTATACCGAGGCTGCTAATTGATTTTGGATCTGGCACTTTGGAGCTGAAAGTGAAACCAAAGAAAACCTTAGACGATGGCGAATGGCACCGACTTGACATTTTCTGGAATACGGAGGTGAAATAATCGATATTACGTTATTTATTTACAAATGTCGATAAGATATGCACTATATATACTAGTGTTTAAAAAATAAAAATCATTCATTATAACTCTCTAATGGACAAATTACTATACATGTTCTTCACTACCTATATATAAAAATAATAGCCTTTTATGATTTTTCAAAAAGATCTAAATTATGATCTTTCTAAATGCAAAAGAAGCCTAACGTCAAAATCATTTACAGACCGTGAAGCTCATCATCGACTACTGCAAATCTGCAGAAATATCTGAACTGGAAGATGGAAGCCCACCAGAATTCAATGACACTAGTTGTCAAGCCACAGGAACGATACCACCGTTCAACGAGTACCTGAACGTGAACGCACCGCTACAAATCGGTGGTCTTTATGTGGAGCAATTCGATCCCTCGCACTACAAGTGGAAACACATGCCGGTGGGCAAGGGCTTTGACGGTTGCATCAAGAATCTGTTCCATAACAGCAAGTTGTACGACCTCGCTCACCCGGGTCTATCGCGAAACAGCGTCGCCGGTTGCCCGCAAACGGAGGAGATCTGCAACAACCAGGAAACGACCTTCCGCTGCTGGGAACATGGCACTTGCGTCGGCAGCTTCACCGAGGCAAGATGTCAATGCAATCCCGGCTGGACCGGTCCTGGATGCATGACGCCCACGATCCCAACCACCTTCAAGCCACAGAGCTATGTCAAGTACGCGTTATCTTTTGAACCGGACAAATATTCCACTCAGGTGCAATTGAGATTCCGTACCAGAGAGATGCACGGTGAACTATTCAGAGTGAGCGATCAGCACAACAGGGAATATGCGATTTTAGAGGTAAATACGACGTGTTTTCAAAGTTACTAAAGGATTATTTTTATTCAATAAATATTTATTCTAGATTTACAAAACAGTAACCAATTAAATAATTCTATTATTCGTAAAAAATTAACTAATATTCACTATTTTAAGTGAGTTGTTTTTTATATTGTTTTTAATAAAGTAAAATATTTAATTATAAATCTGCATCTTTTATGTATCATCTTTTATGTATATGAAATAAAATTAATCTTAAAAAATTTTTCTATTGTGATTTCAAATATATCTTCAAAATATCCAGATTTTTAAATTTTGCAATGTGTATTTATTTTTGGATTAAATTAAAGGCTTATTAGAAAGACAATTTAATAGATAAAAATTAATAATTTTATAGTTCCAAATAAATTAAGTTTTATAGAGAGTTCCAAGAATAATCCGATATAAGCAAAATGCTTCTGCGATTGTTTGCGCTTAAGTTACATATCTATAAAGCGATAGGATATAATTTGTAAACAATTGAAATGTATTTATCAAACAAAGTTAATTGTAAACACTTCAACTCTGGATTCGAGTTCTCTTCAATACGGAATTCAAATACAAACTACAGTGAACAAACTACGGATTGTTTGAAATGTCTATTTGTTATAATTTCAGATCAAAGACAGCAGACTACATTTCAGATATAATCTGAACAGTCTTCGGACGGAAGAGCGAGATATCTGGCTTTCGGCGATAGCCGTCGATGATGGACAATGGCACACGGTTAGAGTATCAAGATACGGATCTGCCGCAACTTTGGAACTGGACGGTGGCGAAGGACGAAGATTCAATGAGACCTTCTCCTTTGAGGGTCACCAATGGCTCCTCGTCGATAAACAGGAAGGTGTTTACGCGGGTGGTAAGGCGGAATATACTGGTGTTCGCACATTTGAAGTTTATGCGGATTATCAGAAAGGTAACTTAAATTGCTTCACAAAAGTTTTAAATATAAATACGCTTTTTTTTACTGTAGTATTATTTTTAAAGGAGTTTTTAAATTGTATTTATACTTGTATTTATTTATTTGAAGAGAAAAATATTACATAATTTTTAATTGCATAACTCATAATTTATTTAATTAAAATAATTGTACATTTACAACTTATTTAATTGAATTAATTATAATTTATTTAATTAAAGATATCTATACTGCATATTTTTAATAATTTTCTATATTTTTGAGAAACATAATGAAACAAAAATCTAGATAAGAAATTACAGGTTCTATTGATAATTTTTTGTTTGAGAAATCAACTTTTTATTTCATCAGAGAATCTTTATGATGATTTCTATTTTGAATCTTTTACATAACAAAATTAATTTAATTATATAATTTTTAACAAAAATCTTAGGCTGTTTGGACGACATAAGATTAGAAGGAAAGCATCTTCCGCTACCACCTGCTATGAATGGAACTCAATGGGGTCAAGCAACGATGGCGCGAAATCTGGAAAGAAATTGTCCGTCAAATAAACCGTGCGCCAATGTCATTTGTCAGGATCCCTTCGAGTGCATTGATCTCTGGAACGAGTACGATTGCACGTGAGTATCATTATTACTGACTTCATTTATCTTTGAGACAATCGCTATATCATGTTTTTTATCGCAGTTGCGGGGAAGGAAGGATTCCTTCGCCGGATAACAAAGGTTGCATGGACAAAAATGAATGTATTGATTATCCCTGCCTGAACGGTGGCAGATGTATCAATCAAGATCCTCGATTCCGATACCGATGCATTTGTCCTGATGGTTTCTGGGGGGAGAATTGCGAGCTAGTCCAAGAGGGTCAAACGCTCAAGCTGAGCATGGGAGCGTTGGCAGCCATTCTCGTTTGTCTTTTAATCATTCTCGGTTAGTACAAACATTTACATATTAGACATTTAAAGTACTAATTGTATCATTGATTTGCCACAACGGTATAATTAAAAAAAAATTAGTTTTCCTGCAGAAATTAACTTCAATTTTGAATCATTAAAATTTTGTAATATTAATATTAAAATGTAATTTTGATAATATTATAACTGATAGCAAAGAAATAAAAGTATGTTTTTACACAGATTTTTGTATGTATTCTTTTTCTGTAAGCTATTGAAAAACGACAATTTTTAGTTATATCGTTGTTGTACGAGCGATATAATTTAATGCATGTCTTTTGTTTCTTTTTATTGTATTTTTTTATTTTATGAATTGTGTTATATCTTTGATAATGTTATCTTTATTTTATTTTTAAGCACGTTTTTAAGCACTTAATTATGTTTCAGTTTTTTTTGTGGCCATTGAATCGGCCAAAAAATAAAACAAGTTTCATGAAAGTTTGTCTCTATTTTATTTCTTCCCTTTAGTTATATACTATTTCTATATATGCACATCTGCTTTAATTATTTTCATTTGCTAATCAGAAACAAGATATTTCAGATCGCGCACAAAACTTCATCAATATGAGCTTTTGTTTCAAGAATAATGTGTTCCGATTAATAAAATTGATACCTGCTTTATATATTGCAATATCATACAACACAGTTGTTGCTATTGGTTTTATCACATTTTGCACTTGCTTGAATTCTCAGCAGAGAAATATTACTTTGATATAATTGATAACAACTTTGTTCAATACGAACAATGTAAATTAATTTTTTAAATACCAAAATTTCAGTTCTCGTGTTGGTATTCGTCGTCTACAACAGAAGACGAGAGGCACACATAAAATATCCTGGTCCAGATGACGACGTGAGAGAAAACATTATCAATTATGACGACGAGGGTGGCGGAGAGGACGACATGACCGCGTTCGATATCACGCCTCTGCAGATCCCGATCGGTGGCCCGATACCGGAAATGGGCGGCAAGCTGCCTCCGTGTAAAGTAGCCTGTACGTTATACTTTTTTATTGCAATGTAACGGAATAATTCGTAAGAGTGAAAGAATAATTGAAACGTTATTCTCAGATCCGCTTGGACCGGAACCGAACGTCGGCGTCTTCATTGAGGATCACAAGAAGAGGGCTGACAGTGACCCAAACGCACCACCCTTCGACGATTTACGGAATTACGCGTATGAAGGTGGCGGAAGCACCGCGGGTTCTCTGGAATCATTAGCTTCCGGTACGTAATAAAAATTTTTGAATAAATAAAATTTAACTATTTTACATTGCAAAAAAGTACAATACATCTCTTATATCTCTTAAAAATTTCCAAATTAAAAAAAAATTAATTTTACAAGAATTTACTCCGTCATTATAATATGAAATATTAATCACATTTAATAAATAATATTGATATTATTTTTTATTACATAGTAAAAAATATTTTGTGTAATTAATATTTTTTGTGTAATTTCTTAATATATTCATTTATGTTAAATCAACATAAAAATTTAGATGGACCGTTTGGGACACAAATTTTAACACACATTTTTTATCTGCGTGATATATTATTTATATTAATGAATAAGCTATTGAATTTCAATTTTTCCTAATCCTAGGTACGGATGATGAGCAACACGAGTACGAGTATTTAGGCGCCTGGGGCCCGAGATTCGACAAGCTGGCCGATATGTATGGTCCCGCCGAGGAGAGCGAAGAAGAAGAATAATCAGCCAAGTATACAGCCGAGTCTCTACATGACATTGCATCGAGTAACGTGATCCACATCATCCGAATGAGTGCTCGTGAGACCTCGGTCGAGACGACCCGGTGCGTCACGTCGGATAACAGGGATCATCATGACGAACATTCGGAGGATCTCGAAGGAAAAAGAGAGCACGGCTTCCTTCGCCGAGAGTGATAAATCCCCGACGAACAACGAGGGACAACTTCCTCGTAGTTGTGCAGCTAGTGAAAGTACTAATTACACGTGACGTACACGTTGTCGCGTCATCCGCGGTGCGTGGACGCAACACACACAGACACACACGTACTCGAGAGTCAAAGGTGCAAGTAAAGGAACGTTGCAATAGCGCGACGGTACACTTAGAAAGGTGGTAAACGAGAAGGTGGAGGAGTCGCAACATATATTTAACTGTATAGTACGTTATACGTAGTGAAATATCCAAAGACACGCGACAAGACTTTTTCTAATGTGAACCCTATCCCGTCATCTCGATCCCGCTCATCGGTCACCATCGGTAAATTCACCCCATGCATACACCTATACCATACATATATACGTGTAGGTATAATATCGCGTCGTTGTCGTCAAGTATCGGATCTTAGATCGGCGTGTCGTCCTCGTACAACCGGGATTCGTTCATTTATTTAATGTCGCGAATTGAGCGAACGTGTTAGATGTGTTGTAACTGATTAATCAAGGGCATTCACACACATTCAAACATACGCATATACATACACACATATACGTTAACACGATACCGACGATACTGTTCAAAGGCGGCATGATTCGTCGTCTCGGCGACGATCCCTTCGTTTCCTTCGTCGCGCGAAACTCTTCGTTTTTCTCCGTTTTTCTGCACGACGTCCCGTGGGACGTGACCTCGACAAACAGTACACATTTCGTTGTCCTGAATGCGGAGGAGTTTTGGAAACAACGCACTCTCGTTCATGACGGACGATTTTACCGTAGATAGTCTGCCATAATAGGAATTATCGTTAAGGTATCGTTAGTTGTCGCGACATCGGCTCATTGTCGTCATCGTCATCGTCACCGCCATCCTCATTACCGATAGCATTATATTATTAAATATTATAATATATTATATAAATATATTATAAATATGGATTTATATAGAGGCGCACGACGAAATGAATAAGGAAAGTGATTAACAGAGGAAGTCCGTGAAAGGATAAAGTACGAGTTACCGCGCGCGCGCAGTGTAATTATTATAATTACGGTATAGCGGACATAAAGTCTAAATATAAATACAAATATAAATATATATATAAATATAAATACAAATATATATTATACATACAGACAGAGAACACGTACGAACATACAGACAACACAGAGAGATGAAATTCGCATTCGCTAAAATATGCTCACCGTTGATATATCTTGATATAGTTTTAATATTTATTTTACGTCATCTCTCAAAGGAGATCGGAGCGTGAAAAGCATAACATGCACGAGATGTATGAAGTACGTATGCACGAGAAGTCGAGGGAGAAAAAGAGAAAAATGTAGCAAGATTCCATTCTAGTCATCCCGAATGGTTCGTTGATGCTCATTTCCACGTAGAATTTATTTATCTTTTCTTTTTCTTATTTTCTGAACTGAGGAACTAAGAGTTTACATAACAGTTATATGCATTAACAATGTAGAATTTCCGTTCAATATTTATTTTTACGAGTTTTTGAATCACTGAATCACTGAATCACTGAGAAATTCTTTTTGCTCAAAAGAGTGTCTGCAAAATATTCACAAACGAAAAAGTTAAACTTTAAAGAAGCTTCATATCTTGATACAACATTAAATCAATATCATTAGGTTGTTTTTTACCCTGGTAAAATAAATTGCAACATTTATGAAACATTGGGATTTAATGATGTATCAAGGCACGGAGATAACCCGTAAATGTAGCTTCTTTGAAGCAAATAGGAAGTCCTAAACGTATCATTCAACTTTATGTAAAAAAGATTGTGTTAAAAAGCTATAAAGAATTAGATGATGAACGAAGTCGATATAATTCCTAAACTAGATCAAACGTGAACTAATTGAATAAAGGGAACCAAGATATTTTATGTAGAAAAAATTAATTGCAATTAATTAAACCATAGATTTTATCAAGGGGAATTAACTTAGAGATTTCATTTACGAAATGAGGTTCGATGAACTCTTCGATGCCTCTCGACATCTCGTGCATGTGCGATTATATCATCGCGCCTTTCGCGAGAGAAAACTTTCCACGCACCGAGCCCTGACTGAATCTGTAAAATTCTCAACGGGAATATTAATAGTCAATTTACTGGTTAGAGGAAGAGAGAAAGGGAGGCCGAAGGGAAAAGGCGTTAGGAATACGTCGTAAGCACTTGTACGAATATTGTAATTAACATGTGTATGAGTGTGCTGGCGCGCGCAGTATTTGCGTCACTGCGCATCGCCGTATAATTGTCCTACCAATGATCGTGTTTGCGTATGGTTTTTCAACGAATTTGTGATATTAAGTTGCGTATCTACAACAGTACACGTCCCCGCGTACTATCATCGTTCCTCAAAGACTGCGAGCACCGAGCGCGACGACCCAACAAGGCAAAAGTTTTAGAAGATGCCTGAAGAATATTCACGAAAGATTGAAAGCGATATTTCTTAGGCGTTTGTTTTGCACGTTACACACATTTTTAATAATAGCTTTTTGTAACGCAACAATTTTGTGGCGACAATACTCATTACAACGCGACAGTTGTCCAATAAAATGTCTCTCTTGAATCATACTAAATTATCAAGCAGCTTACGGGAAGCTCACGGAATTTTAAACAGTAGAAATAAATTTTTTCGAATTACAACGAATGTCCGACGTAATTTGACCAACGCGTTATGGGACAGCAATAATTCTACCTCGAGCAATAAGTTCGGTAGCAATAGATGCACTTTCGTTCTGAGCTCTTTAATTGTAGTTCATCGTTTTGAACTTATCTGATGTGTTTACTGTTTAATTTCGTATTTAATTTAATTGAATCATATTTGATCGAGAAGAATGTCTGAGATAGAAAGAAAAAAGACGCATCTTTCTTCAGTTAAAAAAAATTTATTTGAGAATCTCTCTCAAGGAAGTAGTATATATTCGAGAAACAAAGTTTTGTTTATATTTCATAGAAATTTGGTTGAGGCTACATTTTTGATCGTACAGGTAAAATGAACTTTGTTTTTAAAAAAATCATGCTTTCTCGGTGCCCGCACGTCCAGTTCATCGAATCCTGTCGTTCATCCTAGGTCCCTTAGTTTCTCCAAACATTCCCATCATCGACTCTATCCCGTCAAGTAGATTCTAAGCAGAGACAGTATTTGAATGGGGTTATTGGAGGACGAAAGAATTATCGTTAAGTAACTGTATTGAGTAGCGCGCGAGCGCGCGTCGTGTGTGTGCAGTGGCAAAAAAAAAAAAAGAAACAGACAGGCAGCCTAATTATGCGAGTATACACGTCGATGGGGATGCGATCGTTTATTTATTTTAAGCATAAAAAATATCTTTCTAATTTAATAATTTAATTTACAATTAAAATATTTATTTTTATTTATCTTTAAGATAATGGTCCGATTAATTTGTTTACGGAAAAATTTTCCTATCGTTAAATATCATAAATTAAAAATTATGTGAAATTGAATTCAACTATTGTATATTTGAATTGACACATTGATCAAGTTTGCACTCTTGTGATTATATAGACTTGACAAAAAATCCGCGATCGCGTACATCGACGAAGCTCGAAGACTCTTCCATTCGCTCGACCCGTGCACCTCGATCGTTTCAGAAGCTTTGAAAAACGATACACATACATGCGTTTAAAACGCGTTGACTGGAAAATATATAACAGAAGTGAAACCTGAAAGTTGAAAGACTGCAGAGATTGAAACCGATATCTTGATATCTTGATATCTAATATCTTACACAAAGCTCTGAAAAGTATTTAAGATAAAAGATATATACAAAAGATTTAAAAGATCAATATCATATTTCTTTTAAAATTTCCTTATAACATCTTTTAAATAATCTGCTTGAGTATATTTTTAATAAATTTATACTCCGATAGATATAAAAATAATTTGTTCAAATTAATTTAACAAATACAAGATTACCATTTATAAAAATATAAAATGTTTTTTTTTATAGTAACAATGTTAAAAATCTTATTATGTTATCGGTTTCAATATTTGCATGAAGTCTAAAACATTAATGAGCAAATCGGAAAACAGTCCATGAAACTATCGCTCAAAACAAAAGAATATGCTCACGAATGATTTCATTGACTGACTTTAATTGTACTTATATTTAAAGATTTACGAAAAGACACGCGAATTACGAAACTCGAAGAATGTTCGGACAGACAAGCAATTTGAATGAAAAAAAGAACACACGATTGTTCGAACAAAAAATAAATTAAAATAACGATACGTTCCTTAAATCCATTCCAATGCAATTTTCGCGATATTAATGTTATTAATATTAAAAAATTCGGCTCAAAGTCATTCGTCGTCGTTAAATTAGATTAGTCTATATGCTTGCTTAATTCGTGCGTGTAATTCCCAAAAATTGGCGTTATAATCGAAGGCAAATAAGTTCGAATGTTCCATTTGTAAAACGGGAATTTACCATCTAAGTACGTACTTACGGAATCTTTTAAAAAGATCTCATTTTACAGTACATTTTATCGCAACTGGAGATCGCTCTTCGATATATCTCCGGTAGAATAAAAATATGCTCATCCCTCCCCTACATATCCCCAACTTTTTCTGAGCACTGCCTAATCGTGCACAAAAGTACACTTTATAAGCGGGGTACTATAGGGCCGAGCGCGAGCAAACTCGTACATAATTAACACAATCGAATTCTATTCATTTCAAATAAAGAGATAAAAGACAGAAAAAAGGATGAAGAGAGAAAACGACAAAGCTCATTTCACTTTGCGTCTTAAGAAAGACAATAAAGAACACCTCTCGTTTTCGAGAAGCCAGCTTTTGCTCATTTGCACTGATCCTATAAACAACTAGTTTTATTTATTTTAAAAGATTAGTGTTTTGATATTATTAAATATTAGGTTATTAAATTAAAACTATACAATTTATTAAAATTAAACAAAAAGTGTGCAATATTAAAGTCTACTTTTCCTGCTCATTATATTAAAAAATTGTTTTCTGGATTTTTAGAGCACAAAAAAATACAGAATGTATATTTGAAAACAATACTCTCCATACAGAAGAAATCGATTAAAAATTATCTTATTAGAAAATATATTGCGATGCAAAAGAATAAAAAGAGTCAAGACGCAAATCTTAAAAAATTATCTACTTTCGCAATTTAGAGGAATTTAATATTTAAAAGAGGTGTTCTTTTTAATGTCGTGGATCAATATTCTTTCACAGCAAAATACAGTTAACGATCGTAGAATAAGATGGATTTATTATAAAATCGACTTTATCTGTCGGTCGACGGAAAGAAAGATCACTGTAAGATATACATATTATTACATAATGTAACGCTGCCACTGAACACATCCCGTTAGTACAATTACCGTATATATAATAATAATAATATTAATAATCCGCAGTATACTGGGACACACCGTATTATTAATTGAATTGATATTTATTAACGATTATAATTATTATATTATTACCACTATATTATCTATACCATTTGTACTTTACACTTCAGTTCGAACGAAATAAATGCCTTCTTTTTCATAAAACCGTCGATTAGATGACAAAGGCGTACGTTTCATTTCTTAATTAAATTATATTGGATCCTTTACATCAATCATTTCTCAAAATACCAACATCGAAAAAAATGTTCAAATTTTTTACAAGTAATCATATATAGAATCTGAAATACGTCTAATTCTTTCTAATCAAATTTTGGATCTTCAGCATGTTTAAAATGCTATCTTCGGCGATTGTTCGCGCGATTCTTGCTATGGCTATTTCTACGATTGATGTAACGATATCTATCTTCCTTGTTTTTCTTAACTTCTGAAAACTCGCTCCATATACGTTGCCAAAATTTAGTACCCACATGCGACAGGAAATACATTACTCCGTTATCCCTGAATTTTCGATTAAGTTACAAAATTTGTACAGCTTCATTCAGTCATTTTTTAAATAAAAGATTTATATTTTAATATCATTACAAAAATATTAGTAATAAGACGTAATAATTATAAACTCACGTTAGATCTTTGAAATTGACAGCTCTTGTAACGTGAAGAGTAATAAAAAAAATCATTGTTGCTATTCCATTTGTAAGAATTGTCATGAATGATTTAATCGTATCAAATGTTGAAAAAATTTCAGCTACATTTTCCAATTTTAATCGATTGAGTATCTGCTCACATTAGTTTTCGTAAGTATTAAATGTCAACATAATTTTAATACATAATTATTTAAATGTCCACATTAATTTCCAGTAAATATAAATATTGACATAAAACAGTTAATTATTAAAATGATTTGAATATGCTATTATAATATTAAAATTAAAATAGATTAATTAATAAACTGTTGCGTTACAGGATAAATTTTCTTTGGCAATGTGCTTAAGATGAGTACGTCTATTGGCGTCCATATGCATGCAATTGCAAATTCTAGGAAGAACGCGGTTACTAAAAACTGCAATTAAAAATAAAGAGGAAGAAAGAGAAAAGATAGTAATAGAGAAATATGAAAGAAAAAAAAGCTGTTAGCTTTCAAATAATAAAAAAATATTCAGCTATACACTAACCTCATATAAACACATAAAAATAGGTTTTGGTTCTCGGAAAGATTTTGGGAATAACGTGGAATTAACGATAATAATGTAGATACTTGTAGCAATTAAAAAAGAAGTAATTGGTGGACTTGATATCAGAGGATAACCAAATTCGTCTTCCAAAGCGTTAGCGAAACATGTTTGAAAAATTGGTATTTTTAAACTGTTGAGCACTAATGCCCATATCGTACATGATAATCGTGTCATTCTTGATAGCAATACTGAATAATCGCAATTTAGATTTGATTTATAGATTATCGCCAATTATATGAAAAAAGAGAAAAAGCTTGACATTTACAATGAAGTTAGTTTAATAACATTTAATAATTTCTAGTTTATAAGATTAAATATGAGAACAGTTTTTCAAAATAATGTTATCAACATGTAAGTTTGTGTTTAATAGATATATATTTGTCCAAAAAAACATCGATATAATGCAATAGACTTACAAAAAATAATAAACTCATAACAAACAATACTTTAAATTCGTAGTAATAATTTGTCAATAAATTTCATTTCTTTACAAAGTTAAATTAGTAAAATAAAAAAAAATTACATTTTTGTAAATATTTATATAATGCAACGCGAATGATTAACGCAATAATAATTTTATAAAATATTACAAGATATTTATTAAACAAGGACATATACAATAAAAATGTAGCAGATTAGAAAAAATTATGATTTCTAAAATTTTTTGTAAAAGGATTCATCTGACAGAATCTATAAAAGAATGATTGAGTCACTTCAGGATTGCTGAAGGTAACCTTTTTGCGTTTGGGATGTCTTGCATTCATGAACTGTACACGTCTTGTGAAAAGCAAAAAAGGAATTATTATTAGATTATAATTAAGTTATATTATCAGAATATAATTGAAGATTATATTAATTCTAATTTCATGTAAGGACATTAAATTAAAATATTTCAACATTTAACAAACATTTCAAAGTTTATAACTAATACTTAAAAAACAAAAATCATTTAAATAAAATAAAATAAAATATTCTGTGATGAAGGATTACAATAAAATAAATTCATATCATAAATTAAAGATTTACATTTTGTTGAATTTAACGAAATTGAATTGGAAATTTCTCTTTACTAGGAACTGTATATATTTACGAGTTTATAAACTGTTTTGTAATTTTATTACATGTCGGACAATTTTGTAGATAAAATTTGAAGTTTTCAGAATTCACTACTTGCTCCACGTATCCAGAAACGTGTCCAGTAATTCGGTGGCGTCTAGCATCCACACAAACGACAATAATGACATGCAAAATGCCATGTACGTAGCTGCATAGTCTCTAGCCATGTAATCCGCAAAGAAAGTTAAGTAAGAATATCTATCCAGACCCATAGTATTATTCAACCATAACAACTAAAATAAAATGAAAATATTTCAAAATTCGAAACTTCCATCTACCGGAAATTCCGTTTCTCGCGTGGCAAAAATTTCATATAATTTTATGAACAAAATTTATCAGTAATAATTTTTCATTTTTAAAAAAACCTGAGTTAAAAAATTAAACAATAAAATGAATTAAAAATATAATAATAGCGCATTATATTTTTATTTAGTAAATGTTATATGTACATACCCACTTACTAGATTCTTGAGTTAGACAGAAAATTGTATGCATCATTGGTATCCATACCACTTGAATTGCTAAATTCGTGCTCAATGCAGCTATTAACATCTATACAGTAAAATCAATTCCGAATCAATAGTGATTAATTTGATATTACTTTGCCCATATCAATTACAAAAAAAATTAAAATAAAAATTCTTATTCAATAATTATCTTAATTCAATAATTTTATGCACCTATATTACTTAGCCGAAAAGAAATTTAATGAAAATATTATATTAAAATCGGTTTCAAGAAAATCTGTAAATAATGGCTTCAAAACTCACTTCGTAAATGTATAATAGCTGGATTGGTGGTTCTTTAAGAGTTATAGGCCATAGTCTGTATTCTGCTAATAAGCACAAAACTGAGAACACAAATAATACCGACGCATATGACGGATCAAAAGGCAAAGCGTTCTCCTCCTCAAAACAGAGACCAATTATGCAGATTTGTCGCAAATGAGTATATAAACCAGTTGCTATTACGGTAATCCAGTGAGGATCTATGAAATTCGCATAGTATTTCACAGTTTCCATCTTACATTGACATACAACAATCTTTTTCAAGAAAGCCTTCTAAAAAAATTTTGATTACGTGCTCTTGTTCCGTGATGATTTTCTTCACTACGATTTCAGATCAAAATCGCAAGATTGATCAACTAAACCTAAAAGAAATACTTTTAAAAGAAATATATTTAAGTAATTAAAAATATATTTAAGTTTTTAAAAAACCAATTTCCATTTTTATTTTAAAGTTTCTATATTTAATTAATTTGCTTAATGTAGTCCATTATAAAATAAAGAAATATTCTAACATACAATAATTAATATCAAATAAGTGAACACGATAAAAGTTATCACAGATTGTCTTTCAAGATATTAGATGTTATAGTTTGTCTCTCTCACATTACTGAATTATTTTATTACAACAAACCTCGCATCGTGATGAGAACAGTGTTGTAAAAAAATGATGTCTTTACAAAGTTGTGCAGTTTTTGATAAGATTAAATGTGGCGATTTTTGGTTAATATTTCATTTTTAACATCGGCGACACATGTATGAATATTTGATATATTATATCTTCGCTGATTTTTTCATCAACACTAAATGTAATAATCGATACAGAGTATTCTCGCTCGAACTGTTAATTTATCATTGCACTATTATCTTAATGTTCACACATCGAATGCTTTAAGGTTATAAAATTATCCTGTTACGCTGCAAACATCAAGACGTTCGTGCATCTGTTTCGCAGAAAATTTAATTTTTTACAAAAATTTTTTAATATTTTTTATTAAATTAAATAAATTAAATATTAATTATTAATTAAATTAATCATATTGATGGTTTAATAAATTCACTCTTGTGTTAGAAATTTTTTTGTTATTAGAACAAGAAATTTAATTTTTTAATTATCAAATTTATTAATATAAAGTTAATTCGTTTATCTAGTTCTTCGCGCAAGACTGATGATCAAAATTCAATACTTTGAATATTGAATATTATGCACATTATTTCTTTGGCCTAAATAAACTTTAATATAGAATCTAAAATAAATATTAAAATCCTCATTAAAATCCATTAATAATTAATAGATAATAATTTATAATTTTTAAAAATATCAGATAAATAGCTATGAATTTTTTAAATATGCTTTATCTTATTCAATAGTAAAACATAAATACGATCAATATAAACTAAATTTTTTAATTATAATTTTTTATATTCTTTCTTCTTTCAACAATATCAACATTTTCAACTCGAAATTCAGTATATAAAAAGTCGACTTTATTATTCAACACCATTTGTTTTCTTAGCAGCTGCTATCGCTAAATGCAATGCATTATGTATGAAAGCTAGTACCATTGTTTCGGAAAGGATAAATCCAGCTATTAGATGAAAGTGGTAGCTATTGCGGAGAAAAACGACTACTTCTTTTCATTAAAGTGATAGATCATAGAATAACAGCAGGATAAATGTTGTTATACATATGATGTATCCAATGTACAAAAATATCATGGAATTTTATGTTACTCTGTGACTGCGTGTGTGCGTGCGTACGTGCATGCGTATATGTGTTATATTCTATATTACAATCTATGTTCATTTAATTTAAGTAGAATATGAACAATCTCCAAAATGTGATAAACATACAAAATAACTTACATAAATTTCACAATACATCATAATATTTTCAACTTGATTTAATCATTTATAAAAATTTTACTATGCAGCATTGTAATGCTGTGATCGATTATATCCAAAATGTTATCTATACAACTTAACGCCATTTAATAAATTTGGTCACATGATCAATGCGATTGATCAATTCTTTCTCTGTCCAAGATCTCGGATGGATTTCTATATCGGACACAAGGCTTTAAGTTAAGAGCACAAACACTTGCATAATGCATAATGTATAATGCATAAAAAAATGAATCAATAAAAGTCCTTTATTTCCTTCTTTTCTATGAAATAAAGTACTCTGGTTTGGATTTCCTTATGCCTTATGTGTTACGCCTTATATAAGAGTCTGTGCTCTTGACTTTAGGCTCTATCAGTTTTTAAATCATTAATGACTGCGTTCAAAACACAACAGTTTTGCAACCGCTTTAAGGTCAGCTGAGATAGGATAATTCTTCTGGATCTAAAAGTATAATCCAATCAGCGCAAAGAAAATTTCCAACAGTTGCAAAATAAACGTCCTGCTGAACGCAAACATTATTTACATTCTAACTAAATTCACATGTTACTTACTTCTACCTTCATCGAACATTTCTCTATTGTATAATTCTCATGTTTAGTAATACATTCTAAGATACTGTACAGGCGTGATGGCACTGCAAAAAAGTATGCCAAGTAGTTGGATACAGCAGTATTATAATAATATAGAATATCAAAACTCCAATGCAATACATCAAATGATAAAGTACAATGCAAGATTTGTTGTGAGAAGTTTGACATATTTAAACATAAAGTAGGTGATTTAGCGAATCACTTGTTCAAATATGACATAAATAAAAAACCTCGAGGAAATACTGGAGGAAATGACATGAATATCAATCATCAATCAGAAGAAAATAAGTAACTTCTCACCAGATTGATAGACATATTCACATTTGAAAAAATAAAAAAAAATGACAACGATAAATATTACAATTTCATCCTCTTTTAGTCGCCCATTTAGTACGCACTCAAGATTATTGCACTAAAGATTATAAAAATTTGACTTTAATATTTAAAATGTGTATTTTATAAATTTTATCAATATTTCATTTAAATAATTCCATTTAGTCAATATCAAGGTCAAATGATACAATTATAATATATTTAGTACCTAAATATTAGGAAGGTCGCCGATACTGTTATAACATTTTTGTTTTCAGACTATATTTCTTAAATAAAAGCTAAAAATAAAAATTTACAAACACATATAAATTAAAAAGTGAGAGAGAGAGAGAGAGAGAGAGAGAGAGAGAGAGAGAGAGAGAGAGAGAGAGAGAAATTGTATTAGGTGTTGGAATTAATTCGTAGCGTTTTTTAATGAAAGAATGTTATTTATTTCACATGAGCATTAAAAAATACATTAATGAAAGTACTTCCCATCACTTGTAAAACGCTACGAATTAATTCCAACACCTAATATGTATATGCGTGTTACATAATTCTACATTTATGTTTATTTCAATTTATGTAGGGAATGGACAATCCCCAAAACCCTACTTCCAAAAATTTATTTTGATTCTATTACTGATTTCTTCTGTTTCTTTCTGTCTAATTATAAGTAATTGTTTGTACTTTTAAATACGAGAATTTATTTATATCTAACTCCATCTAGAGAATGAAGAGAAGTAACACATATATGTATATAAAGAAAGCTTGATACTTTTGTTTTCGCACTATATTTCTTAAACAAATGCTAAAAATAAAAATTTAGAAATATAAATACGAACTAGAAAGTAAGAGAGAAAAAAACAGAGGAAGAAACATTACGATTCATTAAATTTCAATTAACTATATACAAAACTTGGATACAAGACAAGTAGATAATAAATTGAAAAGTTACTTAAATCACGTATACGATTTTCCATTTTCATCGAGGTAATATCCGAATTAATATTTGTAAACGTCACTTACATTATAGTATTTACGTCCGATATTCACTCAATCAAATCGCATGTACGCAAGCAAATATGTATTTGCAAATTAACATATTTACTTGTTTCGAAGCATGCACGCACGCACACACACGTATATGTATATATAATATAATTATACATATATATATATACATATATAATACATATAATAGATAATTAATTTTATGTATGTATAATTTAAATCGAATAATAAAATATATTTTAAATAATGTATTTGCATTGTTTTTGGAAGTTAATACATCATGATTAATTATATAAAAATAAATAATGTAATCAATGTAAATACGTTTTTATTATATATAACAAAATGGCGTTTTTGTAATATACAATATCTCTTCTAGTTCTTTTATGCACTTGGCGTCGCGACCCTATCGCGTCGCTTGATTTATAATATGCTTTGTAATATTTGTTACGTAGTTCATTCTTTTGTATGTTTCAAAAAATCCTAGCTTTACGATAATAATTAATAGATTACTAAAATATTCCACGTTTATCGCTAAATATGGTAAAATTTTTAATAAACTTTGTGGTATAATACTCGTATAAAGAAACATATGCAAAATAGCATCGATAACGCTTAAAAATTTTAGCAATAAACAGCAGTTCCTATATTCTTATTCATGCGTCTCTAGGTAGTTTGATCTCCATGCATTTTTGCGGGTTAATAAAGATAAATAGATACTATATGTAAAAGTAAGTATGCAAATTATAAAAAAAGAGCATATCTTTTTGCGTTTTTTTAAATAGGCAAAATGTTTTCTAAATAAAATTACCCTTTTTAAAATTTCTAATTTCTATTTATAGATTTTTAAAATTATTTTCATGTAATGTAGCACAGCAGCGCTTGCAAGACGCTAAAAAAAGCGATTATATGCGCTTTTTTAGCGCATTGTTAATGCTTTGTAAGCGCTATGTGCTGTAAGCGATTATATGCGATTGGGTAATTTTTGAATGTAAGTGGATTATTATATACTTATCCGAAAGAAATTAACGATTTCCTCTTCAAATGAGAAATGAAGACGATTAGACAAAAATAAATCAATCGAGAGTCTGAAAAGAAAGGAGATGTGAACAAGAGTATTCCATTAACGCAGGCAACAGAATTCTGAATCACATCAAAGTACTTATCACGTAATTCAAAAGAAAAATTTCTTCTATAAATCATCACACGTAGTAAATCGTTTCATATTTTATCTTCAAAAACATTAAAAATGGAAAAATGTTACGTACAGATCCATAAATAAATAGCAAAGTAGCCATATTACGATTCTGACAATAGCTGAGGATTCAATGTTAAAGCTCGTCGTTTCCACAGACATGGAATGGTTGAATAACTTTGGACAGAGGTGGTACTCAACTAGGTAAAGAGAATCAGGAAATTGCCGTCTCTCAACCTGCCCTCTCTTTTGTCCGCTCCTTATACGGTTGACAATTTCGCTACGTAAACGCGGATAACAGTGATGACATTAGAAAAAGTGATGACGTTAACATTGGAAAATGAAAGCTATTATTTTCTATGAAAAAAATTCTAAATCTCTGAATGAAATTTAATATCTAATTCTTTCTAAAATAATTTGTTTTCTTCTGTATAAAAAATAAAATTTTTTCTCTAAACAAAGCAAAGATACTTAAAATTATTCATCATATTTGCAATGAATTTAATAATATAATATATACTTTAAGATTCTAAAACAGGATTTTTTTAAATAAAATCATAAAGTAAAGTATACTTATAACACGACAATTTTTGTCAAAAAGACAATTTTTCTAAAGAATCTAAAAATTTAATTGTAGATACAGATCAAAATCCAATAAAAATCATTTTATTGAACCATCAAAATAATTATGTAAGATGCTCAAATTAATTACTAAAATATCAAAACTTTTTGCAATATTATTCATTTAATTCCTACGTAATTATTTTAACAATTCAGCAAAATTATTTTCAAATTTTTATCTAGTTAAAAATTTATAATCGAAATTGAATACTTATTTGAAGACAATCTTTGCCTAAATTTTCCATTGAAAAAAAATACTCGGTTACTTCTTTTTATTTATGTAATGGTACTATTTTCGAAAAGTAAGATTATCCTATAGAAATTATCTATCAGCACGTAAAAACCAAGTTAGTTTTTGAGAAATTGATTGCCCTGAAAGGAATTATCTTTCTTCATGCTATCTGCTACAAATTATATTCCTTAATGCCAAGCAGCTCCTGACATCAGAGATACAACTCCGCGGAGAAGTTAAATCTCTGACGCGTACGAGAGTGGCCCAATATGACTCGCGACACATTCTTGGAAAGTCCCAGCGATTACTCCGAGTCAATCTGACGGGTAGTCATGACGACGGCACAGTGCATTGGGAAAAAGTACGTATATCTGTTTCCGTTCGACTTCTTTCATCGTGTAAGGAGTACGATAATAAAATAGAAGGAAAAAAAGAGTGAAGGAGGCGGCAGGTTAAAGAGGGAAGTCCGACCGAAGTCATTCCAGGAGTCCTCGGAAAGTCGACTGCTCTCAATGCGACTTCATCCCTCTTTTCTCTTCTTTGGGTAGAAGGAAATAACTTTTCTCGAGCACACATTCCTACTTTCTTTGCGTTCTTATACAGAGCCGTTTCAAGATTATTATCGACTCTATTCCTGCATACCAAGTGACTTAATATTTTTCGTTCAGGGGGATTTACCGCCCGATCCTATGATAAAATCTTAAATCATTGGGAAATTACACAAGCAGTCTCATATATTAGTTCTCATATATTATTCATGTTATCTCAATTTTAATTGTAATTCAATTGTAAAAGATTTCAATATTCATGTAAGTATCATATGTATCTACAAGACAATTAGGAAGAACAAGACAATTTAAGTGTAAAAAATTTGCTAATTATTTTTTTATATTTTATTGATTTTTTAGGCGTAAATTTGAAACTTTTAAGATGACATTTTAGCAGCATATTAAAAGAACAGTTCATAAAAAATGTCCTTTCTTCCATCAAAAATTATTTTGATGGAAGACCAACAAGAAATAACGAAATAAAAGAAACCGAATAGAATTCGAGCGTAGAATTCGTTTTATTTTTATAACCTTCGTATTCTACCACATTGTTGTGAAAGAACAGTTATTTTTGTTTCCAAGATTTCTTTCTAGATCACAATCAGGTTGCCTAAGATCTCGTGTTAGCAACGCCAACGAGTATTAAACAACAGGAAGTGTATGATTGAAAACTAGGATCATGCTTATCTGGAATGATTCGATTTACCATCTGAATGCTTCCTTGATTTTGCACTTGTAATGAAATTACAAATGATGTCGCTTTAACGGCAGCGCCCTAATTTTGCCTTCCAGCTGCTCCTACGCCTCTCAATTTCGCGATATCGTCTTCTTAGTAATGATACCGTTGCCTTGAAAGACATTAATGAAGAACTATAAAATATGTTTCAACAACAGCTCACTAAAACAATAAATTAATACATCAAGTAAAATGACGATGATAAGTTTTAATTATGTTTTGGAACACATTGTGAAGTTAATTATAGATAAATTAGTTAAGTTGTTAACGCTAGGTAATTTTTAGTAATGATTTCATTAGTTTAACATGTTCCTTTTGTAATTAAATAATGCAATAACACATTCTTCGCGTGAAGTTAAATAAACTCCGAAATTGTAAAACAGGTTTAAAACAGATTTCTATTATATTTAGAAAAACTTATCTTTGTTTTATTATTACGATCAACTTATTTACCGAATAATTGCACAAACAGATAATTGCACAAATAGGCAAATAAAATTAAATTGCTTCCTGTCGTAGCCAGAGTAAAAATTAATGCGTCGACCACCTACGCACAGTTAACCGAGTGACCAGCTGTTATCAATTGCGTATCCGTTATCGATCCTTGACCATTCGCGACGGGACGAGGCAAGCGAATCTCGACATGCGACATCATCGTGATTGGTCGGACAGTTCCTCTGGTGAACGACAAAGAGGTGGGGAGTTGCATAAAGCGCGGTACAAACGCGGATGGAGCGGCAATTCGTCGTGGAACACCAGTCGTGCGCACTCCACTAGCTCGCGGTATCATCTCGGGCACGTGGATATCATCGCTGTCAAGAAGGATTGTTCAGTAAATCACCAGATTATCGAGGTTCGCGAGTTATAATACTTCAAACGTAAGTCGAATACCAATTCAATTTCATCTAGAAGTAAAATGCATTTCTGTTTTTCTGAAGTATTCTATAGATGTATATATTTATGTCAGTGCTTATAAAATCGACGTTGTAGAATATACAATTTTAATTGTTATAGGCACTGTATGTAAGTACATACATTTGTAGTATTTTAGACAATCTTTAGAAGCTAATGAAAAGAAAATTTGATTAAATAAATCGTGTTATCTGCTACATCATATTTTCAAAGATAATTTTTACGATAGTGTCATTACTTGAGTGATGAGCTGCAGTGATAACTCACGGACCGTTTAATCATAATCTATAATTATATCTAAAAAAAACTATTGTTCGAAACAACAAATGACAAATGCTTTTATAACTTATTTTTTCAAGAATCTTCTTGCTATAATATTTTATTCGCAAATTTTGCACATTACTATAAACAATTATAATTTATTTGTAAAGTTAAAATTTAAAAAAAACATCGTACTTGAATAAACGTGAAAATATTCTATAATTATATGATAGAACGTAATGCGTAATTGCATTAAAATGTGTAACAAAAATAATAAACATTTTGAATGTATAACAATTATTTATAAAAAATGTATAACAAAATTTCTCTACATAATAAATTTATGTTCAATGTAAGTACATTTTAGTGTGTTTGATGAAAGGCTGAGTAATTTCAAAAGATTGTTTAAGCTCTCGAAAGTTCTATAACTGATGTCAAGGAACTTTAATAATAGCACTTGTTAGTCTCAAACGCGCACAAAGTATCCAAAATCAATTATTAAACTTAGTTTATAGCTTTTGTCATATAGCCCAACACAGTCTGATTGAAAAGCTAACTAAAACGCGTTAGCGTTAAATTAATCTGTTACATTCTTCAAAAACGATGATTAAAGAACAGATCGAATAGTATTTTGAGATTATCTAATATTTGCGAGAACTATTTTTGGTATATTGACGTGTTATAAATAGGAATTGCCGTCTGAATAATTGTACGAATAAGAGTAACATTTACAGCGGGTGCTATATTTGAGATCCACATAAATTTAACGCGAGTATTTCAATTGGTTTCATTCAGTGCATATAAATATAAATTTTTTTATTTTTTTTACGAGATTTTCACTATTCACTTTAATATTAATATCTTACAAGAAAACTCATCAACCGAAAGATCGCTAAGCTATATATATTAATAATAAAATAATTTACTAACTTTCTTTTATCAGAATTTATTATTAATATTATAAATACAGTGATATATTGTATTATCAATTCTATTACGACACAATGTCGAATGTGAGCGATAAAAGCAATATAAAAAAAGCGATAATATAGTAATCGTATTCAATAATTAATTACTAAATTAAATAACACATTAAATACTTTATTTAAAAAATGAGTGTTACTTAAAAGATGATGTCCAGTTCGACATTTAGCTTACACTATCTCTGGAATTTAAAGAAACAGATTAGTCATGATCATGATAAATATTTCACAAAATATAGCACACAAACGTTTTTGTATTAAATCTTGAATTTATAAATAAATTACGATTTAAATACACGACATGAGATACAAGTTAATAAATACAAAAAAATATTTTTTATAAATAAAATACGATCGAGTTACAACCGTCTTGTGTGTAGAATTATCTTGCAAGAATTATTCTATCTAGCAAAACGTTGCACCAGCTCAAATAAACAGATCGTAATGGCTTTACGATAACCCGATCAGAAAACAGCTCGATGATTCGTAATTATCTTTAATTACTAACGCGAAAAGCGCGTTCAGTTTCCTTCCGAGAAATATTCGCTGATATCAGAGCAAGTGGGGATTCCCTGACTACCGCGGGAGTTTCCTTTTTTTTCGCGTGAGAAACGAGTCTCTACATTTCTTCATTCTTTTTATCTTGCTTTTTCTCACGTGCCTCCAAGACGTTTCAAAATATTTAATTATTATTCTCTAAAGTATTTAATTATTCTATTCTCTCAAGTATTCTCGTAACAAATACAACAATATTATACGTACTTTAATTTCATATATCTTACAGTTTTTAATAACATAATTTTTATAATGTTAATATTATGAACAAGCTGTTGATTATCAAGCTCTTAATTACCAAGTTTAATTTCATTTGGAGTAAAAATTATTTTATATGAATGTAAATAAATTTTCTAATTATTCATAGATTTCTGTAGTTCAAATATCTTCTTTACAGTAATGATATTCTTTAACAAGTACTTTAATGAAAGAATAGTAATACACTGACTCCTACATTTTTTTCATTTCATTACTAAAATATTTATTAATAGAAATATAAAAGAAACGATTCAACATTTTGAAACGAAAATAATATTATTCTGTGCGGTAAGTTTACATAGATATCTTATTGACCACGTGCAAATCTGCAATGACACTTAAGAATTGATTATTAAAATTCAATTTCCATCTTTTGCGTTGCAATAGATATTTCGCAAGTATAACGTAACAATGAGTGGGTAAAAAAAACCATAACAGACAAAATCGCGTTTTGACGCGATAAACAGGCGGTGTTTGCCACAACAGCGATTCGAATGAAACCAGCTCCATGAAAATGAGTCATGGTCATTACAGCGAGTTCACTCTTACTTCTCTACGCGAAGGCGATTTTACTGATCGTCACAACCGTTCTTGCGATCTCGCTGTCCTTCTTTTTCCACTCTCGATTTCGCAGACACTCTAACTGGTAACATAAACACATATGCATCTCCCTCACCTACTGGCTACAGAGTTTCTCAAGACCTGCGTCATTAGCTTTAAATTACCAGTTATCGATACGCAGACTTATTAGACATTTCGTTTAAAAGACCAACATATTTATGTGTTATACTCATTTTTGCCATAATTTTTCTTGGAAAACAAGTATAATGTATTTTGATGCAATTAGTAATGCTATATCTTTTTTTAAAAGTTTTACGATAAATTTAAGTTATCAACTTCTTTATTGAACATTTACGGTTATGTATAAAGCAATAAAAAAAGAAGCTACAGACCTAATTCTCTTCTAAAATAGTAAGTTAAATTGATCTGACAGGATGATTCTTATAGTACTATTCCTGTTAATTTCAATTTTATCTATTTGCCAAATTTATAAAGACAGTAAAAGTTTTTTAGTAACCAGTGTAATTAAGATTAATGGAATTGCTAATCACATACAAAGTAACATACTGTATTTAACAAAAGAAACTGTGATAAAAAATATTGTTATCTTTATATCAATGACATTCATTCAAATTTTTATCTCACATTCGACAGATATAAATTATTATAAAGTAATAAATTATTAAGATAATTTTGACCCCGTTCCACTTATTAAGATAGTATTATGTGCAGCTCATGTGCTTATGCAACTTCTTGATAGTATCATCTTAATGCAATTTTCGCGCTTTAACTCCTCGTCATAGTGTCACTTTCTCTTTTTATCTGAAATTGTTGTTTTTCTTAACATATCCTTGAAGCAAAACAACTGCCTCACGTGCTTTCTATAAATTGTCACGGTCATCTTGATAGAGCAAGACTTATAGTCATTTGTATCTGTTCTCGTCACGTAACATGCGGAAACAATCGCTAATTATTTTCTAGGTGTTCCGATAAACGTTCAATCTTAAAAAAAAAAATAATAAAAACATTCATACATTGATTCAAAGCGCTCGTGCATTTGATATATCAAGGATACTAGAGAACCACACCTACCCCACTTGTTAATGCATAACAGCAAATAGATATTGTTATATCTCCCCCCATTATTAATCTCATCTAATATTACAGGTAGAAGACAAATTATGGATCCCGATAGCTTCAAGGATTACGCCAAGGAGATGGCGGAATACATTACAAATTATTTGGAAAATATTAGAGACAGGTAAGTTACAACACGCTGTAATTAAGAAATCGTTTAATGATAAACCTGAATTAAATAATGACCTATATATAAAAAAAAACGATTTTGCTGAAGTACCTAAAAATGTTGTTAAATACAGACTTGAAAATAATTTTGTCAAATCGTCAAAATAATTATGTAGCATGCTCAAATTAATTGCTAGAATAAATTTTTTG
The DNA here is from genome assembly GCF_024713525.1 of Acromyrmex echinatior. Classification (NCBI taxonomy): domain Eukaryota; kingdom Metazoa; phylum Arthropoda; class Insecta; order Hymenoptera; family Formicidae; genus Acromyrmex; species Acromyrmex echinatior. Next base: position 13,544,170 of record NC_141858.1, on the reverse strand, counting down.
CAGCATTGCTCGATCAGCATGCTTAAGATTTCTACGTAATTATTGATGGTCCAACAAAATTATTTTCAAATCTATTTAGCTAATCTATTTAGGCATCTATCTATTTCAGCAAAATCATTCTTTCTATATATTACTTTGTATTTTTTATATAAATATGTATATCTCATACATGGAAATTTCATAAATTTCCAGGAAAGTATTGCCTACGGTGGAACCGGGATACATGAAACCCCTCTTGCCATCCGAAGCACCACAAACTCCTGAACAATGGCAGGATATAATGGCCGATATTGAAAGAGTAATAATGCCAGGAGTAAGTGAAGTTTTTAAATGTTACTACCATAAATCATCGATACATTAAGATAACGACAATTATAATAACGACTGACTCGTATATATACCGCAAAGCGAAATATAGCGATGCTAAAATTTTAAAAGTAGAGTATTTCATTATCGATACCTTCGATTTTTTGCACAAGTAGTTTAGAATTAAATTAAGATAAAATTATTTAGGTTACTCATTGGCACAGTCCAAAATTCCACGCATACTTTCCTACTGCGCAATCGTATCCCTCGATTCTGGCCGATATGTTAAGCGGAGCTATTGCATGCATTGGATTCACGTGGGTAAGTATAAAAAAACATGCAGTTGAAAAATGCGATTGCCTTATTCATTTCGAATAATTGTTATAAGCTTCACGTGTTCATGCTTTAACATTGTGTCACGCACATTTAATGTTCGCTGCATAGAATAAAATTCTTATTTATATCTCTTTTAAAAATAAATTTGTTTCTTGCAATAGATAGAAAAAAAGTGAAAGTAATATTAATTAATAAAAATAAAATTTCCTTTTGAAATACAATATGTTATTATTTTCGTGAAATATTGAAAATAATGTAAAGCAAAGAAACATATGAATGCAAAAATTAGACAATTGAAGATACATTCTTTCAGTCATTTTTTATTTAAAATATTCCGAATTCTAGATCGCGAGTCCGGCTTGTACAGAATTAGAAGTAATCGTATTGGATTGGCTAGGAAAAATGCTAAACTTGCCGAAAGAATTTCTTGCCTGTAGCGGTGGGAAAGGCGGTGGCGTCATTCAGGTAAATGACATTTCAGAAATAGCGTTACATTTATAAAAGATATCTCGATATCTAAAGGATATCATTGACTGACATACCTGAAAACAAGGAAGCTATCTATAATGTAATTTTCATCTATAGGGCACTGCTAGTGAAGCCACTTTGGTAGCGTTACTAGGAGCGAAGGCCAAGAAAATACAGCAAGTTAAAGAGCAGCATCCTGATTGGACGGAAAACGAGATCATCAGCAAACTAGTCGCATACTGTTCTTGTGAGTATATTGCAACATATATATTGCTACAGAAATTGTTACTGATACAAATTTATAAACGATCAAAACAAAGATACAATTATTTATTCAAATTTCCAGTCAAAAACAAATTTACGCTATATTCAGAGTAGCATAAATTGTTCATCGATCAATTCTTGTCTAATATTCTTTATCGAACAAATAAGCAGCACAATGAGCGTCAAGTGTGACGTATAGTTCAATGACTTTAAATAAACACTTGAACTATGACATATATCTCGATGAGTATTAAATACATGAACCATGACAGTCGCAGTTGAGCTTTATATATAGAAAAAAAATATAAAAAGATAGTGTTTTTTGTAAATTAAAAAAAGTCATTATAACGATTAATGTATAATACGTATTTATTACATTCTCTAATAAAGTATTGAATTTTATATTAAACGTTGCTGTTTAAATATAAAGTAATAATTAAAATTTTTTTTTCAAATAATGCTGTTATCCATCTTATATAATACTTTTCGTTTGTCATAATAATACGTATGTTAAAAAACTAATAATAAATTATTAATATCTCATACATAAATAATATACTTATAGATTAGTTTAAACGATCATCGTAAAAATATTTTTAAGATTTACAAAATATTATTTTTTTATTTTAATTGCGTCTCCATTTCTCTTCAACTTTTTTCAATATTATACAATCGCAAAAGTGCTAGAATTATGACAATGTACTGATTGGAGAGGGCAATTTTTTATTCGTATTTATTGCATTACCTCGGAGCGTATAGATATAATGCTGAAAAGTGTCCGGTCGCTTTCAGTGACCAGGCAATCACTGCAAAGGCATGTGAATAGAGGGGTTGAGAGGAATGGAGTGATAGGGTGAGTATATATGGGGTTCACGGCACTTCATCAAGCAGCACTTTGTCGCCATGGCAACTCGTAATAACCGCTCCAGTTATATTTCAGACCAAACTTTCTCTGCTATTCTCAACGCCCATAATAATTTCGTCGCACTTTATTCAAAATAAAAAATAAAAAAAAGAAAAATTTTCTAGAATTCTCCGATACGATGAATAATGCGGCCACAATTTTTCTCCGATTAAAAATATCGAGCGGAATAATATCATCAACGAGCACCGCTATTGTTCTATAAAAGAATGGAGAACTTTTTTACTCTTTTTTGGGCAATTATCGCGACTGAAGATGAGGTCGATAATTTGATCGATATCTATAAAAGAGATTACGAATATTGTTGAAAAACGATATGTTAAACAAAATTAAAATGTTTATCAAAATTAAAAGAATATATTCATTTATTTTCATGTAGCATATATCTTACAGTTTTGCAAGTTATTATAATTTTAAATAAATATTCAATATCAAGGCATCATATAAATTATAAATAATAATATAGAAGAATGTATGTTATAATTTGTAAATAATTTTATTTAGAAAAATATTATCTTGGCCGAGGATCGAACTAGGATTTCTTACATTCCGTACGAATGTCCTGAGCCTTTAGATCCGAGGCCTTAGTAATATTCTTCGCAATAACTAGCATATGTAGGAACAATTATTTTATTTCAGGCGATGTAAATAAACAATTACTAGCTTGTGATATTACTACAGTAGTCCAGTGAAGTTTACGTTTCAAGACCAAAAAATCATTTCGACGTGCAATTTAAAAAAGTAGATGTAAGATTTAAATTTACATAGAATTATACAATTACTTAAGAGCCAACTAGATTATTAAAGGGCATTTATCTCATACTGATTGTATAATCATCTGTATAAATATGAGATTCTTAATTCAAATAATTATAGTTTTAGGTATATGTTATTATAATTTTAAATAAATCTTTAATATCGGGGCATTATATAAATTACAGATAATAACATAATAATATAGAAAAATATGTTACGTCAAAACAATATTGCAGATTTTTTAAAAATCAAATAATTATAATAAATAAATCGCAAAATACGTGATGAAATATTGTATTTTTTCCAGGTCAAGCACATAGTTCGGTTGAACGCGCTGGACTTCTCGGTGGAGTAAAGTTCAGACAATTGGAAGTCGATGAAAAATATAAGCTGCGCGGCGACACATTTGCCGAAGCAATCAGAAAGGATAGAGAGCAGGGATTCATACCATTTTATGTAAGCTCAATTTATTCGATGTTCCTCTGTCGATCGAATATTCCATTACTTCTTTTATTTCTTTAAAGAAGGAGATAAAATTGCATAAAATTCAATGTACAATATAAATGTGAGATAACATAATATGAAGAGATAATGTAATATAATATGTATATTTTATATCACAAAAAAATATTGTCAATGTATTTAATAATTCTAAATAATTAACGTAAAGTGTAACATAACAAAAATGAAATTAATAAATTGAAATAAATAAATAAATTATTAAGAAATTAAAGTACTTAAAGATTTTAAATTGATCTTTGATAGGCTGTCGCTACTTTGGGTACCACTGTTAATTGCGCCTTTGATCGTCTCGATGAAATGGGTATTGTAGCAAATCGTGAAGACATTTGGTTGCATGTAGATGCCGCTTATGCAGGTATAAATTAATTCTCTCATTTTACAAAAATAATGATAATTTCTTCAAACAGTAATTCATAAAACAGAACTAAAACAAATCCATTTGTTTACAGGATCTTCTTTTATTTGCCCGGAATTTAGATATTTAATGAAAGGTATCGAATTGGCAGATTCATTCAATTTCAATCCGCATAAATGGATGTTAGTTAATTTCGATTGCTCTGCCATGTGGCTTAAGGATCCGACATACGTCATAAACGCTTTCAACGTTGATCCTTTGTACTTGAAGCACGATATGCAAGGTTCGGCACCGGATTATAGGGTAATTATATAATATTAAAAGTCTATTGAGTCTTTTAAAAGTCTATTAAGTTAATATAATCGAATTTACATTATGTAATTAATAAAATCAATTTAAAAAATAATTTATAAACGATGACTTTAATCGATATGAGCGTACTTTGTTACAGCATTGGCAGATTCCACTTGGACGCAGATTCCGATCTCTAAAACTGTGGTTCGTATTGAGACTCTATGGGGTCGAAAATCTTCAAAAGTTTATCAGGTCGCACGTCGCTCAAGCACACGAATTCGAAGCATTAGTTCTCTCCGACCCTCGCTTCGAAATCGTGGGCGAAGTTCTGATGGGATTGGTTTGTTTCCGATTGAAAGTAAGTCGATTATTTTTAAAAGTATATATGTACAAAAGATTTAGAATCTCTAAGTACTTTTTTTACTTATATTTAAAAATAATGATAAATATTTATTATCACTATAATGTAGACTAACTAATGTAGATTAACTATAATCTTGGTTTAAGTTACTCATTGCCTTCTTTTCTAATTCTTAGAACTAGAAAAAAAATGAAAATTAAGATTAAAATTAATTTGTTAGTAAAAGTGAGCATAATCGATTAATGACTGAAAAATATTATCATTATCAATAAAAAAAAAGTACGGAAATAGAAAAACTAATTCCATTACGATTACAGGGATCCAACGAACTCAATGAAACCCTATTAAAGAGAATCAATGGTGCAGGAAATATCCATCTTGTCCCATCTAAAATAAAGGACACGTATTTCCTGCGACTCGCCATCTGTTCTCGATTTAGCGAGAGCAAAGATATACAGTATTCCTGGAAAGAGATCAAGCTGAGAGCTAACGAAATCCTCGATGAGCAATCGCTTTCAAAGTGATGGCGCGCTCAGATAGCTCGCGGTTGCAGATCGCTGGCGCCCGCCACATGCAACCAATCCTAGTTACAAGTATTTCCTAAACCCAGCGGCTTTTAAGGACCAAGTAGGTAATAAAACAGCGAATGTGATTGAGCGATCAGGCAGTTATGCAATAAGTTAGTCTTAAAGTTAATCTATATTAGTGAAAATAAATATTTATTATTTTTAAATTATAATTTTTGCAAAAGTTTTTATATTACGATGTTGTATGTTTATATAATATTTCAAGAATGCAGGATTTATTTGCTGGCTAATGTATTCTAATTTAATAGACATTGGCCTAATTAATCAGATATTCATTAAAAATTGACAAATTGCACAACGAATAATAGTCACTTAGTAAAATTTTACTAAAATCAATTGCAGAATCAAAGAATTTAAATGCAGCATTATTTGGAACATAAATATCGAATATAGATATGTATTTCGAAATTTTGAGCAATACAATTCATTATTTAAATAAATATTATATCATATGTTTATACAAGTTAATAATTTTATAAAATAAAGAAAACTGTTAATCTTAATAATTGTAATCTCTCAACAAAAAATATTCTTCATAAATTTTATTTTGTGTTTTATTTCTATATATATATATATATATATATATATATATATATATACATATATATATGTATGTATGTATTCATATTTATATTTCATTACGCAACGAATGTAAATAGTTTACATGTTACAGATATACATATAATCGTGGAATCATATACTTCATTAAAGTTGCATTCCACTAAAAAAAGTACTTAGAGATTCTAAATTTTTTGTACATATACTTTTAAAAATAATTGATTTATTTTCAATCGGAAACAAATCAATCCCATCAGAAGTTCGCCCACGATTTCGAAACGAGAGACGAAGAGAACTAATACTTCGAATTCGTATGCTTAATAAACTTTTCGTTCAACGTTAAAATGAAAACATTGCCTTGTTATTTGCACATGTTATTAAGCGATTTAGATATATTTACATTACTAATAATGTATTTAACATAAACGGTCTTGTTTCCAATTTTATTATTATATTATATTTATTCATCGAATTGTAAAAAGATAATTTATATAATGAGATAAAGCACTGTACACAAAATATTGGTAAACAGGTGACAAACGTAGAGCAAAATCTCAAAATACATTGCAAATTTTATAAAGCGATAGGTGTATAAATATAAATTTGTTTGATTGTATCATCACGTAAAATAATTTTATTTACGTAAAGAGTTCTATGCGCAGAAATATGTTTTAAAATAACTGTTACTTTAGGAATTGGTTGTGCAGCCTGCTGGGATTCGTGTTAACAACATAATAGATGTAATGCAATATTATGTGTCTCCTTGTGCCACTTTTGCTGGTACACTATCAATGTTACTATATAAATTCCTTATATAAGCAACATCCTTGTAAGTACATTATGTAGTGAAAGTCACGCAAATTGTTATTACAAAGTTGCGCATTGATATAAACGGGGCATAATATTAAAAATGCGTAAAATATTCTTCAAATCACATATCTCTACATAAGCAAGATGATTATTTATTATTTTATAAACATAAAAAATTATACGTATAAAATTATTTGTCTGTAAAATAATTTTAACTCGTTAATTAATATGTGAAGAGTGAAATACGACTAATTATTTAATTTTCACGACGAGAAATAATTTTGCGAAATTGGATTTTCCATCGAAATGTTTAGATTCAAACGTCTATGAAGAATTAAATTTCATTTTAAAATCCCATTATTATAATGTAATCTTCGTGCATGTTGAAATTATTAGTATGTAGGAATTATAGGGTATCATAAACGCATGTTATGTATATAAATGTTATAAATATAAATGATTATAAACATGTTAGAAAAAGTTGTAAAATTGACGTACGTAACATATCTTTATCTTTTTTTTTACATATATTTTTTGTTTCTCTAAACTCTTTACTTTAAATCTCTACTTTCAAATATTCTCGAGTCATTATATCGTCGTTCGAATAAGTTAAAAAATAAATACGTGTAATATTGTAATGTCTTTCAAATGACGAAGTAATTGAATTATTATAATATATGTATAATATGCGCATTATAATGCTGTAATGTTGTGCTGCAACAGAGACAATAATAATAATAGAATTAATCAACAAGATATAATCTGTCAAAAATGACATTCGAACATCTAAGAACAAGATAGGAAAAAAAAAGAATTTGAATAATTATTAAAATGATTGCTACACCATTATCATGATGTTCACAGATAAAAATATAAAAGTAAACAATAACGAAAATACAAATGTCCAAAATTTATCGTTATTTAATTATAATATAACAATATAATAAAATTTGTCATGCCAAACTATTAAGCAATAATTTTATTATAGCTCAAATATTTTATTAAGCTGCAATTTTAGTAATTTTACACAAAAAAGTTGATTAACATTAATCTAAAGCAACGATTTCAATCGTTGTGGGACCAATGAATAATTTGCTATAAACAAAGCAATTGTATTTTTGTTAAAATATTGTTCATTAAAATAGTATAAAATGTATTATTAAATACAATATATGTCGATATAATTGAGATTATTGAGAATTCAACTATTAAACTGTTAATGTCGACCAAAGTAGATTAATAAATGATCCGATTCACTCTCATCTCTTTTTCATTAATAATATGTCCTCATCTCTCTCATAATAAAACAATTCTATTAAATTAAAAATTAACAAAAAGAAGAGCATAAGATATTCTTTGTAATTATATTTAATATATAATTACGTTTATAAATAATTTAGACGTTTCGGCCACAATCTGGCCATCTTCAGTAAAATTACAAATAAAACACAGAATTTACATAAATTTAACATTAAATTCAGTGGTCAAAATATAAATATACGTCAATCATTCTTTTCTCTTATAAAAGTACATTGTAAAATGTGGTTGCAGAGCCAATTATTATATTGCAAATTATATAGCACAAGAATTGCCAGATTCTAATTAAAAAAATTATAATATCGTTAAAATCTTCTAGTCAATTTAACATGTTCTATTAAATTATACAATTATTATATGTAAAGCAATGTTTTGCGAGTACAAAAGATATACTTGTATTAATGAAAAATATTAAATATTAATATACAATTTGTATACCGTGCATCATTAAAAAGATTATTCTGTTAATAGGTTTATACATCGAATTTATCGAAGATTACTAGAAATTGCTGTCGTGACCGATCATCGATGTGACGTAATTTGCACATAATAAAAAATTTCATTATATAAATTATGATTAAAATAATTGGAAACTATAATAAAATCAATGCATAAAATAAACTATATACATACTAAATATTCTATTTGAATATAATATTATTTTTACATAAAGAGAACTTCAAAAATAAAAATAAAGAAACTTGTAAATTTATTAAATTGAATGTAAAACTACATTTTAAGATATTCAGAATTTAAAAAATACATCTCTTCAAATTATGCATATAAATAAAGGTAGCATGGGTTTCTTGCCGTTGCCATCAGAGAGCATTATATGTATCATTTCTGAGACTTGATACAGGAATCTTTTCTATCGATACAAACATGTAACTCTCGATTTCTTCTGTCGATTAAAGAAATTTCTAAATTATTGAAATTGGGAAGAACTGACAATGCAATAAAAAATATCGGATATAAATTCTAGATTAATAATAGATATCTAGATTAATAAATGATAGGTTTAAAAAATGAGAAAAATTATTATTTAAGATGAATAAAAAAGTTACGTAATTAAAACAAATGGAAACTTCTACAAATGGAAACTTTTTAATAATAAAAGAACGCGATAAAAATAAAATTTATATAAATAAGTAAATAACATAAAAGTCAAATAAATAAAAATATATTTTTATCTAAGTTATATTTAGACATTAAAAATATATACAGATATTACCAATAATTTGATAATTTATCAATACTTTTCTCAAATTAATCTTAATTAATCCTAATCCTAAATTAATTGCATACATTTCCTCGTTAATCATATGCTCATTCTACTAGATAATACTACATTTGATTAGATAAGAATACACAGAATCAACTATTAAATAAGAAACACAAGCTTATTAAAAAACTAAATATATATTTCAACTCTTCATTCATTATCTTATCAGAATTATTCATCGACAAAGTTAATGAAGCATTAACTTAACAACTATTTTATTTTGCTTGGCACTTAGTTCAATGAGATTATTAGTGTCTGAATCAAGCAGATGTTAGTGTAGGTGTTAAGAAAATATTCGAGTGTCTGGAATGACAGAAACCACCGGTAGTAATAAGCGGAAAACATATGAGAAATAGCAGTAGGATTAACGACCGTGACGCGATATTCTTTCTTTTCGAACGACAGGCAGTAGATTCCAAGAGAGAGATGCACTTCAGAAACGCGCTAAACGAGTCATAAAGGAGTGACAGGCGAGAGCTAGAGCTACCTAATAGAGGTTTATATAGCTTCGAGATATTTCATTCTGTTAATATGACACGATGATAATAAACCGCTCTTGTGAGTCCATCTCGCGTTTCCTAATGTATTCATAGAATTTATCAAGTAAGTTCATTTAAGTTGTTGGAAGATTATCAGAACATTCCATTTACTTTCACATTGACATTTAAAAAATTATATTAAGCTAATGTCAATTTTTATTGTAGTTATATTATTATTTTTATCATTCGTATGTAATATGAAATAAAATGATGACATTGTAAATTGCAAGAGATGATAAACAAAGATAAAAATTGAAAACAGATAGTTCGCAAAATTGATATTTAAAAGGTCATCATTCTATGTGTAATGTACTTGCATAATAATAAATTCATATATATATATATATATATATATATATATCATTACAATAATTTCATCTATAATCAAGTATTTTCAAACATCAATAATTCGCTAACATATTTCTTATAATTTGGTGGACAAAATTTTCAAGGAATAATCAACAGAATAATATCTCCGCATGTTACGATAATGTCTTCGAAAGTTAAATATTTTTGGCATTGAATAGAAATGACATCACAAGACTTCCCTTGAAATAAAACCTGCGTCCCAGAAGCGCGATCAACAGATTAAATTAGATTAAAATTATAGCACATCATAAATTACGATAATATTACACGATAGTCCACGAATCTGTTTTAACATGCCGTTTCGTCGCTCGAGGAGGTTGAAGATAAAAGGTCCTCGGGTATTGAAATTTGTCGACTGACACCCGATATATCTGCCCCCTCCCCTCCCCATTATTCTTAACGTGAGACAGCTATTAACGGTCCACTAAACAATCAATAGCGATGCTGGTAACTGAAGCATATCGTGAAGTGCATAAACGAAGTGGTAAACGAAATGAGAATTGCCGTTTTTCCGCGACGTTAAGCTATAATCAACTGAACTGTGAATTGACTAATAAGAAGGAAGAGAAGAAAGGAATGAACGAGGAAGTGTTAATCCCTTCGTTTCGAGAGTAATAAAATACAGTTTACATATTTATTTCGTAAACTAATTCGATTATAAAGACATTGTTCCAGATCTCTACGATTCCAAAACTTTTCGGAAAATTCATGTATTAGAAAAAAATGTGTCATATGTTGATGCTAATCAAATTTACATTTTAATTTTAAATAAGATGTACCTAATAATTTTTTCACAGACTGGAAATAAAAAAAAAGAACGAAAGAAGAAACGCTTTTTTAGACAATGCTTCTTCATTTAAAACACTAATTCCATTTTCTTTATCTGCAATTATTAATATTTGTCAAGATTTTTAAAATCCTTTTACATTTAATATTTTCATGATTCAAAATATGGAAAGTAGCAGAGAAAATATTTAGTCAAGTAGTAAAATAAAAGACATCAGCATATAATTACTAATTACTAATTCCCTTGTGAGACTGTTTCAATGGATTGATGATAATAGCAAAGTTGAGAGAATGACACGAGGATGAATACCAATTATGATGCAATGAAGACAGTAAGTATGTGCGAAAAATCGTGTCCCGATTTCAAGTGTCTACTCACTTATGCATTATAAATTCCGATTGTTTAATGTACGCCGCTCGCGTTCACGCTCGTCGTCGTGAAACCAGATCCGGAAAAGATATAACAGGTTTATCTCGCATGACTCGTAGGACGGGGTCTCAAACGGGGATAATAAGGTGAGTGCGTTCGGCATGTATGTACACGTACGTGTGCGTGTGCAAAAACAGGTGCGCTTCATTTATCGCGTCAAAATAGGCGAGATTCTTTCCGTGGGATGTAATTATTTCCTGATGGATATTGATTTATGCTACAACCCTTGTCGAAGAGAGAGAAAGGGCCACTATATAGCGAGAATGAGTGATGAGCGTAAAAAATGTGACACGTGTATCAAATTAAAAATCCCATTCTTTCAGAACGTGTATTAACAAGGTTTGAATATTCTATATTTCAGAAAATAATTATTATTATACTTAAAAATTTAATTAATTTATTCGTGTTTTTATTTCTTCTTTCCACTTTAAAGCTCCACTAATTTTGTATTGATCGAACTGTCTACAATAGTTTGTAAATACAACAGAAACACTCTGGAATTTTTGTGTCGATACCCTTTGGGATAAACATCCGTACTTGGTTAACGCAAAAATTACAGGTAGGCACTGGTTCGAGTGGAATCGCTAATTGCACCGCACAACGGGTGTTAAACCAGCCAGTGTACATCACGCTTCTTTGATTCTGATGGAATTCTGACGGAACAATAATAAGCCGTCGCGTCGATCTCATCTAACAAGCCTACATACGCGATCTTAAGATGTTATATTTCGCATTACCTCAGTTTACTTCAGTCTTAAACGGATATTTTGCTGTAACGGATAACGCCTCATTAACTCAGCATCAACCAGTTCAACACGTCTTCGCTCGCGCGTAAGAAGTCATGACATGGAAAGAACAGTTTTATTGAAGTATCAAAAAATAAATAAATAAATAAAAATCTTTTAAATTATCAAATTAATTATGTAGGACGTTCAAATTACTAGAACGCTAAAATATTTTGCAACATTATATTTATCTTGCTTGAATCTTCTACATAATTATTTTGATTTCAACAAAATGAATTTCGGATCTGTATCTAAATCTAAATTTTTAATCTAAATTTTATCTCAGCAAAATCGTTCTTTCCGTGTACTAATAAAAAAACATACGTTAAAGAAATGTAAGAATTAGCGATATGTACATTTTCTCCATCTTTTAGTTCTTACAGTTTAGTTCTTTAAGCGACGTTACGTGTAGAAAAAAAAAATAGAATTTTCCAAATTAATAGCAAAGGAAATATGTGCTTCTTAACTATTACGATTCTCTACAGGCATCGAATTTTGCGAAAACGATCGCTGAGTAATTCCTAAGACCTCTGCGACCGTAACGCGACGTGACGTTTTGACGAACGCCTGTCGCTCCAGCCGCGGTGCGAGTAAGTAAGTGGCCAAGGCAACGGTCCCAGACAGACAGACAGAAGCACCGAGGCACCTGTCCCTCCACTCTTGAGTACGTACTGCGAGGAGGGGCCCGGACAGGCACTGGATATACCCCGCTCTGCGATTCAGTACCCCGCGCACGCTCATGCTGATAAGACCTTATTCTAATCACTTGTCCACCTGATAGGAAGCAAGGCGCCGCATGCCGTCGCTTAACGCGCGCGACAGACCGCTCGATCTCGAGACGAGGGCGAAACCGTCCACGCGTGCACACTATCAGTGTCCGTGTCACGTTCCCATGTGTGTGCGTTGATCGCTGGTACGACACTCTTTAATCTCCCACGCTTTAGTGCGCGCGTCGCATGCTCTCGGCATCATTTTCGCGATAGCCGCGCGTCGCTCCTCCCGGAAGCGTCATGTAGACGATGATGAGCAGGTGCCAAGCACATCGGTGCCGCTGGCGTCGATGTTCGAGTTACATTATTACGTTGCTGCACGCGAAACATTCCAAGTAATACAAGTCAAGAGTTAAATAATAATAATTTCCTTTGTTTTTGACTAATTGATTATCAAAGGATTGTTATTAATATATGTTACATACGTATAAAGGAAAGAACGATTTTAGCAAAAAATTTTGCTAAATATATAGATTTGAAAATTTTGTTGGGCCGTCAAAATAATTACATTAGAAATTACAAAATGATAAGCGAGAAATTTTGATATTCTAGAGAAAGCAATCAGTTTGAATTTCCAACAAAATTAATTTAATGGTCCAAGAAAATTATTTTTAGATCTGTATTACGGCAAAATTTAGATCTTTTGGCAAAATCATTCTCTTCGTATAGTTTTCTTTCTAAAATCGTTTCACACAGAATGATACAGAATTTGTAAATGTTTTAAAAACAATTCACTTTTTACTCTTTATTTTTTATAATTACAATTTTTAATGTAAACTATTTCCAAATCCAATATCTTCGCGCAATGACCTAATCGAATTTCTATTACATACACAGTAAACATATGTGCTAAGCAAAATAATGTAGATTATTATAAATATAGAAGATATAGATAAATTCCGTATATTTTAATGGTTATTTAAGTACACACACGTATTCTGCCAATGATAATCAGCTGATCAGGAATTATCAGCTCTATGTACAATTTAAAAGAGATACTTAGTTTTACAATCGTGAGATACATAATTTAATGATAAATATACATATAAATACGCCAAACACGTTTGAATGAGAATAATTTCTTTCATTAAGCTAAAATAATTCGAATAAAAAAAAATTCCTAAGAACTTTGAATTTAATGAAATTCAATATTGAAAATTCGAGAGAAGTGCTCGAGATAAGAATTACTTACATAATATGAAATTTTTGCAATACCGTTTATCTAGATATGGTGAACGCTAAGGTCACGATATCTTCTTCTTAACAATTAATGAAAAAAAAAAAGGATAACGTGACTTTAATGTTCACTGTATCTGGATCCACGTTATTGCAAAAACTTCCTATTATTCAAATTTACCGTAATATTATTATATTTTCCTTCTTACTTTCTCTGATAACGCTTCTAGGTTGTTAATAATATATGCGACAAAATTTTAAGAAACTCGATTGATCATCGTTTCCTTTTAATCTCCATTATAGATCACGAAGTAAAAGCGACGTTGTGAGTGTGCAAAACTGCGAAACTATGTGTGTAATTCTTCCGTAAAAAATGTGTTGTGCACTTTGCTCCGAAAGTATTAAAAGTGACCAGCCGAAATACGAGTGATTCATCAATCCATGTCCGATGATCAAATATTGAAAAAGTTCCATGGAAATTGGATAATTTAATAGGCACTACGAAATGAAAAAGGTACGAAATGTGAATTTTTCAGAAGATCGCGACTGGAAAGTTGAGAGCGCAGAAATAAAATAAATTCCATTTATTTGTTCACGGTTTATAAGATTCGCTCTATGAGTTCGTATTTAAAAAAACAGATATTGTAATTCCGTCAATAATTCGAGATACAAATTTAAATTTAATCTCGTTAGGCAATTATAATATTTTTACGCAAAATACATAACATAGAATTAAAATGTATGAGAATAGATAATTTCGGGACAGCAAAATCAGAAAATTAATATAATATATGTATAACATATAAAAAATGTAACCCAAATGCGTGGTAATCACGATAATTATTCGAATAAATGTCTATGCAAATACGAGATAACTGCATCGCTGCATACTGCCATTGAATACACTTGCTATCTCTGATATTTGCACGCGATTACTCATCGACAATTGTTGCGTCATTAGCCGCACGCAATTGTTTCTGCTGCGAGAAGATACTTATCCACACCGAGAAATTTGAAACAAAATAAATGCATTGCTGCGTGTACTTCGAAGTAAACGCAACGTGAGTTACCTCAAATCCTTCATCTACAAAGAATAGAAAATGCGATCTTACTCGGAAACTATCGCATTCACTTATCTAGAATTTTTTTCTTTAACAATAAATTTCAAAAATTATTTGTTCAATTTGCAAATTTGAATTAAATATCGAAAATACAAATCTTGAATTTCTTTATGAGATCTGATTTTTAAGAGAAGAATCGTAAAAGATAGAATTGTAAAAGAAAGGATGAATCAATGCAAATCGGCGAATAATTTGAAATTTTGTATAGTTTCAATGTAGTAATAAATTATTCCGTTAATGATCTGTTTGTGATATAAATTATTAAATGTAAAAACGCGATTTACGTATAACGATGTGTTGTTATGTTAATGCTCTCTAGAGCAACAACTTCCCTGGAATTTCAGCAATTTCTATCAGGCTGTTATGTCGCGTGCGTGTTATGATGTAAAAAAGCCATAAAT
Source organism: Acromyrmex echinatior (assembly GCF_024713525.1). Lineage (NCBI taxonomy): Eukaryota > Metazoa > Arthropoda > Insecta > Hymenoptera > Formicidae > Acromyrmex > Acromyrmex echinatior. The sequence goes on along the minus strand of NC_141858.1, from coordinate 13,528,655 downwards.
ATTATCTCTAATTCTATCTTTTCTTATCTTATTTGTTTGTTTCTGTCCTCTTTAAAGTTTTTTCTCTCTCTCGATAAAAATAAGAATTTATATAGAATTAACATTTTTTGATAATATTATTTGAAAAAAGAATGTTAAAAACGAACGATTTCTGAAAAAAGTAAAGGAAATAGTAATTTTTGTAGATTACGACCTCCTGGATAAAGTTACAAAAAAGTTGTGACGTTTGGGGAGCACACCTTGAAAATTGAACAGGAACATTGAAAATTTGAATAAATGTTCATGTTCAATTTTTGGGCCCTTTTTTTAATATTTTTCTTTTAACATAATTAATTAATTAAAAGAAGGATATATAAATTGTAAATATTTATCTAGATAAATTAAAATGTGATTGAAACTTTCATGTAAATGACAAAATATTGTAAAACTAAAAATACATTTTAATACATTATTAAAATTTTTAAACATAAAACTTCTCAATAAGCATACAAAAAGATAATGAAATAAATGCTCGCAAAAATTGTTTTATTAAACAACTCTTAAATGATAAACATTATTGTACTACATTGCACAATATTATTAATTGTCTCGAGACTATGTTGATTATGATTTTTATTGTATAAAGAAGAGATCAATAATAATTGTACAAAATGTACAATAATATTGATTGTCTAAGCAGCGCTTTACTTTTATTATTTATATTCTCAATTTTGTCGTACAGCATAAATATAAATACTCGCACATAATTAAAGCTGAGGAAAAATAAACACTCTCAATAAGGTAAAAGCATTCAACTTCCTTGTTCTCAGAATTGCCATTATAGCAAATGTACCGTTATGTTCTTTGACGATGTATCTGCACCGGTATCGAATGTTGATTTAACGCGATCGAGAAACGTAAGAGTTTATAATGTACAATTTATAATGCTTATTGTTTGTAAATTTCAATTTCTATCAATATGATAAATGTAATAAATTAACAGACATTAAACATATGTTAATTTCCAACTTTTGTAAACATCAATTTTAAAATACGGAGCTTACAAAGAGAAATAAATATTGTATATCTATTTTTAAAATTTTTTAAATATGAAATAATTTAAAATTTAAATGAAGTTAAAATTTAAATGAAGTTAAAATTTAAATGAAGTTAAGTAAAAATCTCAAAATACATAGTTTCCAAAATCGCATTCGTGCTAATATTCAAGAAAAGAGAAGGATCTTGAATATTAAAGAGGAAAGATTTGAATATTATTTCATCGTTCTGCGGAGATCTGAAGAATACTCAATTATATGCGTACGGTTCGCATCCATTTTTCTACAAACGATTAATTTATGGAGCAATGCGGGAAGTCGGCGATAAACGAACGCCTTTCCATTCTTCGCGGTGCATTTCCTCATTCATATTGCGAGCGCCCACGTTCAGCCGTTGCGGCCATTTTACGGCACGCACTTATTTACGTTAACGAGCCGTGTAACGAAACTCGTGTAGCGCATAATCCGACGATTCCCAGCCCAATTTGCCACTAAACAAAACGCATTCCTCGCAACGTCACGTTCCTCGCTTCTACGCGCACGTCCCTCCAGCGTCCGTGATTTAACGAGGGCTCCGATCTTGCCGCAGAAATTCCCGATCGCTATCGTCCATGGGAAGCAGCAATTATTCACCCCCATCTGATTACTATTAATTAGTGACTAATTACTTTCTTCGCGGACCGCCCCACATGAACTGATTAAATAAACTACCAATTGCTCACGATGGGCATCAAAGAAGTTTAACGAACCCGAATGTGCGTTTCCCTGTTCAATCCTTCTCCGCATTTTACCCTGAAAATAAATCTTTCAGTGATAATTTAAAATATTAACAATAAATTTATTACAAACAGGAAATTGACAAGCATTAGTAAATAAAAATTCACGTGCGCAAGTTGTAAAATATTTTTTCACATTTCAAATATTTTCTCTTTAATAATCAAATTTTATGTTTTTTATTATTTAAAACTGAATGTATGATATTTCTATGGCATAAAACTTTCATAAATGTATGCTGAAATAGTATCATATTTTAGGCATACAATGTAATAATACAATGTAATAATAAATTATCAAATCTTATTTCAGAAAAAATTATTATTTTAAAAAGTAAACCATGCCCTCTTAAGGCTGCTAAAGATTAAAGATTATTCAAAATCAATGTAAACCTTGTTGAAATAAAATAAGAAAAACTTTTAAGTAAAGCGATAAATTTTTTAACAATTAAATAAAAAGATGTATTTTTTATTGAACTAAGAAAAAATTTATTATGCAAATTTCAGGATGTCAATGCAGCATTTATTTACAATTGCCATCGGCAATGCTAATTGTCGCCATAACATTACTTAAGGAATTCATCTATTGAGACTATTGAATCAATAGAGGCCGGTGATAACTTCCAATTGATTCTAGTCACTTAGACACGTGCCTTCATTTGATTCTCGTTATTTGTCCACAACTTTTCACGGTTTTTATCAATGTTTAAAATGTGAAAGTGTTCTTTTCAGTACAAAAAAAAAACCATTTTCAATAAAAATCATTTAAAAAATACGGTACATTGAAATCATTTATTCTTCCAAAAAATTTAATCGCATTTTTTAATTAGATCTAGTTTTTCATTTTCTGATTAACTCGTAGATTAGAATTAAATCAATTAACCTCACTTAATTTAATGATGTAAAAATGTAAAAATTATATTCTTTTAGTGATAATTAATTACTGATAATTTCGTAGTGTGGTAATTTTAAAAGTTATTCATTACAACTATTAGTGATTAATTATGATAAAAAAATACAATTTTTATCATTAGATTAAGACTAATCATCTAACTCAAAGGGAAAATATATAATCATTTTAAATAAATAAATTTATATCCAGAAATTTATTTTTTATTTCTACAAGTTCTCAACCAAACTTTCTGAAAACAATTATTTTCTTGCTCAAAAGAAAGATGGATAAATGCGGTATTTCAACAGTAGAAAATCAAACCGATCTCGTCTAAGCCTCATAATACGGTCGCTCGTTCACCAAACACCGTCCGTTTCTTAACATGTGCATGCTAACGCGGTGTAAATTTGACGAAATCTAGCTAGATGCTTCGAAGAACTAGTCTCATGAGGAGGTAAACACACCGTTCAATGCTCCATATGAAAACAGGAATTCAAAGTGGTGTAATTTCAATGGGCGTTACATATATATACACACATACATACATACATACATATACACACACACACACACACACAAATTATATAGATATGGAATTATACGTCTAACTGCTCATTGAAAAATGATTTATTCATATAGTAATCAAAATTAAATTATTGTTTATACTCGTTGGCCTTCCAGTTCTTTTTTTATACAGCTCTAATCAAAAATATTATGAGTATGATATTAATTATTAGGTGTTGGAATTAATTCGTAGCGTTTTTTAATGAAAGAATGTTATTTATTTCACATGAGCATTAAAAAATACATTAATGAAAGTACTTCCCATCACTTGTAAAACGCTACGAATTAATTCCAACACCTAATATTATTTAATATTTCAGTTCAAAAATTAATTGATAGTATTTGTTACGAATTATCTTTTCAAAAACTCTTTAAATTTATATATTATGTCCGTAATTAATAGGAACTAGAATAGAGCGGGGATATTTGAACATAGGGATTTGTTTTAAAGATTTCACTGTTTTTTGAAAATTTTCGAAAACGTAACGTTGTCGTCATCGTTGTGTCGTCGTTGTCCATCGTCTCCCCCCCCCCTCTTCTCTCTCTCTCTCTCTCTCTCTCTCTCTCGTACACGTGCACACACACATACATTCGCACTCTGTCTCTATTTATCTCATGTATATCAATAATTATGACATATGTATGTTATTAACGTTCATTTATAATGCAACTTTAAATGTAATATTAATTAAATGAAGTTTTGTGCATTGTGAAAAGCAGCTTAATGGACACAATGATTTATACAATGATGTATGTGTCACATCTACGATTCAAAAAATCTGAAAATCTGAAATGGAAATCCCTTTTCTGAATCTCCAGATCTCGGTATTGGCTGCACCAATTTTATTTGGATTGACAAATTTTGGATTTCGAAAAATACTGATGACATTATTATAATAAAAGTGTTTTTAGATTTTTGATGGCGATTTTAATTTCTGAGTAATTTTAATCTAAAGTTTGCTAATAACTCTATAACATAAAGCGTGATAACGTCGCGAATTTGACAACGGCATATATACGCAATGACATTCATATGTCAAGCGGCCTGTTTTATGCATTATTTTTATGCATTATCGTCGCGACGCTACCAAGTCGCTTGATAAATACGAAACTATAAGAGTTTAAACTGCATTGCTGCAATTTTATTTCAATATATCGCGAAAATAAATAAGTCAACATTCTACATTATTTAAAGTCGACATCTCTATTAAAAATGTTTAATAATATGCGTTTTTTGCAACGTTTTCCAGTTCAACTTGCGAAATACAAGAGTCGCGATATTGTTATTCCGTATTGGATTCAAAACCTGTTTGGACACTCTCGTTTCGAAGTAATTCAAGTCTTTAATATTCTTGCCAACATAACATATTACTTTCTCCACTACGTTGGCATATTTGTTATGTCAAATTATAATTTAAGTTTCATCTCGTATTCAACCCTCGTTTCCCATTCACGTTCTAACGAGAGATTTGCGATGGATAAGCTTGAAAAATCAATTTCACAAAACTGCTCAAATCCAGAAAGATCGACATAAAGATGTCCTTTAAATAACAAATATGGAATAGATTAACTTGCAACACTTGATATAGATCAATTTAGTTGATAGTTACAGGATATTTTGTTAGTCATTAACTATTAATCAGTAGCTAAAAACTGCTTTCCTGTTTTTAATATTCTGGATTAACTACAAAGTTATTGACGACGATATGAGTCTAATTACAATAAGGCTAATTTATTGACCCGCTATAATCGATATGGCCGTATTAAATACGTCTTATTATATTGAGGAACAAATTTATGATTGGGTTTTGTTGCATTTAGCTGCATTAACATTGTATTAAAAAATACGCAACGACACAAACGACAAATAGAACAAGTACTTTGATAACTAGATTAATAAAGCAAGATCCTTAACGTATTTGTTTTGTTGGTATGTCCACTATGTGGACATACATCTGCCTTCAATCTGCCGTAAAATATATTTCTTTAAGCAGCATTTCTCTCGCGGCTCTTATCGACAGACATCGCGACTCTCGGCATGAAATCGGCCGTCTCTAATAATACACTATCCAATTCACTTAATCGCAAATAATTACGGAGCTTCGTGTACCAACAACGGTAAAGCCGGCGTTTCAAGAGTATCTTGTATATCGCGCGGCTGTATAATTTCCGATTCAACCACCGATATCGTCGATCATTACATGCTCTACGAACTATTCCGGACTAATCTACAATTTCTATCACACAAAAATGTACATCATCATGTTTCTTACGCACCTCCGCATCAAGGGAATCCTGTCATTCGGAACTTGTGCCTTAGACATTCTTCCATTTCTATTGCTTTGCATAATATACATTCTATATAAAAATTAATTTAGGAAATTTCTAAAGTACAGGAAATATAAAATAAAAAATTTATATAAAATTTGTATAAAAGTAAAAAATTATAATTTGTCAAAAAAGGAAATTATATTTTATAGTGAAAAAAATGAACATAATAGAATAACGTTTTTATCTTTAAAATTTTTCTAATATACTTGTTATATATTATTTAATTTAAATAATATATAACTTTGAAAATACAAAAATAATAATTATAATATATATTTACATTTTTAATATTTACATTTTAATATTTACAATTTTTTAAATAATGAACATTTTATTACAATTGTGTTGGAAGAGGAGCATTCTCTCTTTATTATCATTTCTTCTTCTTAGATTCATTTTTTTTTCTCTGTCATTGATTACCATAAAATAACTCATTAAAAAAAATACCCGCTGTTCTTATCTCGTGCATTTTCTTACAGAATTTCGAAAAAATTTTTAATATACAGCATCGTAGGCGTGTAAACACGCGGTGCGCTACAAAAGTGAATGCAAATGATTTATCTCGCTTCTCGCCCACGCTTTTAACCCTGACCCCGAGAATTGTCCCGCGATAGGTGTCCTCTTTTGATTCCCTCGCATGCGTCTTGCTCTGGCGTGTAATGTGTCGCGGACACATTATTATTCGTCACGGACATTATCAAGCTCTTACATAAAATCATTATCACGATACGTTTTCTTCACTATGATTATACGGTCAGTAATGCTTATCATGTCAATTATCTCGATAAGTCATCCCGAAAAACGCTTACAATTATTAATAAAATTCATCTTAAAATTTTCTTTTGAATCACACAGGCAATCAAAAGAAATATTTCCAGCGTCACTCTTAAATATTAAAATTATCTTCGTTTCCATTATTTCATGCAGAATGATCCCAGAACGTATTCTCGATCAGCTGTGATCATTAATGTGACACGTGATACCGGATGACATTAAATGTGGAGTCGGTGCAAGTCGGTAACAGGGCGCCTGCTGTCTTTGACCTTAATACACGGAGATGCCGAGGCCAAAGACCTTGCCATTGAGTTTGGCAATAATCGAAGTTGACGTTGGCGATTGCCTGATTCGGTATTGGTGCAACGGCGCAAATGACTTTTACGAAAATTGCAAGTGACACTTCGGCAGAATCTTTACTGTATCTTGCGAAATGTAATGAGAACGTTTTAAAATTAATTGCAGACATTTGGCAAATTTATTTTTATATAAATGATTATTTATTAACGAAACAAAATGAATTTTCGATATTTTACAAGACGATTTTATTGTAAGTATTGTTTTATTGAAACATATTTTCATATCAAGCAAAGCAACGCCAAGTGCATAAAAAATACAAAACAAGCCGATTGATTGCTTGATATACTTTATCTGCAAAATTTTGATACTAACAAACTTTAGAAAAAAAAAAATTACTCAGAAACTAAAACCACAATTAGAAATCTACAAATATTTTTATTACATAATGTCATCAGTATCTTTCGATTAAGACTGATCCGAATAAAATTGCCACCGACACCGAAATTTGGGGATCGAGACCTGAAAAGAAACCATTTCATATTTTCAGATTTTTTTCAGTCGCACATGTAACACATACATGTAAAGCATTTTGTTTATTAAGCTGCCTTTCACAATGTCTTCATTCAATTAATATTACATTAAAATTAGCAATATAAGTGAATATTAATGCAGATACATATATATATATAATAATTATTTATTAATGTACATGAGATAAACAGAGACGGAGTGTGTGAAAAAGAGAGAAAAGGAAAAAGAGAAAGAGAGAGAGAGAGAAAGAGAGACACAACGGACGACACAACGACGACACGACGACAACGACGACGACATTGAACGACGACGATGATATCGAACAATGACAACACGACGATACTATTTGACTGTTAAGCTTTGTGTCCATAATAGAAACCGCTCTGAGATCTTGGACAGAAAAAGAAATAACAAATAACATTTAATAGATTTTGGGGTTGATGATCAATTATATAAGAAAATGAACCAATCAAAATCCTTTATTTCCTTCCATTTCATAAAACAAGGAACTCTGGATTTTCTTATGCCTTATACAAGAATCTGTGTTCTCGGCTTTAGGCTCAATTAATATTCAAATCACCAATATTTATATTTTAACTGAATTCACACGTCGTTTCGACTTTCGTCGAACATTTCTCGATGGCATAGACATTCTCATGTTTAGTAATACACATTCTAAGATACCGTGCAGATGTGATGGCACCACAAAAAAATAGGACAAGTAGTTGAATACGGCAATATTACAATTCTTTAGGAAATATTAGGTGTTGGAATTAATTCGTAGCGTTTTACAAGTGATGGGAAGTACTTTCATTAATGTATTTTTTAATGCTCATGTGAAATAAATAACATTCTTTTATTAAAAACGCTACGAATTAATTCCAACACCTAATAGAAAAATTCAATGCAAGATTTGTTCTTATACTGTAAGCCATAACTTATTACGATTAAAAGTACACTTATTTCGAGCTCACAAAATATTTCTTGACGAAGACAAGGATTACAAAAACGGTCCGATGTGGCGTTATTTCACAGAAGAAGAAAGATATACTTCAAAATTTAAAATTTGTGATAAATTCCTTTTGAGTGGATATTCAGCAAGTCACATAAAGATTCATCTTAAATGTAAGCATCCACAAATAATAGAAGAAATATAAAAAGAATTTGAACATTCTTGGATATCGACACATTTCATATTAAACACATCAGATAACAAAGTAAAATGCAAGATCTATTGTTTAATGTACTGTTTAATGTACTCGTTTAATGTACTGCTAAATGATATAGATGATTTAGCGTGCCATTTGATCAAGCATGGCTTAAATAAAAAAAGTACTGGCGAAAATAACATACAAAGAGATATGAAAAGGAAAAGTTGGATATGATAACATTATTTCAGAATTGTAGGGCACAATGTAACATTAGTCATAAAAATTATTTTCCCAGTGCAATTCAACACTGGGAGCACATTTATTTTATGCTCATCAAATATGTCCTGACGAAGAAATAAACAAACAAAATAAATAACCAAAGTAGCTTAATACGGCAATATTTCAAAAAAGAAAGATACGCTTCAAAATGTAAAATTTGTACTCTTCCCTTACATATGGATTTGATATAAGAAATTTAAAGTAACATATGAAACAGAAACATTCACTAATAATTGAGAAAATACGAAACAAATTTAAACATATGTTGGTATCGGAAAATTTCGTGTTGAATACATCAAATGATAAAGTACAATGCAAGATTTGTTGTGAGAAATTTGACATACTTAAACATAAAGTAAGTGACTTAGCAAATCACTTGTTCAAACATGCATAAATAAAAAACTTCGAGAAAATACTGGAGGAAATGACATGAATATCAATCATCAATCAGAAGAAAATAACGAGTAACTTCTCATCAGATTGATAGACATATTTACATTTGAAAAAATAGAAAAAAATGACAACGATACATATTACGGTACAAATGATTGTTTCATCCTCTTTTAATCGCCCATTTAGTATGCACTCAAGATTGCACTAAAGATTATAAAAATTTGACTTTAATATTTAAAATGTGTATTTTATAAATTTTATCAATATTTCAGTTAAATAATTTCATTTAGTCAATATCAAGGTCAAATGATACAATTATAATATATTTAATACCTAAATATTAGGAAGGTCGCCGATACTGGTATAACACTTTTGTTTTCAGACTATATTTCTTAAATAAAAGCTAAAAATAAAAATTTACAAACACATATAAATTAAAAAGTGAGAGAAAGAGAGAGAGAGAGAGAGAGAGAGAGAGAGAGAGAGAGAGAGAGAGAGAGAGAAATTGTATGTATATGCGTGTTACATAATTCTACATTTATGTTTATTTCAATTTATGTAGGGAATGGACAATCCCCAAAACCCTACTTCCAAAAATTTATGTTAACTTGGTTACTGATTTCTTCTGTTTCTTTCTGTCTAATTATAAGTAATTGTTTGTACTTTTAAATACGAGAATTTATTTATATCTAACTCCATCTAGAGAATGAAGAGAAGTAACACATATATGTATATAAAGAAAGCTTGATACTTTTGTTTTCGCACTATATTTCTTAAACAAATGCTAAAAATAAAAATTTAGAAATATAAATATTAGAAAGTAAGAGAGAAAGAAACAGAGGGAGAAACATTACGATTCAATTTAAATTTCAATTAACTATATACAAAACTTATACAAGACAAGTAGATAATGAATTGAAAATTTAAAAAGTTATTTAAATCACGTATACGATTTTTCATTTTCATCGAGGTAATATTCGAATTGATATATTTATAAACGTCATTTACATTATAGTATTTACGTCCGATAAAGTAGGTGACTTAGCGAATCACTTGTTCAAACACAACTTGTTCAAATAAAAAACCTCGAGAAAATACTGGAAGAAATGACGTGAATATAAATCAATCAGAAGAAAATAATGAATAACTTCTTCATCAGATATTCACATTTGAAAAAATAAAACAAATACAACGGTAAATATTACAAATGGTTGTTTTATTTTCTTTTAATCGCCTTTTTAGTGTACTCACAAGGATTATAAAAATTTAACTTTAATATTTAAAATGTGTGTTTTATAAATTTTATCAATATTTCAATTAATTCCATTTAGTCAATATTAAGGTCAAATAATACAATTATAATATATTTAATACTTAAATATTTACACATATAAAAAATAAGAGCATAAAAAACCACAGCACAAGTTATAGTTTGTGATATTTAATTATTATTACATTAATTAAAACATTAAACGTTTCGGCCAAAATCTGACCATCTTCAGTAATTCAATAATATTCTTAAAACGCAGAGTTACATCTAGTTGACATTAAATTCAACAGTCGAGAGTTGAAATTAAATAAACATGTTCTTTTGTATGTGAAGATGCTTCATACAGTAATGTTACAACGTCAATTGTCATATCAAGAAAAGTGTAGAACAAGAATTTCCAGATTCTAAATAAAATTGTACATATTAAAATCTTCTAGTCGGAATATAAAGAAATAGAATCATTACCTGTTTTACAGCAAAAAAACCAAAGGATGAATCTCGAGTATTTCTTTTACACAGTTAGAATTTTGTCATGTTAATATTAGAACCACGTTAGTTTCAAGATATATTTCTTAAATATTTAATAACTGATATTTAATAACTGATGGCTATTCAGGCAATTTATTTATTATATATTATTAGTGTAATTTTGAAGTCAAACATTTTTTTATTTCCAATGTAATCGATACTAAATATTCGATTTTTTAAATATTTAAACAATAAGAATTCCAGCTTTAATGCAATTATAATATGCACTTGAATGAAAAATTTAACTTTGTAGTAATTAAACTACATAAACTAATCACAACTACATGTTCCAACTTTTTAATCTGTTATTTATTTCATCCATGTTTCCAGATTCAGTTGAGTTTTTTTTATATAATTAATTTTTTATGCATCTGATATAATGGTTAATGGATATTAGGCTTATAAATATCCAAATATTATATTACTCAAATCATTCGAAATAATTATTGTTACTCAAAAATATTCGACTTACTTGAATGATTCAAATATTAATGTGCAAAGAACAAGATCTGAAAATTTATTACTTTAGATCTGAGCTATTAATTTCAAGAATAGAAAAATATGATATGTCGTAGTTTAAGGATTCGAATAGTTCAGATAATTAATCATAAAAAATTAACAGTGAATTAATATTCGAGTTTTCTAATATTAAAATTTGAATATACATACAGTATAATATTTGCTTGGTCTGTTTTACTTAATTTATATAAAATATGCCATTATATATAAAGTTTATAGAAATAATTCTTTAATAAATCATGTACTGTATATACATACATATATGTGTGCCTACGCGTATATGCATATATTATACATACATTATATATATATATATTAGGTGTTGGAATTAATTCGTAGCGTTTTTAATGAAAGAATGTTATTTATTTCACATGAGCATTAAAAAATACATTAATGAAAGTACTTCCCATCACTTGTAAAACGCTACGAATTAATTCCAACACCTAATATATATATATATATATGTGTGTGTGTATTATTATACACTATATATATATATATATATATATATATATATATATATATATATATGTAAGTACACATTATACGTAATATAATTAAACACACCCACTCACCCACCCACCTATCCAATTGGATTATAGTAAAGAAAAAGTAAGCAATTGTTAACATCTTTTCTTTGTTGAATTATTGTTTTCATGTATTATGTATATCCGCAGAATATGTAACTATATTGTATGTAACTTTAATTATAATTTGTATTGCAAATAATTTCCGTACTACTAAATGCGAAAAATATGTTGGTCCTAGAATATTGCGTTTTAATCCGACTCGAGCACGTCAAGTTTTTTCTTCATTATAATCCAGTTGACCTTTTCACTTTCAATCTATCTTATGTGTCTTGTGTTATAAAATACTTGGCTAATTCCATTTATTTCGTATCCATTTTTTATTAAAAAGAATGTAATATTTAATACCTTTCTTATTCACTTGGCGCATATTTTTTTTTTTAAGAGGATTTTTTTTTTAAGAGGGATTAATATATTTTGTAAAAACTTTTGTTTTTCTCGATTCTGAATCTGTGATTGTAGTGCTGAGTGAAGTTCATTTGATTAAACAAATGAATGTTATACTCGATTTCAACGAGAGAACGCGGCCATTAATAGTCTCGGATTGCGCTCTGCTAAAGTCGAATGCCAAAACCTACGACGGATGTTATAATTCTTCTCTAATCTCGTATTTATTTCTGCTCGTATTCTAACGAGATGCTAATCTGCATCGCATGCTCGTGCATGAGGATACACGTTGTTTATCGCGGCGGCGCCTACAATATATATTTTCTAATACGCGATGTTCGCACCGCGAAAGAACAAACTGCCCGATAATATAGCGACGCAGAATCGCGATAGCTAGCTGCCATAAGTCACGGAACAATAGAGTTGGCATTTATTCCCCTCCCCCCCTCTCTCTCTCCTATTTCTTTAAGCGTCCTGAGTTACATCGCTACGCGTTTTAACGAGTTGACCGCCGGAGTTCAGCATTACGTCTCACGACGTAATCAACGGACATAGTATCCTCTTGCCATGCTTAGGTACATACATTGCAATGAGAATTTATATACGGAGCTCGGATAATTGTTGATAAAATTGAGAAATAATTAACCCGTTAGTCACGTTCACGGATATTTGCTCGTATCGTCGTTAGAGGCACCGAACTGGTCACGAATCTTGCCGTGTTCAGCTATTTTTCGAAACCAGGTTCGATCGCGGTCAGAGAGCGCGGATGCTTGGCAAATTAAAATTAAATTGATATAAATATAAAGACATCAAAACGCAGTCAGAGAAAATGTTATGTAAAATTAAATTTAAAAAATCCTTTTATATTTAGAAATTATAATATAATAACAAGAATTGTAGCTCTAAAAATAAATAAAAAGTAGATTTCCAAAAAAAAAAAATAATATTACAGAAAAAATTAAACAATGTAAATAAACAATTCGTAAACGTTTTGATCTTTGGTTTAAGTTTTTTTTTAGTGGGTTTCAAATAAATATTTGCAATATGAGTTAGAATAAAATAAATATAATTTCTATAATATTTTATTTCTACACTAATAACTATATCAATATTCATTGATGACATTTTATTTTTTTATTTATTCATAGAGTTACAATTTCCGTTATTATAATTTCTAATTATAAAATAGTATTCCGCTTGATTTTACCTAACATTTGCTCATTAGATGCAAAATGAGAATCATGTGTTAAAATATAAATTTTTTACACACAAGCAGATAAATACTAAGTTTCAGAATGAAGGCGGGGTCAAGATCCCTATTCCACGTGTAGATTCCAACAGATCGGAAACCGATTCCTCCGTAATACGCCCCATTGTGTACGGTTCTCGAATGCGTCTCGCTCGAAAGTCGACACGCACGTTGATTATAATCTTTCAACATATGATTTAGGCATCGCTAGAGAGAGAAACAAACCAGCTTCGACGCCGTTAGTCACTCGCTCTCAGTTCGTCGCTCCTGGCGTCGTGCAAAGGATGCGCAGGATGTGCATGATTCATGCGAATAGCGAATATTGCCCGTTAGTCAGGTCCCGGGGTGATTCTCTTCCGGTACGGTGCGACTAAGCTCTCCACGAGATCGCACAATTTATTCGCAGAAACTATAACGCGTTATCTCCCGAGACAGACGAAGGATAGAAACTGGTCGATCATGCGCAGACTTTATGGATCCATGATTGCCAATTGCGGATGTACGGCATCCTGCAATAATTAACGCGAATCTATTTGCTAACGGTTATTCCAATCTCTTTTCAATCAAATCGCATAAAATATCCATAGTCGAAATAATTTCGCGAAATATTCATTGAGCAAGAAGTAATTTTCACACATAAATATATTTATAGCATAAAAATTGTTAACTCTACTTAAAATGTCTTCAAATAGATTTGTATAATCTTTTAAAATTAAATAAATTATTTAGCTGCTTCAATGTGTGTATAGTTCTAATAAATTCTAAAATAATTTTATAAAAATATGCTGATAAATGTCAACTAGACATTCTATACGTTTTTAGATATTTCATAAAAATAACAATAAAAAATACACAAGAATAACGATACTACTTCATATGAGGAAAATAATTTTAAGAACATAGCATTATTGGTGGCCGCGGTCAAAAGAAATTCCTGAGAAGATTAGGCGCTGTAAAACTTCACAGGAGAACACATTCGTCTGCTCATTAGAGACAGGTATAATATGAATGCGGAGACTTTAAAAGATTCATGTCGAGTTCGTTAATTTGTAACCAGATTGGTGAGTATGATATAAGGAACGACACATCGACATAATCCGCTGAGCAAATGAAATTACGTCGCAAACTTCGAAAAAGCATGTCGGCTTCACTCAAGCCGGTCAAGATAAAAGCAGATCATGATTAACTTTTCAATATCAGAGGAACTTCGCGAAACATTATCAATGAAAATAGCAGTTGAGTGAATTTGTATGTGTTAAGATTCAACAAATTAAATTAAAAATATTGATGATGCTTGAAAATCATAATATGCAAATAAAATAAATAGAATAAAAATAAATAAAATAATAATAAAAATGGTCAACTATTATTTTTAAAAAGTATAATTTAGAATAGAAAGCGTAATAATTCTTCTAATTGTTTTCTTAGAAAAACAATTAGATATAAAATTAAATAATCATATTTTAAACTTAACTGATAAATATATATAAATAATACCTTTTATTTTATGAAATTTTAATGCAAAAATTGTATTGACGAGAATACAAAACTTTGCTTGTATTTATAAACAATTTTTCTTGGAAATTCTTTCAACAAATTTTATTTACATTTTGTTAGCCAAAATTGTTATATTTCTGCTAGCATTCTATCGACATTTGCAGCAGATATTTTCAAAATCTATTCTCGACGGATTTGGGGATATGATTGTAGATTTTTATCCATATATAAATGAATTATATCACACTCGATATTATACACAAAAATAATGATGTAAATGTGATGTAATTATCTTAGGTCATTGTCACTACATATGCTTATATTTATACATATTTATGCTTATTTCAATAACGAGAACATACTTTACTCGCGGGCCATCTAATAGTTGGTGGTGTTATCACACGTTTAATTTTGCATACACTGAGAGAAAAAAAATAGTTGCGGCAATTATAAAGTACAACTCTAAAATTTAAATACTTGTAATTAGTTTTAAAAAGTAATAAGAACTAAAGTAATACCAAATATAAAAATATAGTATAATATTATAAAAATATAGTATTTAATATTACTTTAGTTCTTATTACTTTGTAAAACTAGTTGCAAGTACTCAAATTATTAGAGTTGTTAATTTAATAGTTGTCAAAACTATATTTTTTTCTAAGTTATTTTCTCTAAGTTATTATAATTAATTAAAAGACGATATAATTCATCTATAGATAAAAATCAATAATCGTACCCCATAGCTAAATCCGCAAATTCAGTAAAAATCGCTTATAAATAACAAAGTTTTGTATTTTCATCAACACATAATACTTTGTATCTATTTGCTTTAAAAAATTTTTCGGATTATCTGGGCACAATTGTCATAGCTGTTTTCTTATGCAAAATAAATGTATAAAAAAGGCGATTAAAAGTACAATTAAAGCGAATAGATTATGAAAGAAGTATGGAAAAAGAAGTAGCTAAGATAATTTTTTACAAATTCAATCAGTAAATAAAAATGTATATAATTACGAACATTTAAGTTCGAATAGACAAGAGATCACTATATAATGCTTATGGCTGAATCGTTAACATAACGTAGATAATGCGCTTCACAATAAAAAAGACTGTTTCGATTGCTGTGTGCATTAATTACATCTTCCAATATACAATGCACTAGAGATCGCTGAAAGATTGAATGTCGACTTCATCGTAACCTTTTTTAATGATATATCGTTCATGATTATGGTCCACGAATTCAACGATATATCAGTAAAATTTCGGTGCCTCATTATAGCTTCGAATAAGTTATTAGATCTTAATTAATCGGTACTTAATACAAAGGATTAGACGATCTCTTATTACCTAATCTGTATTTTATAACATAATTTCATGTATCGAATAAAATTATGATCAGAACTGTAATCAGTTATTGGACGCTATAATAAATAATATCTAAATAAAGCAATATGAAAAGACGGCCGATTTAACATAGATACATATTCATTATAATATGTATTTCTTTTTTGTCATAAGATAAATGCTTATAATATTATATATAGATGTATTATATCCTATAATAATAAAATAAATGTAAACAATATTGTCACAAATGTGCAGAAAAATTGGTATCATTAAAAAACTAATTAAAAATTTTTTAATTAAAAAGTGTTCTCAAATTAATTATATTTCATCGCTTTATATCATCGAAATGCTATTCTCTAAAACTTTAGAATGAATTGTCACTATGAAGAATGAAATCACACTTTTATTAAAAACTGAGCCACTTTTTATCAAGACTGGCTCAATTTTCACTCTTTAGAATGAGATTTCACTCCAAAGATTTCAGGGATATGTAAGATAATTTATCTATTAGTTATTAATCAATCAGCTATATATTTATTTGGATTATTATAGTTTACGTATTAGCATTGAAAATAATTTCTTTAGAGTTTGTTGAAATAAAATAAATATTATGATGTTTTGAAATTCTATTGATAAATACTCAGAATCAGGAAAGTAAGATGCTTTCTGCAAACGAAAATATTCCATTCGCAGCCGATGCGCTGGCTATTCACCTGCATCTATTCCTCACTCATAACTCGTTCCGGTTATCTGATTGAATCCAACAGATTCAATCAGATAACTAGATCTGCCGAGTCAGTAGTGATACTGGATTCGAAACACAGGTTACTTAATAACTTTGAATTTTTATTTTGTTTGGGTATGTCTACATCATAAAAATAGAAAGGATCACAACAAATTGCTACTAGTATAACGAAGGGTAAATTTACTTTCAAGATATATTAATAAATATATTAGAAATTCTCTATTAATTACTTCCCCGCCGCGAAAGAATTTATTTAGTTATTATTTATGAAAAATAAAAAATTTTTTTCACTCTTCCTACGAATACGAATAATGTAGAAATTTTTATACAGTTCTATATTAAGTTCTATATCAAAAGTAATTAAAATTTAATTATTTTTAATTATTTTTAATAAAGACAAAAAAATTTCGTACGTTCTAACCAATATTCAGCTTGTGACATCCTAGACGTGACGGTAGACGCAAAACGACGGTAGAAGTCAGCAGCGACTGGCGTCTCTCTCATAGCAGATAACGCGGGCACGAGCACGGGCGCAGTAAATGGGTCAGTCACCTTCGTAGATATAGTAGTTATATAAATCTTGGCGATGTAACGCGACGCCATAAAGCGTGATATCGCGCGGCGAGTTGTTTTATCGCTCTGCACGCACATCGTGCACGCGTGTGGCCGCAAGGTCGGCCTGTAAATTCTCTCTTCATCCTTCCATAGATCGCGGAAATCGTTTTCTTGCATATTTTGCCCTTTTGCGCGCACGCACATCCTTTCGCACTGGCGGACATAGCATTAGCACAGGTTCGAAATAATCAATCAAAATAATCAGTGAGAAAAATCAACGCGTTTATGAAATGATTCGAGATAATTTCCGGAAGAATATTGGAAAGTTGACTGTGTAACTTATTAGCTTTCAAATAGATTTATGTCTTATCTAATATTTCTTCTCACTTACATCATCGATAATGAAACAAACCTATTAACAATCTGATTTTTGTCTAAACAAAAGACTTCGTTTGATATGATTATTAGCTACGTCAATTATGCACATTCCTATAAATTTTTCGTACGTGTTGATATATCAATGAATGATATAGCAACAGATGTTTCTCTACCAGTCGACATTACCCGATAGATCACAAACGTGTATTGTCCAGACAAGTGTTAATAACTGGCGCTTATATAACAATCTCTTCTATTTTGAAGTTAGGATCATTAATTAACAGCACCGAGTCTTAAGAGTTATCCTACCGATCAGATCTTACCAGTTTAAATCACCGAATGACATTTATAATCCGCGCGATAATCTAATGATTATCTATTGCTAATTTGTACGCTGAGATGCATGAATGAAGAATTAATAAAATATTTGTAAATGCTTAGCATTCTGATAAGCGTAAACTTAAATGATGAATAAAGTTGTAAGTTAGATTAACGAGATAATTAGATCTGATAATAAGACTCCGGAACCTTCGTCCGCGTAATCAGCAATTAGATATAATATAATTAATGATGCAATTATACTCCGAGATGGTGTGCGTTTAAAAATTATTTTGTTTTGGTAATCGTTTTATCGTGTTACCAATCTTACATATTCGAATTAAGTATAAAGTAATACATCATATTAGATAAAGAGATTGAAGTACAGATTACCCGCTCATTTAATTCTTCATTAATACTCGACATGATTCTAATTAGATTTATACCATTAAATTTATTAATAATGTCTGTGATAAATTTACATAATTTTTACTGCTATATTTTTAGTTCAAGCTGCAATCTATTTATAAATTTACAGGATTACACTATATGAAAAATTTAAATGAGGTATCAAAATAATCTCAATAAAATTCAAATAAATAAAAAAATAAATACTCAATAAAATTCTCATTAAATTGTTCATTACTCAAATTCTATCGATTTTTTTAATTCACGTGAAAGTATCCTATATCGTTTTCCCTGACAATCGCAACCGATTGAGAAACGACTTGACACGCCGTCATTAGGCGATATTTCCTCGAAATCATCACGCTCCACTTCGCTAGCTGCCGCTGCTGCAATTCACTTTTCGGGCCGTCACAGTGGCGAATGAATAAAAAAACGTGTCTGCTTCTCGTAGACTTCGGAGTTTGAAAAGACGACGTTATCGCCGATGAAGGCTTAGAAGACGCTGGCCGCGGCTAAACGAGCATATACGCGACCATGTAGAACGATGGAAGTGCGAGGTCAAGAGCCACTTAAGAACACTCGAATGCACATATCCGCCCGCTCGCCCCGACGGATAAATCTCGATAGGGATCTCGATAACCGGCGTTCCTGTTCGCGCCGCGTGTAAGTCCCAGGACGGCCTATCGGCAGACGCTCGAGCAGCACGGCGCTACGATGATGGATGGGCCTGCGTTGTCTCCCCCACGGGCGAGATCAAGAAGAATGACTTCGCGTCCGTTCCGACTGTCCCGTCGCGCCTCGTAATTACTGTCCGCGGTGTCCTCCAACAGCCGCGCGCAGTTTTATTAACCCTCTCGGGATTCGCGGCGCTTTAAAGGAAGGTAAACCGCAGACTATGATTTCACGCGCGGATTCTTTAACCCTCGCGCGGCCAACTGTACGTGGCCACACGCCGAGTGTTTCCTCGATATCTTTTCGAAAATTGCTTTTCGAAAATTGCTTTACTTCATAAAAAGAGTATTAAAGTATCATAGCAGAATATAATGTAACTTACAGTTTGAATTTCTTGCAATGAAATCTCATCCCACCAGAGTGAAAATGCAACCGTCCTTGAAAAAGAGTGAAAATATTTCACTACTTGAAAAAGAGTGACAATTTTCACTTCAAAGGAGTAAAATCTCACTCTAACAAAAGTGAGAGTGCACTCTAAAAAGAGTGAAAATTGTCACACTTTTTCAAGGATGGTTGTATTTTCACTTTCTTGGAGTGAGATTTCACTGTAAGAAATTTAGAGTGTACAACGTGTTTTGAAATTTATACTAGTACGTATACTCTTACCTCTCCTATTAATTAATTTTCAAAAGAGAACATAATTGTGTGTATTCTGCAAAGTCACAGGTCAATATTGTACAAACGTGTGCATAAATATGACGTCGCATCTATTAACGTTGTATAGGATTTCGAGGAATCATGACCACTTCATTTGCATTGTAGCAAAAAGCCGTTTAACGCTTTTGTAATCGAAATAATCGTGGCGCGGCGTCCTTTCATTTTACCGTAGCACGACGACCACGCACTGTCCCTCGGGTTACTTTCATTCGACGTTATGGTATTAAGTGCAGCATTGTGCAGTGTAAAGCTGTAGCTAATGAGTGCCCGCAGCGTTAATTAATGAACGGAGTAAACGACACACGCAATGCCGCGTCACTACCTGTCTCTCAGTTGCAATGTAAAAAGACGTATTCAATTACTTGCAAAAAATTAGATAATCAAAATGGAAATCGAGCTGATCATAACAAAGGATCATTGAAAAAGTTCGTCTGAAAATATCGAAGAGTTAAAAGAATATTGTTTCAATAAAACATCATTCAATCAATAATTTACGATTTCTATTAGTAATAAGGCTCATAAAATTTAAAAAAGATAATAAAGAAAAAGAACCAAATTTTGGTTCGTAGCCCCTTTTCCTTCATTGTTTCAATAATTTACAATTAATTTAATCTATAATTTATCAGCTTTATAAATCCTTCTGTCCCTTCAAATATTTCTAATTTAACAGAAACAAATAAAAATAAAGAACATTAAACGCGAATTAAAACTAAAACTACCATCGCACCATTAATGATCTCATTATACAGAAAGAATGATTTAGCTAAAGTATTAAAAAATTTAACTAAATACAGATTTAAAAATGAATATGTTGGATCAAAATAATTATTATATTGAACTCAAGCTGGTTGTTATAAAAACATTTTTTCCCAGCATTATTATAATACTTAAACGTTCTATATAATTATTTCGATGCTCCAACATAATTATTTTCAGATCTGTATCTATCTAAATTTTTAGACATTTCAGTAAAATTGTTTTTTCCGTGTACCGATCATGCGAGTAATTATTGCTTCAATTTCCTGTACTACTAAAATAAGCTTGTTTGTCGCGTCGTTTATCGATGCAGATTGAAGCTTGCACGTTCCGCAGGTTCGGTAACACGACCGACAGTGATGACAAAATTATGCGCTGGATGTTGCTACTGTAATTACGAGCACGAAAGA
The DNA here is from genome assembly GCF_024713525.1 of Acromyrmex echinatior. Taxonomy (NCBI): domain Eukaryota; kingdom Metazoa; phylum Arthropoda; class Insecta; order Hymenoptera; family Formicidae; genus Acromyrmex; species Acromyrmex echinatior. Next base: position 13,507,290 of record NC_141858.1, on the reverse strand, counting down.
GATCTTTTCTGTTCTGTACGACCATGGTTACCTAATGCGTCATGTGCGCCTTTTATTTCAAGTGTTATTGCCCTGAAGGAGGAACGATATTGCGATATGGACATCGTGTAACTTACACCCGTTGGGTAAACCAAACGATACCGACTATGTAAACGAACCTGAGTACAAGATAAAGGTACATCCACACTCAAATGAAAATGCCTTGACAATAGAAGTATAAGATTATTAATTATTTCTGCATATTAATTAATTCCTCAGAAATATTATGAATTGCTTATATATCTTTACTATTATTTTTGTTATATTATTTTATTGCAAATGTGAATGATTATATTATTTTATAATATATAACGAATGCATACATAAATTATTTCGCACGTAAAACGGCTCGTAACGTTTTTTTATCTTAGCAGGCATTGCTGGGATATGTCTGAACAATTTTTATTATCTGGTTCTGAGACATTAGTTGATTTCTGACCGTATTTATATCAAAATCATATTGCGGGATTAGACTAATCGGATGAGAACCATTGTGTTTTTTTTTCAGAATATGAGTAAAGAATTATTTAAGACCGAGAACGTTTATGACAAACGTAAAATCTTTGCCTCGTGCTATCGTATGCGTTCTCTCTTGAAAACATGTAATAACACGAAGTGGGATGAAGCATTCATTTCGTTGTGAATCCAGCTTAAGATACCACTTCTGTTGCAAAATAGCTTAATGAGATACGTTGACTGGTAGTCGAAACCAAAGGATCATTTTTTACTCACTTTGACCACCCCGATTCGCTATTGCGAAATCCATAAAAACTCTTCCTCTTTCTCGTAATTTATAATTTTTTAAATATATAATTATAAGATCAATTATATATAATTAATTTTACAATTTTTTCTTATTATCAGAAAAAAAAGCAAGAACTAAGAATATTAAAATGTTAAAATGTGTATAAAAAATAATCTCTTTTAGATGTTAATGAACAATTATGTGTGATGAGACATCTTAAGAATGCATTTAAATAATTAGCGATATGTGTTTTATCTCTCTGAAAAAATTAATACCGTATCTCTTATCAATTTTCTTCTTATCTGTAATTCACTGATATCATAATTTGTCATTAGTCAAATTGTGCAAAAATTATCCTTTGCGTAGCAAAGCACGCTGCATTAGAAGACGATAAATCTCTGTTCGCGCCTGCATAAATATAATTTAATCGCATATGTCGCACATCGAGTTGATTGATTTCATTTATTTCCCGATGCTGGTTGCAATATTCCGAAATTAGAAATTCTATCGTACCACGCGCGATTGAAATTTATGATGGACATTACGGTGAACGAATCAGAAATCAAGGTACACAAAGTAATAGATTTTTGGTGAAATTGACAAGAACGTTATCAAGATATAAGAAATAATTCCAAAACAAATAATAGATGTTGGACAATACATAATCAGCCATTTAACTGATACATTTTCACACATGATTCATGAAAAATTATGTACACGGTATAAAAAAGAAAGTTTCGATAAGATTTTGTTGGATACCAATACACGGGAAGATTAAAAAATTAAGGAGAAAGAAAGAGAGAGAGAGAGAGAGAGAGAGAGAGAGAGAAAGAAATTGTATATATGCGTGTTACACAATTCTATATTACAATTTATGTTTATTTCAATTTATGTAGGGTATGAATGCAATACCCTACTTCCAAAAATTTTGTTCACTTAGTACTATAAAGTAGCCACAAGGATATGTTTCTTCTGTTTCTTTCTGTCAAATTATAAGTAATTGTTCGTACTTTTGAATACAAGAATTTATTTATATCTAACTCCATCTAGAGAATGAAGAGAGGTAACACATTTATGTATAATGATATGAAGAAAGCTTGATATTGTCATAACACTTTTGTTTTCGAACTATATTTCTTAAACAAAAGCTGAAAATTTTAATTCAAACTATATTTCTTAAATTAATTATATTTCTTAATTTATTATATTTATTATATTTATTAATTAATTATATTTCTTAATTTAATTTCGAACTATATTTCTTAAACAAAAGCTAAAAATTAAAATTTTCAGCTTTTGTTTAAGAAATATAGTTCGAAAACAAAAGTGTTATGACAATATCAAGCTTTCTTTATATACATAAATGTGTTACCTCTCTTCATTCTCTAGATAGAGTTAGATATAAATAAATTCTTGTATTCAAAAGTACGAACAATTACTTATAATTAGACAGAAAGAAACAGAAGAAACATAAACATCCTTATGGTTACTTTATAGTAGTAAGTGAGCAAAATTTTTGGAAGTAGGGTATTGCATTCATACCCTACATAAATTGAAATAAACATAAATTGTAATATAGAATTGTGTAAAACACATATATTGTATATACAATCTCTCTCTCTCTCTCTCTCTCTTTCTCTCTCTTTCTTTCTTTCTCCTTAATTTTTATATATAAAGAAAACTTGATATTATCATAACACTTTTGTTTTCGAATTATATTTCTTAAACAAAAGCTAAAAATAAAATTTTAGTAATATAAATACAAGACAACTAGAAAGTGAGAGAAAAAGAAAAAGAAGGAGAAACATTACTAATTAAATTTCAATTAACTATATGCACAATTTGGATACAAGATAAGTAGACAATGAATTGAAAATTTAAAAAATTACTTGAATCACATATACGATTTTCCATTTTCATCGAGGTAATATCTGAACAGATTGATATTTGTAAACGTCATTATAGCATTTACATCTGATATTCACTCAATCAAATCGCGTGTATCGCAAGCAAATATATATTTGCAAATTAACATATTTATAACTTATTTCGACAATTTCTTCGTTAGTTGTAAAACAGCATTTTTGCATAGTAAAATTCTAAAGCAGCATACAAAACAATTGCTTCATTGACTTCATTCTGTTATAAAAGCATCATTCACTCGGCTTACCCCGCAAAGCGCAAACACCTCGTTGCTTCTCCACTTTCTCGAAGGATATGCTTACTTAGTATCCTGTTTCATGTCTGCGAGCTATTTGCTCGAGACTGATCGATTTATTCTGCGTTTGCTCAATCAGTATCAAACCGTGTTTAACTTGCTAATTATACGGCGTTGAATTGCAATCACGAAACTCATCATTTAAAGCAAACACTTTTTTCTTGACCTAACAATTCAATGCCTTTTACTGTTTCAAATTTCATGTTTAATCACCATTGAATTTATATATTTCATAGATATTTCACTTTCTTACAAATCGTGATTTCTTTTCTGATATGTTTATAGCATAGCTTATCTGATATGTTTATAGCGCTTGTTAAATTCCAGTAAGATTCCTGGTAGTTCATTCTTTTTGATAATTAAATTGTTAACGATTTAATTTCTCAAGTTGAAGTCACGTAACATGAAAAATATCAAATGTTTTAATACTTTTAAAGCAATACTTGATTGTGTCAAAGAGACGTCTCGATTCCTTGTTAAAAATCAGAATTTAGCATGCTTTGAGGCAGAAAGACGCTAGTCATACGAGATCAGAACTGTTCTTTTTTTCACAAAGCGTTAAAAAAGACACCTATGTTATCGTTCTCGGCACATTCTTCTTCTTTTTTATACCGCTGAAAAATGTCTTGTGTATTCTATTTATCAAAATTGTTCGATGATCATTATACCGCTTAATTAATTCATTGATATTTAATTAAAAAAAAAAAACATTATTTTAATGTATTATAAATATTTCTCACATTTAAAATTATTATTAAAATATATTATTATCATAATTGCGCCTTATTATAAATTATTACTTCATTTTTAATCTGAATATTTTGTAAATTATAAAACAAGAAAGAATAAATCATTACGATATAATAAGATGTGTGATGTGCGACAAATGTTTAAAATATTTGAAGGATGCGAAACAAACTTAGACAAGATATCATGACTTAAATAGGTTTAGCTAATAAATCTTATCTCTTTTCCGTACCGTCAGCAGCCTATGTGCACAGCAATTATCCATCATTTGGACTGCAACAATGATCGATTTATCGCGTTATCAAAATAAGACTCGAAATCATGTTTTAGATTTATTTTAAAAACATCGTCAATGCACAATGAAGCCTCGCAAATCTATAATACACAAAATTTAAGATACAACCTCTTATTATTATAATCAGATTTGTCACCTTTTAAATAAAGAACATTAAGTCGCGTCAGCTATAAACAATCCTTCAAAGAGATGAAGATGTAATCTCGTTACGCGAGACATTTCATAAAGAACGTAGTCGATTTTGCTTCTCTGAAGAAGAGAAGGGAGAAGGAAACTTTGCCTCCAACAATATTCTCTGTAAGCAGATTATTTTATGTACTTGCAAAAGTAAGAATAATCAAGATATTATTTAAATTTGTATTAGAATACATCGTCATATTTTAAAATCCTCGCAAAGAAGAAATGATAAATAACCGATACTATTCTTGTTTGTTGAATAAAAGAAAAAAATATATGTTGCAGAAACATAGAACATATGCTATTTAAAGTAATAAATCTTAGTTTCAAAAATCTATTGCAATTGCAAGGATAATTACAATCATATTACAAATACAAGATTTATTATCTTTTTCTTCTGTAAACATATAATAGCACACGAGTTGTTTTAGTACTAAGTTACTAATCGGTCGTTACGTATTAGTGACGTAATAATACGTGACATATATACATGGTTTTCACGAGAACAGTCGTTTGATAGTTGACAATTTAATGGTAATTTAATGGTTGATAATTACCAGTTTTCTTTATCTGCCATATCAAGAGATCAAATAAAATAAAGCGATTGTAAGATAAAGAATATGACATATGATTATCTAGTAAATATGGATAATTATATGGACAAAAAGAAAAAATAATAAACGTAATAACGGTATGCTGAATACCATTTCTTAATATAACATGGCGTCTCAACTGTCAGGTTGTAACAATGCTTGATACGAAAGCTTTGCAACTTGTACGTACGAAATTGTGGTTCCCAGACATATAATTTACACGAAACAACGTCAAGTTCTTAGAATTAGACTTAGACGCTTTATCGTGACGAATTTGTTATGCGAAAATTGACACGAATGTGCGACTGCGTGAGATATTGTTGTGGTAGTTTTTATTATAAAAACATATCGATGCGCGACCTCTGGTGACTTCGTCGGAGTTCGAGCTACGCTTTAGGATCCTCTTAAGAATAATCTACAATATGCTCTTTGTCTCCTTTGTTTTTTTATCTACTTTTGTCTATAATCTTGTTTCTTTGTTTCCTATCGTCTAAGATAAAAGCTGATTTCAGAAGAACAAGAGATTATTGGTAAAAATAATCGGACAGAAGAAACGAAAAAGGCAAGAGATAAAAAGTAAAAGGTAAGAAACAGGAAGCGAAGAGCATATTGTAGATTAACCTTTAAGCACAGATAACAGCTCCCTCGCATTTTACGGAAAGTCAAGAACCTCGATTCGAGACGTTAAGTCCTCGTATGCGCGATTTGCGAAAGACGCGAGGTGTCATCTCATTTCCATAATCAGATTAGCCGCGCCCGTCAAGAACCGAAATGCGTTGTCGTGAGTCGCACGTAACTCACGGCGAAAAACCGGCGAATAATCTCGTTATTGGTCCCGTGAGGCTGTGACAGACCTCTCCCTCTCATCCCGTTACTTTTTCGCGTTATCCGACATGCACCATCTGGTCAACTGGACGACGTTGTCATCAACAATTGCACGTAATGATATTCTGGTACTGTCGTCTGGTACGTCTGGTACGCATTATGACGTCGCTTTCCTGGTACCCGCGAGTTTCTCTCGTCGTTAGTCGTTGGCCATTGACCGACCTTCGTAGTTGAACTGCCGCGGACATACGCGTTCCTTTCGTTCACGCGAATCTTCCTCGTATCGTCGACCTAAAGGCGAATTTACGCGAGGAATCTTGAGGATTGGCACAATCGAAACAGTCATGAGAATGCGATTGTCCTGGCAATTATGGAAAGCAGATATCCTCAATTTCTCTAATTCTGTTTCTCCTCGACATTGAGAGAAACATTTTTTTATATTTGTGACCACAATTGCATGCATGGTAAAATATTATGATAAGAAACTGTATTTCTAGAGTTATTATTTAGTCGTTTCCGGGGATAATCACTCTTTTATGTAAAATTATAAATACAATCATCTTCCAATATAATTCATTACGCGTCATTAAATATAACGAATATAATAATTATTAGTCTAAATATAATTATTGTTACTAACTTGTATCAGTAATAATTCTAAAAAATAGAGCTCCTAGTAAATCATACTTCTATACGTTTTTTTGTCACATCAATTTGTATTTATTTATTACTAATTAGTCAATAGTTATGAAAAAGTAACTCGCGCAAATTCGCTTTAAGTACGACGCGCTAAGCTCGCGTCGGATGACGGGCGTATGCTTAATCTAGGAAGATTAATACTTGCGAGAAGAATGCGACTTTCCTACGCTTGTTTCGCACTCACCCAGTTGTTAAAGGCGATCATCGCGGACATGGTTCATAACTCATGACAGACACGAGAAGACGAAGGGCAAAGGGTTGATCTACCGGTATGCAAGGGTTGCATGTTGATGGCGCATCGCGATTAGATGCGTACTGAAGTAGAAATGCGTTTTACAACTATCACAATATTCTTCATCGTGTACTTGTATTTTTACAGAAATTTTAGAATTTTAAGGATTAAAAGAAATAAAAAATCACTGAGCTGTTTTTGCGTAATTGCGAAAGCGAGTAAATTTTAAGTATAAACAATTCGCCTAATTGAGCTAGTTTTTTCTTCACTAAAGAAATAGAAGACGAATGAATCAAGTTTCGAAACATGAAATAAAATAGTAATTATATTGTCATCAATCATTATTATTGTTGAGATATATCTGTCGTTGGTATAGTTAAATATAAATTAATCATCGCATTCATTTGATACGCTATAAAAAACTATACGCTAAAAGAAAAGTGTTCTTTTTTTTCTTAATTGAACTATAATAATATGATTCCATTAACCGTGAACATTTTGCTTGTTTTCTTTCTTTTATTATAAATGCTACTAGGAAAATTGCATAAAAAAAGCAACTTCAAAAATTCATTATGTTTAAAATTCATTAATTCATTATATTCTAATTATCTATGTACAAAAATACTATAAAGTTAATAGATATCTATAATGATCGATATTTAACATAAGTGTAGAAATGTTTTTAACGAGGTGCACCTAGCGAACAGCCTTTAAAGAAAAATTCTACGGATACAATAGGCTGTTCACCGCACCTGCAGATAAAATTCTTCAGCTTCAGGTACGCATAAACGGGCAATAAACGCTTGCGAAAAAGTAAGAGGTGCAAGGTATATGGGTAGTAAAATTAGTCCAAATATGACTAAGATAGAAAAACTATCTCTATCGAAGATCGTAAATTTTTCCTCCGCCAATCATTTAACCGCTTGTCGCAGCAATGTATTGTAATAAAAGTAGTGATAAAGTGCACGAGTTACGTCAGATATCGTGTGGATTTTCTTCCATTATTTAAAAAACCGGAATTAATGCACATTTAATTTTAAATCAGAATATTATATATTTAGTTGAAGCAACTTCTGCGAATGGAAATATTTCTTCTATTGAAAATGATTTAGTCAAAAATATTTAATGTTCTAAGAAAAGTGTGTGAGAGAGAGAGAGAGAAAGAGAGAGAGAGAGAGAGAGAGAGAAGATGAAAAATTAAAATTTTTCTTTTAATAAATATTCTGGATACTAATTGAGTTTAATCATCACGCGTATCCGCGTATGGAAAGACAAAGCATTTATATTTGCAACACTGAGATTACAACGATCGCGCGGAACGATTCACACGAATATTATCTCTTAATGGTCCTCATAAAAACTCAATCATCGATCGGCGATACGGATGAGTATTTCATAGAGCCACTTACTAGAACTTGCTAAGCTAAAGAAGAATCATTATCAAGTGCACGTATAAATGTTAGAAATACGACCAGCGTGAACGATTAATGATCACCATCTTAGCAACGTCCGCACGTGACAGATAGCCGCCACTTGACTATCTTGTTCATCACCAACGTGCAATTAATGACCAATGGAGCATGTTCTGTATTCAATCGATGTAACATGTGCGATCGTCGCAGAAGAAAGTAAAGAAATATTTGCACATTGAAAAACCTTCTTAGTTGAATTCTTCAATTAATTTCTTGTTTGAGCAAACATGATTTCTTGATTGATGCAATAAAATAACTTAGTTGTGGACCAAACATTTGGTTATTGTAACATTTTATTTGTTTCTGATAAACAGATGTTAATGTTAAAAACAAGTAAAATGTTACAATAATCAAATGTTTGATTCACAACTAAGTTATTTTATTTGCTTTAATCAAGAAGCTTTCTTTGTCCATATCCAAACAAGAAATTAATTAATTCAATGGATTTCTCAGCAACCTAGAATTAATATGATAAAATAAATATATTCAAAATATATATATATAAATATATTCAAAATGTATTCTAATTGTAGTAAGTTTAACACTTCAATCAAAATTATTAAATTAAATCAAACACGATTTGCTTATTATATAAGTAATTTCTTTGATAAAATTTTGTGTTCTTCCAAAAAAAAAAAAAAAAAAAAAACTTATCTTCAATACATAATAATGAGTTTTCTAACATTTGTGATAAGTATATATTTTAAAATTATTATCAAGAAAATATTCTCTGTTAGAAACGTGATTACGATCGTTACTAAAAAAAGGTTAACTGACTTATTTTTCTTATCAGTAGAATAGTTTTCTGTATATATGTATAATAGATACGTATCGCTCTCTCTTTCTGAAATATCAGTATAGAACTAATGACACATAAAATTAAATCGCCCTTCCTATTGACTCTATTAGAACATCTATAGGTACGCTCTAATCTTCTATTGCGCTCCTCACTCAATACGAACTAAAAAGAAATAATGATATGCTTCACTCTCTCTTCAAATAAAGCATAAATGCTAACATCAATTAAAATAAGTAACGCAGTCTATATCTATTATGTCTATATCTATGATAGCTAATGTTCTTTCTTTCTTATCAAATGTTAAAAGTTTCAAAGCAACAAGACAACCGTTTTTAATTGACATTGACAACAAAACTTTTTGTATAGCCCTAAAACACGCGAGCCCTAAATACAATAGAGCTCTAAACAATAGCGATACCGATAGAAATAATATGTTATTATCGGTTTCTATCGTTGTGCTTATTGTGGACAATAAGCATAATGATAGAAATAGATGAATCCAGCATACAAGAATGCATATGCCAATGCAGATCGAAACTCGGAACAGGCAATAGTGATAAAATGGCGTACGTGCGTTTCAAACGAGACACAATGGCGGTAGTTTACTCGCCAATAATATATCGCATTCGCGCGAAGAAAATTATCACGACGTTATCCTCAATCGTTACAACGATCAGCTGCGTGCTTCAATAGTGAGGAAAGGAGAAAGTGTGCGTCTACGCATAAAAATATTTTAGATGAAACTAAATTTGTGATCCATTCTGGAAAAAAATCGATGTAAAACTACATTGACGTTCCTAGCATTAACTCCACCATCGTAATGTGAAATAACTATCTACGTGGAAGACGTCGATATTTAAACGTTCGATCGAGAACGATGCTTCATGAAAGATGCTTAATTATGGAGATGTGCGAGACGCATACCAGATTTTATAGATTCATAAAGATATCGGTAAAAAAAGCATCAATATTTTAGAAGTTAAATTACGAAACATATTTCATTACAAAGAATCCTAATATATGCGAAGAGATTTTAGATATGATTATGAGCTGTACAAAATAGCGAGATAACATCGATAACTATAATTGATGTGTGTTAACAAAAAAATTCAGTATTCCAGAAATCGATAATTAAATAAGTGATGAAAGATTTTTTATAATCACAATACACGATATATATGCTATTAATATTTTAGAATTATGCATAATTCTTTTCAGAAAAACTAATTTGAAACATGTATATAAAAATTATACAAAAAAATCAATGAATTTAACTTATTTCTATTTATAAAAATGATTATAGAGTCATTTCACACAGATTCTTTTTTTCGCTAAAGAATTTAAAATTTATTTCGAAGGAAAATTTCCCTTTTTTCTATTCGTTTCTATAAAAATTTATGTATATATAAATAAATAAGAAAACAGCAATAACAAACGTAAAAAAAGCTATTGATATATTTTTCTATCATTTTTTATTAACAAATCCTTCTTTCATGTTCAAATTGTTAGATTTTCGCTTTTCTACACGGAATAAAGTTCTTCTATTCAAACATAAGTGCAAATATAAATTGCTTGTGCAATTTGTTGTGTAAAATAAAAAATAGCCGTGCCTTAATATCTACCACGAGTCATTAAAACTATCATCTATATATCATCATTCTTTTTATAAGACTATCATTCTTCTATAATCATAATGTTCTGACGCTGTTGTTGTGCCGCGATTCCTTTAGAAAATTAAAAAGCATTATCTATTATTAGGAGTAATGGTCTTCGACCATGTTCACAACGAAGCAATATTATTTTTATGTAATTGTTCTTTACGATTTACGCTTGGTATTTACGAGAATATTTACGAGAGATCATTAAGTAGTGCATACATTATCGCGCAACAGTTGCTTTCTTCTTAATCCACTTATATCAATTAATTAAAGCAAAGAATTTCGATGTTCTTGTTTTCCATTGTTAAGTACGCGCCTGATAAATAATATTATTTAAATAATTTTATGCAAAACGTTTCACAATTTGTTATGTTTTTAACTAGTACTTTAAGTTAGACCTAATGGATTTTCCGTATGATTTTTTGTACAATAATTTACTATAAAAGTTTAATTACTCCAAAAATTAAACATTAAGACTTAAAAAATTAATTTTGACTTCGGAAAAATCGATTTTCTAATACATTAGAAAAAATTTCAATTTTTTAAAAATATATGTCTTTAAAAAAATATATATTCTTCGTTGTAACAAATGTTCTTAATTTATTATATTACAACTTGTTATTGAGAACTTGTTATTGAGAACTATTTGACAATCAGCTAGATTTTAAATCTTGTTCTATTCGATTGATCATCGTTTTTGTATCCCGAGTACGTGATTAATATGCATTAAGGCAACTTTTAATAGCGCTTCAGACGCTATTAAATACATATGGCCGCACCAGAAATAGACTACATAGAATAACTTTATGAGGTGGCTAGCGGTGAAAGACAAGAGACTAAACTAGATCATGTTGTGTAAGCTTTCCAGAAAATCCTCTATCTTAAATCATACACGAGAAGAAGAATTTTGCTCACGTATCTAAAAATTTAGATAGGTAAAACTAAGTATGATGTTTGCTGGAGCACCAAAATAATTATGTAAGAATTAACTCAAACATGATGTGTAATGCTACAAAAAGTTTTATCATTTTAAACAACAGTTTGAATGTTCTACATAATTATTTCGATAAATGATTGTCCAATAAAATTATTTTCAAATTCATATCTAGCTAAATTTTTAGATAGAAGATCAGTAAAACCATTTTTTTTCCTATGTGGACAATTCATAAATATCCTGTATATGTATATATATATATACATATATATATATATATATTCGGAATTTATTTATAGAATTGATGTTGAAACTTATCTACCAGTAAATAAGTTTCAACATCAACTTTATTTTTTACGTGCTATGGCAGCTTTTAATTATAGGAATTCAAAGTATTAAGTTATACATTCATAATTCATAAACTCGTTCACTATATTTGAAATCTAGACAAATAGAAATTGTGAAATCTGTCACCGAGATACTTTTTTTTACTTCAATAAATTGTATATTCAAAATTCAATAAATTGTACATTGAAGGTTAGATCAGAACGTAAGTAAACTGATAGTTTCGATAGTTATTATAACCAGATATTGTTCTAAAATCGGTCGAAGCTTCAAAAATCTGGATAACTAAAGTCTGCCGCGTTCTGCCGCCATATTGCATAGATATTATCAATTGCAAGACTCATCTATATACACGCATATTTAGCATATGTGAGTGCTTGTATATTTACCAAGTTTTACGCAAATCCCTGCTCGTACACGGCGGCAAAACAGAAGCAATCACAGATACATAAGTATCTGTATAAATTCCCACGGCTCTGGATATCCAAGTGCAACTATAAATCGGAGCGTTTACACACACCTGTTTTTATTAATTACTATCCTTGTCGGATCTCTCTAAGAAGAGATTGGAATTATAAATACTCACTTTGAAGTCAGTATCTACATTGACATCAACTTGTTTATCTTAATTCTTTTGACAGGAACTTAGTTACAACAAAGGGAGAGAGAGAGAGAGAGAGAGAAAGAAATGTGTGTATTTGTTACATAACTCTGTAATACAATTTATATTTATTTCAATTTATGTGGGATAAAAAAATCCCATTTCCAAAAATTTGGTCAACCGATTTAGATTGACCAGATATGTGCAGATATTATAGCATTTTATATCTATTTTTGCATCCAATTATAAACAACTATTCGTACCTTTAAATATAAAAAATTACTTACGTCTAATTCCATCTATAGATGACATACATATATGTATACATACATGGGAAGAATCTTCTCCTAAAATTTACCATGAAAATGTAATAGTTGCGACACAACATAATATTTAAAAAATTTTTACCATGCATTTCAGTAAAATTAATCAAATTTATTTTATATTTTTTGTGGCTTTATTAGTGAATGAGAGATTTACATAAAATTCTTCAAAATACTAATGTTCCACGACTTCCATATTTTCAGAGTAAACTTTAAAAAAAAATTCTCTCCGTATACATATATATATATATATACGTTATATTATTTTACTTTTTTATTAAGAAACATTTGCATGAATATAAAATGTTAGATTAGACAATATATATAAATTTCTGATCAAATCGAGCGAGCGAGCGCGCGTGCGCGCGAGAGAGAGAGCGAGAGAGAGAGACAGACAGACGATATGCGTACTACACAATTCTACATTACATTTATGTTTATTTCAATTTATGTAGGGTATGAATGCAATACCCTACTTCCAAAAATTATCATCAATTTCTCTGGCGTTTAATAGTTTAATAGGTTCTGTGTTTATAAGTAATTGTGTTCGTACTTTTGAAAACGAGAAATTATTTACGTCTAACTCCATCTATAAACGCGGTAGAGATAATTTCCTTAAGAATATCTTGACATTCGAAGAGGTATTTTTATCTTTTGCTCTACAATTTAATTTCGCTTAATTATAAACATCCAATTAATAAAATGGTTTTATCTTGCTTAGAAATTAAAAGTATAAATAATAATAAACGATTTATTAAAATCATATAATATGAATACATAATAAGTAATGGATAATGCCTATAACTAACGAATTAATTTTTTGAACTTGGAAACGTAATTAAACTACTACTGTAATATAACAAATTAAATTTACAAGCAATAAAGAGATTTTCATCTTTTGCTCTACAATTTAATTTCGCATAATAAACGTCCAATTGATAAAATTTTGATTTTATTTTACTAATTGTTTAGATTAGAAAATATCATCAAAATATCAAATATAAATTTCTGATCAAATCGAGCGAGCAAGCGCGAAAGAGAGAGAGAGAGAGAGAGAGAGAGAGAGAGAGAGAGAGAGAGAGACAGAAATATTGTATGTATATGCGTACTATACAATTCTACATTACATTTATGTTTATTTCAATTTATGTAGGGTATGAATGCAGTACCCTACTTCCAAAAATTATCATTAATTCCCGTCCTGATGTTTAATAGGTTCTGTGTTTATAAGTAATTGTTCGTACTTTTGAATACGAGAAATTATTTATGTCTAACTCCATCTATAAACGCGGTAGAGATAATTTCCTTAAGAATATCTTGACATTCGAAGAGAAAAGGTATTTTCATCTTTTGTTCTACAATTTCATTCCACTTAATTATAAAATTAATAAATCCAATTAATAAGTCTAATTAATAAAATTTCGGTTTTATCTTACTTATAAGTTAAAGAAGTATAAATAGTAATAAATAATTTATTAAAATTATATAATATAAATACACAATGGATAATGCTTATAACTAACGAATTGATTTTATGGACTTAATTAAATTAAACTATTTTTCTCTTTCTCATTACGACTTGCATGTGTGTCGAAATGTAAAGCAATCCATTTCTGTCGTTGGTTTCAAAGTAAACAACGTCCTTATTAATTTGTGACTAGTTAATAAATAATGAACTAAGTTTGAGTTATAACTTTAATCATTTTCTTAAACTGAATTATTTAGCTCCATCATTTCGTCTTCAAATGTCAAGATATTCTCAAGGAAATTATATGTATATGTTTATAGATTATCTGTTGTTTATAGATGGAGTTAAACACAAATAATTTTTCGTAATCAAAAGTATGAACAAATTAATTATAATTAGACACTAAAATACAACTCACCAATAACTCACAAACAGTAATTTTTGGAAGTGGAATTGGACAATTCTCCACATAAGTTAAAATAAACATAAATTATCTTTATAGAGTTGTATGATACATACATACTCTCTCTCACGTGCTCGCTCACTCGATCTGTCGCTCGATTTTTTTATATAGGATATTTTCAAATCTACTAACATCTTATGTACATGCAAATACATGTTTCTCAATAAAAAAATAAAATTATATAGTGTATGCATGTACTATACGGAGAAAATTTTTTTCTTAGAGTTTATCCTAAAAATATGATAGTCTCATGGAATGTATTTCGAAGAATTTTAGAATTAAATTGACGACATATTGAATCGGAGCAGCAGCTATCTATAGAAAAAGTAACTCAAATTGAATATACTTTGATATTATGAATTTAACAATGTATATTTTCAACTTTTTTCTAATAAGTTCAGCATTATAATTATTATAATTTTATGATGTACGTCGTTGTTCGTTATTAATATATACATATATACGTTTCAATAGCTGCAAAACTGATATAATAATAAAAGCGACGAATATTTTCATATTTCATAATATTATATACATAGAATGAAAAAAGTGCAAAACTTGTATTAAAATAATTTTTTCTTAACATCTCATAAACAAATTCAATAAATTTTTATAAAGAAATAATAAAATTTTCGCTCTAAAAGCCTTTTCCATTAGTTATAAGCTACGTGATTTGTACTGTCCTGGCTGGCTGCATTCCATTAATAAACTAGTTTAATTTGAAGTGGGTCGCGCGACATTTCTTTAGCTTCCAAGCAGTATCAATAAATATCTTCTATCGAACCGCCGGATCTACATGCGCAGACAGACGCGTATCCGAGAGCCCATCGACATCTCAGATTTCGTCGGCAGATCCATTCGTGGCGACGTGGCGACGTGCCGCTTCCGGCGCGTGAGAACGGAGGCAATACATGAAGATCAGAATGCCATGGATCTCCCGTTTTTCTTCCTGTTTTTACTCATTTTTCCTCACTTACACATCGTCACCGATCTCACCGCGACGAACCGCGTCTCAAATTGCGGTGTCGGATTTTATGCCTCGCTGACGGTCTCGGCAAGGCGCCGGACCTCAGCCGCACTCGCCTGGAAGCGACGTGTGCACCGTGACCTCAGATAAGCGGCGGAAGAGACGACTAAGAAAAATCGAAGGCGACGAGAAAAGTCGCGAGGCACACGAAGTTGTTGCGAGATAAAAGGAGAAGAGAAAGAGAAACTACTCAGCTTCCCTAGACTATTAACTCGACGACGAACAATTGTTGCACAGGGGGGAAACTCCATCGTCTACCATGCCTTCTGTGGCCGCGGTATGCGACGCCTGCGCACGATAAACGCCCGCGGAGAGAAAAGAAAGGAAAAAAGGACACCTCTTCCCGCTAATGACTTTGGGGCCAGCGTGAGCTGCGGGATATTATCTGACATAAACCTGTATATGTGCCCAAAATGAGATAATGAAGATTTGAAATACCGATGTAAGTATCTATTATAGTTCTTTTCTTCAGTTTAAATGAGACGAAGTTCATCACTGATGGAACGCCACGCGCCATCCATCGAGTGTGTCCAAGATAGTAAGATGTTTCAAGTTGAAGACGTCTTGAAGTGTCAGATTTTTAGAATATTTGAAATACTTGAAAATAATTTCTTCATTCGAAATTAACCTTCGACTACAGCACTGAATCTTTTGGATTCGGGCAAATATTTTTGCGCGTACTTTTTTATAAAACTCTTATTTATGTTTTGGAACATAAAAGTTAACATTCTTATAAAAAGTTCTTTTTTTTGTTAACAAATTTGGATTTTATACAGTTCAACGTACTGATCAAAAAAAATTAATTAAAATCCATTAAAATTTGTAAAAGAACAGTAAAAAGAAGAGTCTAAAATATCAATAAACATAATGCATATGTATAAATTTTTCATTCAAATCTCCTTTAATTCGTATTTTTGAGATCTATTAGATCTGATTGTAGAAATTTATTCATTACTCGTGTATTGATATTATATTCATATACAATCTTAATAAATCGTTTATTACAATTTATACTTTTTAACTTCTAATAAGATAAAATTAATTAATTAATAAAAATTGAAGTTTTATTAATTGCATATTTATAATTAAATTAAATTGCAGAGCAAAACATGAAAATATCTCTTCGAATGTGAAGATAGATCTTAAGGAAATTATATGTATGTGTATTACCTACTGTTTATAGATGGAGTTAGACATAAATAATATCTCGTATTCAAAAATACGAATAGTTGTTTATAATTGGACGCAGAAATGGAAAAACATCTTCTTTTATTTTCGTTTAAATTTTTGGAAGTGGAATTTTTTTTATTCCACATAAATTGAAATAAATATAAATTATATTACAGAAGTATGTAACAAATACACACACATTTTTTCTCTTTCTCTCTCTCTCTCCTTTCTTTAGAAACTAAATTTCTGTTAAAAGAATTATCAAGATAAACAAAGTTCACGTCAAGATAGAAACTGAGTTCAAAGTGAGTACTTAAAATTCCAATCTCTTCATAGTAGATCCAATCGAATATGAGAGATCCGATAAATAGGATATTAATAAAGAGCAGGCGCGTGTAAATGCTCCGATTTACAGATATACTTGGACATCCAGAATCGTTGGAATTTATACAGATTCTTATCTGATTGCTTTTGCGTTTTGCCACTACGTATACGAGCATGGATTCGCGTAAATCCTAAATATATAAATATGCACATATGCTGAATAGACGTATACATACATGAGTCTTGCAAGTGTATAAGTGTATCTGTTCAATATCTATATATAATACGCCCTGATAATCGCGCATACAGCGGCAGAAACGCAACGCAACGCGACTTAATTATTTAGATTTTTAAAGTCTCCAGCGATTTCAGAATGATATCTTTGTTAATTATCGAAACTATCATTATAATACATTCCGATTTAACCTTCAACGACTTCGAATACGCAATTAAGAGTAAAAGAAAGTACAGGCGACAGATTTCGTCGTTCTGTTTGTCGAGATTTCAAATCTGAGCGATTTTATGAACTACGAGCTAAATGGATGAAAATCACTATCGAAAGTTACATATATTACGGGGGTGGATATATGTGGCCGCGGTAGGGGGGGGGGACTGCCACATTATACTGCCTCGTCTTTTAAAAGTTTAATAAAAACGATATAAAATGGCATGGAGTGGCATACAAAGAAGCCACTGAACCGGATTTCAGTGCCTCGCCAAAGCATTACTCTGGCGGGGTCCGCGTTAACCACGGGGGTCCGCATTAACACCATCTCCGCTGCTCACGATTGCGATATTGAAGATCTTCCTCGCTCGGAGGCTACTTGTATACGAGGTGTCTCGGATATTGCGCACTTTCTTATGGGAGGGGCCATAAAGAAATATACTTCCCCCTAATAGTCTTCAAACACGGAGAGAAAACGATTTTTGCTGAAGGATCTAAAATTTTGTTGAATTATACAGATATCTAAAAATAATTTTGTCGGATCGTCAAAGTAATTGAAAACTCAAATTAATTGCTATATCAAAATTTTTTTGAACATCGCTCATCATTTTTTTAGTTTTAGAATATAATTATTTTAATGGTTCAACAAAAAATTATCTTCAGATATGTATTCAACAAAATTTTTGATCATTCAGCAAAAAATTTTTTTGAAGAAATAAGAAAACTTATAATTGTAAGTGTTGTCGATATAATATAAAAATTTGTTTTGTGGTATAAAAAATTAAATTAAATCCAAATTACATTAATTTAATTATGTTAATTACAAGAGCAACGATGATCTCGAATAAAATGTTATATACATATAATAATTTATCATTAACAGACAATATCGATTTTATAAATAATGTTACGTATTTGATACACTGAGAAATAGAAGGAAATATTTTTCTTCGAGATAAGCAAATATGTTGAGATCCTTGCTCAAAATACCTATTGTGAAGAGAAAGAACGCAATGGAACACCTTGTATATAATTATAACTAATGTGGAAGAAGCATAGTAGTAAAAATATGTTATTCGCTTCCGGGTGGTTAAGAATGGTCTAGGTGGGTGAGCGCACGGATGATTAAGTTTGTCCGCGTATATCTTGATTGTAATAATTACTACGTGCCAGCAAATAGGTATTATGGCAATAACGAACATCAATTGTCATGACAATTCCAATAGCTCACAGATTTAAGAAGTAATCGGAACACTATAATTTAAATATCTCATCTTCTTTCATAAATTTTATCAGGGACGTAAACTTATTACAATAAAAATAAAATTTAGTTAAAAATGAAAGATCTCCTGATTCGCTCCTGATCACCTTCAATCGCTGTCTAAAATAATTTTCGACCATTTCATTAGCACGAGAGATGTCAGTCAAATCCTCGAAATCCTAGTAATTTAATGTTACCGGTCCTCTAATTCCATAAAACAGAATTCAGCAGCCGCCCCACGTTAAACGTAACCCCGTTAACTGCCCTGTATTCAGACCGCTCAATTGTTACGTTAATAACCCACGCTGCCGCGAGACCGCGGTGCAATGAACAAAGAGTATCTCGATCTCTCGACCTCGCGTGCGCCACCCAAGTGCGGTTTCTTCCGAGCGTGCGAGCTAACGCAAGTGCCGTCGCGAGCCAATGCTGAAGAGAACGAAGAAAGGGCGTCGAATTCCCCCAGAGAGACGTGACGGAACACGCAAAGCTTCACCGCGTCTCTCTTACACCTCTGCCTACCTATCGAAATTATTCCCTCTCGTCTCGGTGAGAGAACAAAAGCGATCCGCAGCACGTTCACCATCAACGTGAATCAAGAAAGGTGGATGCGACCAACTGGGCACATAACATACGCGGAGGCGTCAAAAACATCGGTGCTGTCCATGTGCGATTTACACGCGGCCACCACACCTCAATGGAATAAATTTACATGCGCCGTGGCTCAATGAGCTCGACCGAGTTTCGGCGCCATGCAAGCCTGCGGGATGAAAACGAAGCCTGGTAATGAACGGACAGTCTGTGTGCGGGAAGGTTCATGTTCTGCTCGAGGGACTATCTGCGAAAGGGAAAGCTGTCCTTTCGCTTGTCGCATATCATTCGATGTTTAAGAACAAATAATCTAATAAATTATTACGGCGCATATGAAAAAGTCATTACATATCTTAAAAACCTTGCATTTTTATAGAAATTTGAAATTCAATTCAAAAAGATTAGTTTTATATGTTATATGTTACAAAGAAGTGATTTATTCACGGAAAGAATAATTTTGCTGAAAGATCTAAAATTTTGCTGCGGATACACACTGATAAAAATGTATATAGTTTTCTTAGACACTCTCATCCAATTACTGTCTAGTAATATATTCTCATTAGTTGTAACAACAATGCGTAGGAAATGGAAATAAGGAATAAGAAATTGATAGATTTTTATTCAGTGGCTAAAGCAAGTTTTTTTTAGTAAAAATATGTACAATTTGCGTTAGACACCTGTCTAGTTATTAAAAGCTTAATATTAATTAATAGATTATTATCAAGCACCTACTGATATTAGTTAATATCAAATAAGTGTCATTATCATATAATATTAATAAATTATTATTGATTAAAATACTATGTAGTACATTTGTCTTGTTTTTATCCAGTAAATAGGTTCAGGTTGCAGTCATTGCAGGCAAAGCTTGCAAAATCATTTTTTCTGTATACAATCACTGTCAAGAAGAAGGACATAATTATTTCAATATTATTTTAGCATGACTACTATCTATGTACTTGCGGTGGATGATATATCTTGACATTATCGGAAGTCGAGTATGCGACCGAACATGCTAAGAAGTTTAATCAATAAAATAATCTATCAAACATACATTTGACATTAAGTGTCGCGACAGACTTGTACTTTATACATGAGTTACCTATATTGAATCAATGACAACGGCGTTAAAATGACAAAGTCCATTATGAACATATAAATTTATAATACGCTCATTATTTCGCTTTCGTAAAAAAATGTATGTAAAATATTTTACTTCAAATATTATTTTGTGATGATTTAATTGCATATGTATATTCGTTAATTTTTAGAAATTAGTGATTATGATATATGAGTAATAAAGTTATAATTATTAATCAGTAATTCAATTGATCCAATATATATATATATATATAATTCAATTGATTCAATATATATATATATATATTAGGTGTTGGAATTAATTCGTAGCGTTTTACAAGTGATGGGAAGTACTTTCATTAATGTATTTTTTAATGCTCATGTGAAATAAATAACATTCTTTCATTAAAAAACGCTACGAATTAATTCCAACACCTAATATATATATATATATATATATATATATAGGATCAATTGAATTACTGATTAATAATTATAACTTTATTACTCATATATCATAATCACTAATTTCTTTCTTACTTTAAAATTCATTCTTTGTTCAATAAATTATGTAGTTGAGCTTTTCTCAGTGTTATTTGCGAAGAATTCCTCTGCTGATATCCATCTGCGATTTTCATGCAGGTTTCCTTCTCTGGTAAAAAAGATATTCAAGTAAAAATATATTCGAAAGATTAAAGCAGGTAGTGCCGCGACTTTCATCGAGGGTAGATCTTACACGCGAGATAATAGTTTTGCATTTTAAAATCATCTTCCGTGGCGAAGCATGCCGACTAATTCGAGGGACTTTACGATCATATCATGGAGAACATAGCATCCCTCCTTGTCCAAACACATAACTTTCACCGTATATATCCTCCTCTCACGGTTTTTCCCGTCCTATTTTATTAAGAAACTATTTTAATCTAGGAACAGAAATATACAGAAATATGTAAATACGAGTATAACTCCATCTATAGAAAGTAAAGACAAATACATGTTTTTACATTTCAATACACGGTACAGTTAATAATAATTCAGCGATTAATATAGGCTGTACATCAAAATAGAATTTAAAAATTGATGTGGAGTCCTAACTGATATGTCAGAGTTCAGAGAATAATAGAAATAATGACTTATAATTACATGAGCATACAAATGTAAAATTTTTTTTACAGTATCTTTAAATTTATTAAGTCTTATATTCTAATAATATATCATTTTAAAGTTTTGAGCTTAATTATAATATATATATAATAGAAAATAAATAGAAAAAATGACGGGGAAGCAAATGATAGCTGTGAAGCACGTGTAAATAATTGGAGTATGATTCTGACACGAGATCTTCGATGAATCGAGTAGCCGTGATCCAGTTCGTCCTTAATTAGATCCTTCTTTTGCGCGTATCACTCGAGCATATCTCAAATTAATTCAAAAGCGTGCAAAAGAGAGAAGTACAGAAAATTCATACTGCAGTCCGATAAGAGGTAGTTTATATCTTGAGGAATACTATAAAAACATCCCTGATAATACTTGACACGAGAATATCTGACTTGAAGAAGCACTTAAGAATGCGCTTACTCTCTAACGTAATTTTGTTTTATCTGCGAAAAGACAGTTAGTTTGTACATTAAATATCATTAATTTAAGTTTATTGCAATATTTACTTTTTTTATAAGAAATTTTAAGAGAAATAATCTTTTAATTAAAATTTGCGACATCATCACGATACGTTAATTGTTCGGCATATGATATATGATACTATGGAATTACATTAAGATAAATCTTTAACTTAGCCCAAGATTGACAGAAATAGATTTTTCTAATCTGAATGTCTTAATTAATATCTCTCCTAATGCTGATTTATTATATACTTAATTAATATCTCTTCTACTGATTTATTATATACGCATGCCAATTATCTTATTGTCGCCTATTAATTCCCTCCCCGTGATTCTGAATCACTTGTTATGGGAGAAAGTGTTAACGGCGATAAACTGCTTCGCTTTATTTGCCCTTTTTATTTTCGCGCATTGATGGGATAAAAGATACCCGCAATTCGTCGAACGCATCAAGATGCGTACAGGCTGGCAAAAGAATTAATGATGCTCATGTGTTAATTCATTTTAGATGTAATTGTACAATTGCTCAAGTATCCGCAAATTATTTAAAAGTAATAATTTATTTTCGGAATTTTTTAATTTCTTGATAAATTCAATATCTGAATATATGTATATACTTGAATAAGTCTGTAAAAATAAAAACTACGATCTATTCTAAAAAATTAATAGAAAATTAATGAGAAAAAAGATATAATAATGGTAATAAAAAAGAAAATTATTCACAAGTGGTCGATTATCATTACATTATTTGGTTAAAGTAGCAAAATACAATATTTTGTGTTAGATGAACAAAATATTGTAAATTTTTTTTATTTAGCAGTATAAATTTATTTGGTTACTTGTATTTCATAAACAACAATGTAAAATTTGATTGCCATTACAAAGTAAGTATTCTTTTAAGTAATCAAAAAAATAATCAATTATGGTTAAGAAAGGAGCATTTTGCAAAGCTGTTATAGATGGCGTTGTCTCCTCGTAAGAGAAATTTATCTACCTATAAAGCCGGGATGATTAGAGATTAATTTTGCACTTCCCGCCACATCACAGCCAATCATAGTAACAATCATTTTTTCAAAGCAATTACAATAGTAATTAATTGCTCTAAATCTATATACAAAACAAATATGAGGTAACACATTTTTTGTAAAATAAATTTATTCATATAGATTTTCAACACATTAAGATCTTCTTAAAATGATGCTAATTGAGCATCACATTATTAAATTGCTCGTAAATTTAATTTGTCATATTATAGTAGTTTGGTTACGTTTCAAAGTTCAAAAAATTTCCAAGTTTCCAAGTTCAATTAATTCGTTAGTAGCATTATGCCTGTTATAGGTATTATCCATTACTTATTATGTATTCATATTATATGATTTTAATAAATCGTTTATTACTATTTATACTTTTAATTTCTAAGCAAGATAAAACCATTTTATTAATTTTATGTTTATAATTAAGCGAAATTAATTAAATTGTAGAGCAAAAGATAAAAATACCTCTTCGAATGTCAAGATATTCTTAAGGAAATTATCTCTACCGCGTTTATAGATGGAGTTAGACGTAAATAATTTCTCGTATTCAAAAGTACGAACACAATTACTTATAAACACAGAACCTATTAAACTATTAAACTCTAGGAAAAATAATTTTTGGAAGTAGGGTATTGCATTCATACCCTACATAAATTGAAATAAACATAAATGTAATGTAGAATTGTGTAGTACGCATATACATACAATATTTCTGTCTCTCTCTCTCTCTCTCTCTCTCTCTCTCTCTCTCTCTTTCGCGCTTGCTCGCTCGATTTGATCAGAAATTTATATTTGATATTTTGATGATATTTTCTAATCTAAACATTTAGTAAAATAAAACCAAAATTTTATCAATTGGACGTTTATTATGCGAAATTAAATTGTAGAGCAAAAGATGAAAATATCTGTTCAAATGTCAAGATACTAAGGAAATTACATGTACATGTGTTACTTACCGTTTATAAATGAAGACATTAAATAATTTCTCATATTCAAAAGTAGAAACAATTGTAATTGAACACTCAAATATAAACAATAATATCACACATACATTCATACTATAGGAAGATTTATGTCGAATTGAACAAAATAATCAATTGCTAATTTTTGAAAATGGAGTAATCTGGAAATACTCCACATAAATTAAAATAAACATAAATTGTATTAAAAGTCGTGTAATACATAGTCTCTCTTTCTCTCTCTCTCTCTCTCTCTCTCTCTCTCTCTCTCTCTCTCTCTCTCTCTCTCTCTCTCTCTCTCTCTCTCTCGATTTAATCAGAAATTTATATATTTTTTAATCTAACATTTTATATGTGTGCAAATGTTTCTTAATAAAAAAGTAAAATGATGTAGTGTATACATGTACACATATGGAGAGAATGTTTTCTTAAAGTTTATCCTGAAAATATAGTAATCGGAGAATAACATTGTATTTTGAAAAATTTTATGTAAATCTTTCTCATTCACTAATAAAGTTACAAAAAATATAAAACAATTTTTAATTCTGCTAAAGTGCTTAAAAATTGTTTAAATATTGTACCATAACTATCATATTTTCAGTATAAATTTAAAAAAAAAATTCTCCCCGTGTATCAATTGACTGTATTCACTTATCAAATAATCAATATTTATTATTTGCCTATATTTAAAAAAAATGAATTTATTATCTCTCTCATAAAGATATTGTACATTACTTGAGTAGTATTCTTTCGTCAAAAAAATAAAATATTTTTCGTTGTGAAATGATTGACAAGTATTTGGATTTATTTATAAAAATTTCTTCGAAATATTTTTAAATCCTAAAAAAAAAATTAATAGATAAAAGAAGATAAACATGAGACACTGTACATACAGAACGTTTAGTTAACCGTAATTAAGATTAACCGACATCGCTGACCCTAAGAACATCATGATGAAACCGGCTGCGTTTTACGAAGCCAATGTCGTCATTGCTTCTGTCTTGACCAGATGTTATTACACTAAATGAAACGCGATTTTAAGACTCGATATGAATTAACTCGTATGAATCGCTATTCTTAGTCGCTCTTCGACGAAAAGCAAAAGTGCTGACATTCTACAATTTTCTATACGTAATCTTCTTATATCTTTATGGATCTTTGATATAATCATCAACGTAATCAACATAAAAAAGAAAATGCATTTCTTAATAGTAGATTATAAGATTTATTATAATATTAAAAACTGATTTCAAATTTCAACAACTTACCAATAAATGTTATAAATTTCCTATTGCATGATCGTGTCCACAAAAATGGAAAATCACTAAGTTCTAAAAAGTACAATACTAAGTTCCTAAAAAAAATTCTTTTGCATAATAAAGATATTAATTATATAAATCAAAAAAAAAGAAATTTTAAAAAAATTTAAAAAATTAAATTTTTTTATATATTATCTTAAAAAAATTAGAAATATATAATAATAATAATAAAGATTTTACTGAAAAATCTAAAAATTGAACCAGATACAGATCTAAAAAGCCATTTTTAAATCATTAAAATAATTATGTTTAATTAAACATAATTATACATGAATTACTAAACTGGTAGCTAGAACGTTAACACTTTTTGCAGTACTGTCATCAATGTTTAAGCGCTTTACCTAATTATTTTGACAGTGTAATGAAATTATTTTCAGATCTGTATCTAGCTAAATTTTCAGATACTTTAACAAAGCCGTTCTTTCCGTGTAAAAATATAAAATTTTTAACTTGATTATACTTGGTTAAATACATTTATAACAGTTTATCATTATATTATCAATATCATTTTATATAGTAAAGAATCTTATCATTTTTTTCTCATCTTATTTATTTTTATAATATACTGATTTATACGATAAACAAATTCACTTATAGTGATGGTAAACATCCGTGTTACATAACGCCTCAAGTGCGCTACACTCGAGGAATATTAATTTAAGTAAAATACGAAAACTTCTTTTCCTTTCTTTGGCGCCGGATATTTTCCCACTTGCAAAATCTCACGCAGTTTAATACGTAACTTAACAACATGTAGCAGGGTAATTTTCAAGGTGGGCACGTACTCGATTTCAATAATCGCCGATTGAACGGCGATAAAGTCCCATACAAGTAAATGATCAATGAAAATTATTAAAGTGCTGACGGACACGATTAACCTTGATTTACTCAATCTGCATAAACAAGCTAGTGTACGATAATCAAATTCCACACTTTATAAAAAAAATTCAAGAACTAACTGTCCATTTTTAGATTAAATTTATAGTTAATTTGAATTTATATTTTATACTCATTTTTATATGATTCTTACAAAGCAAACGTTAATATATAATGAGACTTTTAAGCGAAGAAAAGGTAGAAAGAAAACAGTTAATTTTGCAAGATCGTACAGCAGTATTTTCCAATAAATATACTAGCGAATGATCGTAATAAGAGGATGACAGTTAAATACTGTGTAGGTGCGAAATAATAAATCAGTGTTAGCAACTCGAAGAGCCAAGCGTGGCGAGCGTACAAACAAGGTGGGTGGTTAGTAACATGCAAATCGGTGCGCATGCTACAAGCATGATCTCGGGCGCACTTGACTTTAATAATCGTCGATCAGGCCGCGATAAATCGTCGATCGGTCCACCCGCGAGAGAGATCGGCTGAGGGACTCTCGCTCTCACTCTCCGCGCTCTGCGCCGGTGTCCAATCAGTGCGAGTTGAACCTAATTTAGAAACTGCGACGTACATACAACGATCGCGGCCCGAGGCAACGCAAATTCGGCGGGGCCCGAGCTCGAATGGGTCCGGGTGTACCTAGAAATTACGAGTATGTATCTCCGACTGCATCTACCTGCATTGCCTCGCCCTCCAATTTAACGGCGCATCAATTTGTCATTTAACCTCTTGACTGCCAAGCCCTGCCTCCGCTAAGTGTGCGCCCATCTCACTTATTTAATATCTTAACCATGCATGAATTATCGCAAAACTTTGTTCTTCG
Organism: Acromyrmex echinatior; assembly: GCF_024713525.1. Lineage (NCBI taxonomy): Eukaryota > Metazoa > Arthropoda > Insecta > Hymenoptera > Formicidae > Acromyrmex > Acromyrmex echinatior. Next base: position 13,480,126 of record NC_141858.1, on the reverse strand, counting down.
ACTTTAATTATTATATTATATTTTCCAGATATACTTGCACATTGACTTGCAGTTGTGTCCTCGAGATTATAAAAATATGACAATGTTAAAATTAACAAATAATGTGATGTTATTAAACATTTTGTATCTCTATATTACAATTACTTTATATAACTGTTCAATTATTTATCCATTAAATGATCATTTTTGTTCCTCTTATTGATTTAATCAGATCATTTTTCTCAATATAATATTTCATATTTTTGCGACTTGATTACAATTATGTAATAGAACCTGTCATTATAAGACACGAAAGCTACAATTATCAAAGAGACCGATATTTTAATTAATTGATAAAGATATATAGATTGTTACATACCAATAAAATCCCCTTATTCTTTATAGAATAATATATTCGTCATAGGTATACAATTTATACTTTACTTTATCTTATCGCTAGATTTCCCTATTTTCCTTATTTCGAAACTGGAAATTCCGTTTCTCTTTTATATTCAGTTTCTTTATTTAAACATTCAAACTCTAACAGATAGGTCACGTTATGTACTTTTAGGCGTCATAAAAATTATCTTTAGAATATTCTAGAAAGAATATCTAAGAATATCACACGATCTTTCTCAAAGAAGCCCTCCTATAAAATAACAAATATAAAAGCGTATTATACATTAACATTATATAATAATAACGTATATTATATTAGCGTTTAACGATTAAGTAATTAGCAGTAAAATAGAAACCTTCCTGAATGCGAGAACGAATATCTTTTTCTTTTTTTCCCTTTTTCTTTTTCTAATAAAGTTAAATTAATCTTAAATATATGAATGTAGTGAATTCGCCTCGCATAAAGGATATTAAGGAAAACCGAATTTTTATAACAAATTGTTAAAATTCAACTATTACTTATTAAGAATAAACTTGTAGAGTGAGGAGTAGGGCTTACGCGGAGCCTTGCTGCCTTATCTCAAAGGAAGCGCGAGTATAGGTTCTACCAAATTTTGGGAAGTGTCGATTGGTTCTGAAAGGACACTCCCATACTCATTTTCAGTATATAAAGGGAGCTGTCGAAGATAGAAACGTACATTTTATTCACAAACTCTTATACTTATTCGCAAACTCTTAAACTTACTCTCAAACTCTTAAACTCAGACTCTTAGACTTAGACTTAGACTTAGACTCACTTTCAGACTCGCACTGCTTCGATCACTCAGCCAGTCAGTCAGTTACAGTCAAGATGAGAACTATCCTCGCGCTTCATCAGAACCTCGTTTTCAGATTTATCTTTTTTTTAATAAACGATAATATCAAATCGAATCTATCGACGGAACGTCTAAATCTCTAATCTCTAATTCTTCATACAAATATACACATATATATATGAATATCTGAGGAGTCGTTGCGACTGTCGCTGCCAATAGCGTGGCCCCCGTTTACGACAGTTCTCCGGAACATTATAATTCTTTTTTTTGCATTACTTCCATGCCTACCAAAGGCGGACGAAGACAAAGGGAAAAGAGATTGAGGTTCCAAGTTAAATCGGCCCTTATTTCGAATCAAGATCCTTTCCCCTATTTCCAAAAACTTGCGCAATTGCTAGACCAAGACAAACCGGTAGACTCACCCCGCGAACCTGTCTACACTCTAAATAAATTGGAGATCAACCTCACGTTTCCTAGTTACAAAACCATTCCGAAACACGATCCACGTAGATTCGCCTATAAACTTCGCGATCTTTTTGGCACCGGATTCAAGGTTATCCTTCCTTTAAATTATCCAATACTTCCCAGTGAATCGCATCCTTAACTACACAACTTAATCTCCGGTCCCCGAGTAAATTATTTAAATACATTGACTCAAAAACGGAGAAAAACATCTCATAACAACATTGAGACGTAACAAGATATAAGAATTCCAAAACTAGACATGATGATTCATTGTCGAATGACTATATCGTCTATACAGATTAATAACACATGATAATTTAAATAAATGTGTGCAATTCGATCGTCATTTATCATCGATACCTCACAAAAAAAACCCTATCAAACTACAATTCCTTATTAATTATTTCTACTTATTATCACTTTAAGATTTTAACTTTTAGATTATTTAACTGTAATTTGCTGCGACTTGTTGCGATCAACATTAAATATTACTTCGAGAATCACGCTTAGCAAGCGAGAAGTTTCTTAACGAAGTGTTTCACTAAACTGTGAATTACAACTCGTCGTTAAAAAAGCCGTAAATCCGACGAAGGGAGTTCCGTGAGCCGAAAGAAAAACGTAAGCCGATCGATTATAAGGTGTCTCCGTGTCCGGCGCTATGCCGGTGCATGCTAGGGGCGCGTTTCTTTAATGATGCATTAGCGTCGTGTTTTGACACGAAAAAGCGGTAACTGGCCGAGGTCGCATTCTTCTTCGGCTTTTCTCATCTTTTTTTTTCCCTTTATTCTCCGCCCTGAGACCGGCTCTGATTCCACGCACGCGGCCCTCCCTCTCTCGTGCCGGTTGCTCCCGATGTCAAGATCTCCAAGAGGAAGATTTCGGTGAACCACTTAACGCTCTGAACCCCGTAACCTTCAATTAATCAATCTCGCGGACCGAGATTGTGCTTGCCTCCGAATAGCGACGGTGATCTCCGCGTCGGTCGGCTTTGAGGAGTTGGAAAGAGTTTTTCAGGAAACAGAAAACACTACTTTCTAAGATTAAGCTAAAGCTAGATACACGGTTAAGATGATTTTTTTTAATGTAATGATCGGCCATTGCAAAGAAACCAGTTTGTCATTCAAAGTTTTCGAAGAAAACTGTGGAATTGTTTTTGTAAATAAAATTATAAGTGTGTGTGTAATTAATAATAAATTAGTTATTAACATTTATTAGTTATGACAAATTTTGAAAACGTATAATTGCTTTCTCAAGTAAAAAATTAATCATTATAATTGTTAATACCAAAAATCACGATAAAATGAAATTTATTATCAAAAATTCGAGACATAATTTTCTTAACGACAGATAACGCAATAATATAATTAAAACAATATAATTAAAATTCTGTGCATGAAAAGATAAATGCCAAATTTAACAGCCTATCAAAATAAAATTGAAAGATATTATCACATATTTAGCGTTAAATGTGGCTATCTAATTTTGATCGACTAAATCAAAGGTCGTTCAACTGTTATAGAGATCACGCCAGTAAGCGCAGGCTTACAAGCGTCGATCCGAGAAATCGGCGTTCACAATCCTTATCAGTGAACCGCATCTACCGTCCGACCCCGAAAAATCGGACCCGTTGCACGTCGTGAGGAAGCGGCGCCCTACGGAGTCCATCTCCCTGCTACCTCCCGAAAGAGTTTACAGGTCCCTTGAGCACACCTAGTGCGTTTCGACAATAGACACACAGGGGCATTTATAATGAACGGGTCGAGTGTGAGCATTTTATTTTCTCCTCCGTTCATCCTTCTCGTCCATCTCTTCCTGAAACTAATACGTGACTTCGGTCCCGAACGCGCTATCTTTGCATACATTAATCACGGTGAAGGGGTTGGCACGAGAATTGTTTTTTCGAGGCGATCGTGCCGGTCACCCTCACCTCTTCCCTTCAGTGACACAGCCCCTTTATCCTGAGAAATTCTATACTTATCCCGGAATGCCGAATTGAATCGCATTAGAAGCGGCCCGGACGACATTTTCCCAGATTTTTCGATCCAAACCGATCTTATCCGACACAAGACATTTTGTACGTTTGAACCGGCAGGATTTCGTATTAACTAAGAAAGAGAAAGAGTTGTACGTAACCGAAATTTGAATAAAAAGATTACCTGTCAAAATCCTATATTTTGATTCTATAAAATTTTTATGCAATAAATTCATTTTCACTTATTACTTTAAATTTGATATTTATTTTAATTAATTTAAATGTCAAGAGACGAAAGACATATAAAAAATAATTGTTAATGTAATACAACGTAATGTATTCTTGGAAGCGCTCGATAAAAAAATCTTCATATTTCGAATTCGTCCTTTCTTATTTATTATACACACATTTTTTGTTCATATAGAAAGTAGCTCTCAAATCTCATACTTTTATCATAACTTTCTTTTGCTCATTATTAATCCAATCTCATATCAAGTTATTCATGACTAAAAATATCTAGAGATATCTAGGTGTAATTGGATTTCGGAAAATTACGGAAACCTTTGAATCACCCACAGTCGACTTCAGTGTACGACACAGCGTTACTCGCTCGTTCCCCTGATCAATTGGTTTCATCCATCATAGGTTGCAAGAGAAGTCGACGGCCAAACAATATCTGATCCTCGACTTGTGTGGCGTTTGTGGGACGCGCAGAGTATCCGAACTTCTCGGGGACACAAAATCTTTGTGGTAGAACCGGGATACCCTTTTTAAGACTTTCCCAAAGGTACCGGCGCGCGACAACTTGCTTTTTTACGACACTCTGATTCTATTCAGAAAAAGAGTTTAATGCGGCTCTAATGCGACAGTGTAAACACTGATGTATGATTCACAAAGAGTAGAAGTTGGATAGAAGTTAAAAAAAAACTTTACTTTCTTAAAAATTATCTTGAAATTGTTATCTTGAAAATTATATAAACATTTGAGTAAATTAAATTTAAAAGTTTTCGAAAATGAGTGCTCATATATTATATTTTATGTATATTATTTATTTAATAATGCATTAATCCTAAATCTTATCTTAGTCAATAATAAAAAATTACATATCTATCGATTCTGATAGCCATATGCAAATTGGAGAAAGGAACTTGGATAAATAGATAACAAAGTAGTTTCTCTGAAAGCATTTATGCGCAAATATCAGAAGAAAGTAGCACAAGTAGCACACTCTTTTGAAAGAGGCTAAAAAATCGCTTTGGGATAAGAAATGTAAATAATATGGACTATTCGAATCAATGATTGTAAACCGTGAGAAATATTTAATTTAAAATGAGAACTTTTAAAAAAACTGTCGGCAAGTATGCTATTTAAATCGAGCATTCATGTAAGATTCTGCATTCCCTAATTTATAAAATTTCTATTAACAGAAGCAATTTTTAATAAAAAAAAAAAAACAATTCTCTGATACAAAAATAGATCTTAAATTTAAATTTCAAATAAAAATAAGTATAATAATTTTCTATAAGTATCTTTCCAGAAGCGCTGGAAGGTCCAAAATATGCAAACGCGAAAGTGATCATAAAACGGATCGTCTAAATTGTATTGGGATGTTTACCTCCCGCGGAGAAAACGGGGCTGATGGTTCCTTATCAAAAAAAATCGGGCGAGGATAATCAGTTAAGGGGTTAATCTTCTTACTCCGGCATGCATGCCCCGTGTATTCCGACTTCAAAGTCGCGCAGGTGAATCGACCGCGTAATCACTGTTATTACGATAATCGTTTATTACGAACGAATAGAAATAAAAATCGCGCCTGGAGCACATTGAATTACGCCCATCCACTTTGTGTACGCTTGTGTCTATGTACGTATCAAGTGTACCTACGTAGTACCTATGTCTAAGAAGACTTTTAACTACTTACGCAGAAGAGCTTTCAACAAACTTTCACGGAGGGAATCTTTTTTTATTTTTTTTTCCGATTACCCATCATCTTCCTCATTTAATAAGAATTTTCAATTATAGCAATACTTTTGGAAACAATGTTTATATTTTATCGTTTCACAGACGAATGTATAATTAATATGTGTCAACGATATTAATTATAATGATTAATAAAATAATAATACAATAATTAATATCAATTCATTTGAAAATAATAATATTATTTCATGAAATTATTTCATAAAAAAACTGTAATAACTACTTATTCTTTAAGTTTATGAGAAACCATGTAATCTTATATGTAGTAATTAAATTTATAAAAATACGTACATAGAATATATTATATGCGAAGAATATGATATAAGTATTATTATGAAATATTAATTTAGTGACTAAATACAAAAATATATCATTACGCATAATGATAATTGACACTTAAGAACTGTTCAATGATAATCAGTAAATAATGTATAAATGCATTAATATGCGCGTTTCTCGATGTTGATATTCATACGTTGATTGTTAGTCGCTACTACATTTATCTTTATTGGGTGAAATAAAACCCTAATTATATACAATATATACAGATATTGTAAAAAAGTTTATATATGCATGAGCATAATGGATTACGTTGAATATCATCGGGTTCATATGATTATGTATCTTCGTTCGACAAAGTAACATAAGTCAGACATTTTTAATTGCATATTATCATCGAAAAAAATTGTAATTATTATAAAAACCTATAATCGCAAAACTAATCCAAAACTGCATATAATGCTACTTCACCTTTCATTATTCACGATGTCACATAGTGTCGATATCAATGTAAATAATTAATATAAACTTTGAAAATATCCATGCAGCACATTAATCTTGATAATGTATGAATGTTTCATTAATTACTGTCTACGACGAAAACCATTCTGCTGTTATTTATCTATTTGTTCAATTTATATCAGAAAATATATCGCTTCTTGAAAGCTACTGAGTATCATAAAGCCTTCTAGCTCTAAGCTATCGGATATAACTATGAAGTGTACCTAGTAAACATACGAAATATGCGATGAGATCGCCCGCCGGCTCAAATTATCCTTTGATTATTCGCGTCCGGGGGATGAGCCACCTACCCCATCGCCTCCGCTTGCCGATGATGTCTTCTTGTTGCATCTTATTTCGCGCTCTTGCTTTCTTTTTCTATCTTATTTTCCTCAGCCGTTCCACCTACCTTATAAACCGCGCACGACGGCGTCTTCGGTTGGAAATCAGGGATGCGATAAGCAAACACTCTACCCGCGCGCCGCTCTATTATTAAACTATAAAATCCCGGCACCCCATTGGCGCAGAAACTTTCGCAGATAATGCTGAATTATAAGAACGTATGACCGGGAAAAACAAGCGAGTGAAAAACTGGACGAGATTTAATTAGCACACTCCCATAAAATTTGATCACTTCATAAAAGTTTATGCGAGAAATGCGTCCAGTGTGATAGGAAAATATTTCTACGAACACTAGAATTTTATTTTGTAAGTGTGTGAATTCCACTGAAAAAAATGTCTGATTGAAAATGGATGAATCAAAAGATTCTAATTATATAAATCAAAATTTTGGTTATTTTAACTAGGACATTTAAATAAATTCTAGTACATTTAAATAAAAAAAAATTTGATTTGTTCATTTTCAACCAATTAAGCCAACAAAACATTTTTCTTTAATATACATGCTGAACAAATGTGTGTGTGTGTGTGTGTGTGTGTGTGTGTGTGTATACAGTTCATATTATTTTATATTTTATACATGAGACACAAACTCTAAAAAAAATAATAATAAAATATAATTGTATTGTTTAACTATAAAAGATGTTAATTTTTCAGAATAGACAATAATTTTTATTCTTATAGATATGTTCACGTATATATTTAACTATTGGGTATATCAAATATTTTTTAATAAAAAAATATAATGCACATACAGTTCCAAAATTCGCGACTGAAAATACTATGGCAAGTTTTTAAAAAATTAAATAAAAAACTTATTTTTAAATTTTTATTTTAAAAGCAATAGAATCTAGCAGATTATGTCTAAATATTTAAGTACATTTAGATGAATACTTTGTGTAAATATATGTATTATCTGTTATGTTTTCATTCTGTACATTCTGATAGAATTTAATAAATTTCTATTCGTTTGCGTTTGCTTGCATAATTAATTTAATATTTGTCGAGAATTCTGAAAGCTAAGAATTTAGCTTCAAGATTGAAGCTACAAACATAATTTAATCGTACCGAAACTTTTTTATATTTGTGTATCTCTCTCTCTCTCTCTTTCTCTCTCTCATTCACTCACTCATCCTTTCTCTAATCATGTATTATTTTTAAATATTCTCAAATTATAATTTAATTATAATTTGTTATATTATTATCACGCGACAATTCTATCACATCATAAATAATGGATAATAAATTATATTGAATCAGAATATTTTAACAAGTGGAACTCAATTTTGCACTTACGTTGCATTTGCATGAATTAAATGCCGCGCCATTGCATATGCGACTTATTTGCCGCTGCAGTTTGGTCACGCCCTTGTTCACGGTAAGGATTATAACATCATCGACGAAAAAGCTTCAGGCTTGTTATAATGCATAAATAAAGTATAAACGCAATAACGCCCCCTAATTAAGCGGTCCCCGTTTATGCGAAATGATGATCTGTCGAAGAAACATGACAAGCAGACATGAGAAAACATCTCATATATTCAAAAATTTTCATAAAGCAGTTCATTCGCGTGCACTTTTGAATGATTCGTTCAGAATATACTAATTTGCATAACGTATCACTAGATATTTTTAATTTAAAATATTTTTTTCAGTGTATTAAATCATTACAATGACAGCTGTGACAATATTTTTGCTGTACGCTCGAGATAGAGAAATGATTTTCGACATCGATATAGACTTGTCAAGCTCCGTTTGATTAATTAATGTCTCTCTACATGAAAGTACGCATTCTCAAAATAGAATTGCTAAATGAAAAATATACTTTTATCGTTACAAATACTTATGTAATCCTGCCATATAATGTTATAGATTATGATCTTAAAGAGAGATTTTTGGCATTTACAATCTTCCATTTATAATATCGCGTAATTATTTGTTTACTATATTATTTATTTCGTGTAATACAATTTTCTTAATATTATATAAAAAAATATTATATGTAATAATACCTATGGTTAAATACATTCAACTGAGCTACTTTTTATCACGATGTCGTAAGCCCGGCTAGCTCAGTCGGTAGAGCATGAGACTCTTAATCTCAGGGTCGTGGGTTCGAGCCCCACGTTGGGCGAATTTAATTTTTTTTATTACGATTCTTACAACTACATTTACATACAAATTAAAAATATATTCGTATTCGTGAGATACGAATAACATAATTTCGTTTGCAAATAAATACTTTCCATCACTTCGAATTCGTATTACATGTAATTCATCAGTTTTATTGTTTCGTGAAGACTGCAGTGCGAGGAAATATTCTGTACTTTTTTATATCAATCTACATAATCTTCAACTAAGTCAAAGTTGCTTTTTATATAGAAGAAATATAATACAAATAAGATAATATAAATAAGCTATTTTTTTTATTTCTTATATAATAACTTCTAATTCTTGATTAATTGGAACTTCGTAATAGCGTCATAAATAAAAATGTTATTAGAATAAAATTTAATTTGAAATTATACATTTTTAATTAAATATTAAATATTATATTTTATGGATGATATTATTGCAATATTTCAACGTGCGTGCGTGTGTTATGTGTTCAATTCTATATTACTATATTTATGTTTATTTCAATTTATGTGAGGTATGGACAAATTTCCAAACCTTATTTCCAAAAACTTGCCTTAGAATCTATTGCGTGTATTGAATCCGAGTGGACTAAGCCCGAAGCGAATGAATTGTCTCTAGAATAATTTAATGTCAGACCTACAAAAACGTTTCAAAAAAACCTAAAATTCTTTAGTATCTACATATTATTTTTTTCGTATTCTATCAAAAACAAACCTAATCTCTCGCACCCTTTTTTTTTACTTTAACGTATGTAACTTGGATTTAATTATTTAACGTCCATTGATAAGAGGCAACATAAAACAGTCTTCAAATATTTTTATATTTTTACAAGAAAAACAGAAATTCGAGTTGTACCGCATAATTCGTATCTACAATATCTGTCACTATTATCCCGTTGTTTCCCATGTTCTTACAATATATTCGACAGTTCGGAAATTCATCGAGTAGCCATAAAAATGAAATATAGACAATCAGGAATGCGTTTGTCGCGTTGCCCGATGAAAGGTATCTCTCTATTATCTTCCTACAAACCGAGGAAGATCACGTAAGAAGCAGACATTTCCACTTCTGGATTGCGTCAGCGATGATCTTCTATGTGAGACAATCGATATATATCGTTCAGACGATCGCACGTATACTTTTTCGGATTCTATCATTGCCTTAATCGTCGTATTTCTTCTGAATAAAATTGCAGTTCCACTTGTTACATGATTCCGGACTTTGATTTAGCGGAAATTATTCTGAGGAATTTATATAAAAAAGATGTTAAACTACTATAAAATAAACGACAGACATTCTGCGTATCGTATTACATAGAAATCTATGCAAAATTTGTAATATTTAAAAATTAAATATATATTATTATTTATACATAACAATATTATGCTTCAAAATTTTACTTTTAAATATTACGAACTCATAATTCAGAAATTTTTAATTAAGTAATTTTACCAATTATATTTAATTTAATTCATAATTTTAATTGTAATTTTATAATTGTAATTATAATTGTAATTAAATAATTTTTTTTTTGTAAACTGAGATAACGTTTTTCTAGTTTTTTTTCAGCATTATAAAAATTAAGTTTTTCACTATATAGTTATCTTACGTTAATTTGAAAGAGAATACAACTCAATTATAAATGATTCACACAGACTTCTCACGCATTTTGCTTTAAATGAACTTGTAGATTATATATAATATTTTTCGATTTAGTATTCCATGATATCATGATCTTTGTTCTTCTAAACGTGAATTTTAATTTAATTAAAAATTGTTCTCTAATATAAAATAAACCGGAATTTTTTTTTCTTTTTAAACAGTCTGTCCTACAAATTTCATTCTACGATTTTTTATTCGATTAAGATATTTTATAATAAAAGAACTAAATCACTGTTCAGTAATTAGAAAATTGTATAATATGATGGACACTGTTAGTTACTGACGACCATCCAAAACGTAATTATAAGAAGTTTATTCATTCGTGCAAACTTGAAATACGCAACGACCGTAACCAGCATAATAATTACACAAACTCGATCTTTTTAACCGCAAAACGATCTGCTTTCTGTTCGTAGAAGCATCCACCGTTTGACTTAGGTGACTTTCGATTCCAAATAAGAGAGAATGGGAAAAACGAGACTCAGACGAAGGAAACGAGAAACATCGCAATCCATAGACAACTAGCGATAGCATCTGATCGTAGCCCATAAATGCCGGTTGTGTAAAAACTATCAAAAACCATCTTGTTAAAAGAAGCTGCTCGCGGAAGGTGATGACAGAAGAAACTGAAAGAGAAAGAGAGAGAAAGAGAGCAAAAATAGAAAGAAACGGCAGTGGAGAGAAATCTTAATGCGTGTGCGCATGCAAGAGATAATTTCCGAGTGATTTATCTTCTTAGATTCGCAGGTGTCGCGCACGTCCTTCACGGCCTTTATCTTCGTCGTACCGTCTTTTTCTTCCCGCCAACGAATAGTAACTCCTTGTGGCGCTTCTATTTTACGATCGCAGGATGAGAGGAAGAGAGAATAGAACGAGAGTAGTATTCTCGGGTGCGACAGATCTGGAATAATTGGAGGACGATTCGCGGTCGAAGAGAGAAAAGTCGAAGGGACGAGGTTTATGCAAAAAGGGCGGAACAAAGATGAATGAGGAGGAGACCGACGAATAAAAAAAAAATCGTGACAAAAGAGGTAAGAGAAAGAAAAAGAAAAAGAAACGCCAAGTGACAGTGAGAAGATAAGTTCTTAACGACAAAGAAGAAGAGGCTTACTAGTTTGTAGGAGAGGAAAAAGAGAAAGGACGAGAGGGCAGAAAAAGCTGTGGCGCGTGACGGTGACCGATGGTGGTGGTCATGGTTCCGATGGTGATGGTGCGGTAGCGAACGTAGAGCGAACGAGCTTCCAGATCTGTCGCGTGCTGCGTGCTACTCTGGAACGGGACTCGAGCGGGACATGCAGCTGATACTGAGCGGAACAGAACGACGAGGTTAACGCAAGCGATTCCGATGACAATTTCCACGATGATAACGACAACGGCAATGACGGCCGATAACGACGACTGTTATTAACAAGTCGGCTCTTTCGAAGTTCCTCGGAGCGCGGGATGGGATGGATGCTGCTTCGTCGGGCCCGTGTGAGTAGAACGAGTCGCATCGTGTGTCTCGTTGATACAGTGTTGGTGGTTTCACTCTTGGCCTCCGCCACCGCCGCCAAGCCGTCGTGGTGTGCGCTCGTGTACCGCCGCCGCCGCCGCCGCCGCCACCACCGCCACCGCCACCGCCACCGCTGCCGCTGCCGCCGCCGCTGCCGCCGCCGCGCCGGTTCGGTCTCTCTACGAGAGCGAACCGAGGAGCGTGCCCGAACCCGGCGAGTCGGGGAAGAGAACTGCGGCACTCGTTCAGTAGTTTCTCGGACGCCGCACCGGCACCATCCGACGACCCTGCGAGATAACCCCGCGCGTGGCCGCGAACCCCCCCGTGACAATTCCGTTTGCATACGCAAGACCTGACCGATATCGCATAGCTCGGTCTGGTCCCATCTTCGTCGCGGCGATTTAGCGAACGATCTCGCTGTGTCTACCCTCGAACTGAAAAAAAATCGGTAGCGATCGGTAGTAAACGACTCTGTAGTAAAATTTCTATAGTATACTTTGAAACATTTTCTTGGAGCACGAGGTGCATGTCTATCGGTATATCGCGACGCGACAATTCGATTTTATCTCTCGATCTTCCGATCTTTCTCGCCTTTGACTTTTTATCGCGCCAAGTCGCGAAAGCTTGTAATAGAGGTATCATATTGTAGACGTCGATCAAGGAAAGGCCCAATGTTTCTTCTTCGGATAATGATAACTAGTGGTGAAGTAGTGATAGTGCGTTACGTGGAGATCTGTTCGTGTCGATCTTTCGCGAGAGGATTCTTCTGAGCATAACGATTACGAAACGTACGCGAAATCTTGAAAGAAGTAATTGATAAGGCCCGATAGAAAAGAAGAAAACGAGAAATGGCGCAAAATATTTAATTAATGCATGTTAGACACCTCGTCGATTAATAATAAATCTCATAAAGAGAGAAAGAGTGAAAGAAAAAGAAAGAAAGGACCGAGTGTAGTCACGAAAATAGTCGGTTAATTATATCACGAAAATCGGATTTTAAATAGGATTTAAATAGGATCGATCTCACCGTCAATTTATTGCCAGGATCATTCGCAGTGTATCGAGTATTCTTGGCGATACAAGAAACATAATTTCTATCGTATAGGACTCGCGAGATTCACCGTTGACCTAATGTCGTCTCGCAAACCGATCCCATCGTTTCCCGTCTACTGCGAATCGTTATTCCTGAACCCGGCGATCAGCTGATCCAACAGATAGGAACTGCGAGTCTGTATCAGAGCGCGCGCTAACATTGATACCCGTACGACCGACAGCAGCAAGAATGCGAGAGAACCGAAAACGTAATAACGGTGTATGGATGGTAACAGCGGACTGGCAGCCGCATCCCTCATTCCCAGCGGCCCACGTTGTTTCGAGGCACCCTCTTCGGAGGCGGAAGTGACTAGAAGTCGGCTGTAATGCCAACTGGCAAGGCGCGCGGCCTTCATCGATACCGCACCGACAATCGTGGTTCGAACCGACCGACGTTCCTCGAGGCCATTTGAAACGGCGACGAGAAGTAGAAATCGAAATCGTGAGGAGGAAACGAGCGAGATCGCGACAATTTGTAATAAACTCACAGGGGACGGCTGTACTAACGCGGGAAACGGTTGTGCCAAGGGAGAGGAGGGCAAAAGAAGAAGCGTCGGATGAGACCGTCATGCTCGCTGAGATCGACACGGGCGGGCATAGGGTGCTGCACTGTGATTCCCGTGCCGACTGCCCGACTGCGACATCGATTCATGTGTCCACTTTCCCGAATGACAAATGCCAAACCGATCGCGTGCATTTGCCCGAGAAGATCGACGATAATAGGTCGAACGAATCGCAAAGAAGAGCCCCGAAGGATCGACGGCAAAAGACTGCAAATTGCGTGAGAAAAGCGGAGCTGATAAACTGCAGACGTGGAAATCCACCAACTAATCACGGTGAAAGTTCACCTGCGAGAGTTCCGAGAATTGGTGACAAAGAGGAAACGATCCTAGGCGAACGTGACTTCCTGGCAAAGAGCCGCGTGCTTACGCAGCCGTCACATCGACAACGAGGAGCAACAAAAGAAAAAGGAGACGAAAACGAAGACGGACTCTTCGAAGCATGTTGCGTGTCGAGAGAATCTCCGCGAACGATCGAGGATGTCGCCAAGGACGAGCGTTTCTCGGTCACGTGGAACTCGCGGAAGGACGCAAGCAATTCAGAGATCGAGCAGGTGGAATCGCGGCTACGCGACGAGGCGGAACAACATCGGTTTGCGATAGTGGACGCGAATGGAAGCTCGATCGCGAGGCGTCGAAGTCTCCGGGATCGATCCTGGACGAGGTCGCGGCCGTCATTCTACAGGAGTAAGACTCTCGAGACGAATCCATCCGATCACTCGGAAGGAACCGCGGGAGGAAGTCCTCTTCTCTCTAGTCACCACTCGCGTACTCGCGCGAAGGACGAAACCTACGAGGACAATTTTAAAAACTTCGACGAAAGGTTTTTCTGGGAGGAATTTGGTAACAACGTCACGCGGACGGATGAAAATGGACGATTAGACTGTTCGGAACGATGCGATGAACGTCCGGAAGACGTGCGGAATAAGAGGATTGGGCAGAACTCCGCAAGCAGGAAGCGAATCAGGCGCGCGTGTCGCGTTTACTCGTTCCTGCAGCTGATCTTTCTCTTCTTCCTCATCGCATTCGGACGGTACGGATCACTCGGTCCATCCAATGTGCGTCGAATCAGTGCAAGACCGATCGCGAATGGTTTAAGTGTCTTGGGAATTGGGATTATCGGTGCAGTGAATGCAAGGTCGATTGATTTAATCGGCGACGCGGGCACTCGGGCCGAGAGATCGGCTAATCTCTCCCATATCAGTGGACCCTTGAGGAAGATACGACTGTATATCAAACATCGATATCTGCAAATCCTGCCGGACAGTACGGTGAACGGAACCAACGACGAGCGTTCCAATTACAGTGAGTACTCTTTCACATGCTATCACTCGATGATTATAGTTAACAAATGAATGGTAAACCATTTCAAGTGTTCAAGTAAATCGTTTATTTGCTACAACACAATGACATAACTCAAAGAATAAAATTTTCCAGGAAATGAGTTTGAACGTTTTGAATTAAAATTTTGTAATACTAATTTCAAAATGCAATTTCGATAAATGATTGTAAAGAAATAAAACTATAATTTAGGTAATATAATTAGATTTGAGATTTGAGGGACACCGCACCGATGACCTTGACAAATGTTATCAACGTTACGATCCTAAGTAACAGGTTTTAAACGGTCGTCCTTTGTTAAAAAGTTATTATCAAAAAAAAGTGTAAGAAATAACAGCTTACTTCTGCTACATACAATATTAAAAACTGCTCTATATTTCTTCTATTAAGAGGTATTGAATTTTCCACGCGAAGCAAGGTCCACCCGATCTCCCCCCCCCCCCCTGTCTAGCGGAGCCCCTTCCCCTCTCAAGCGTATTCTTTCTACACGAAACAATTGTTCTATTCTAAATAGTTTTGTGTAGAAAGAATACTCCGCCCCTTCCTCTGCACCTCCACCAGATTTAATCTTGACCTGACCCAACACTTATCTGACTGTGAGGTGGACCTCGCTTCGCGTGGAAAATCGAACAGAGAAGATATAGAGTTTTTAATATTTTCTGTAGCAGAAGTAAGCTGTCGTTACTTAACCTTTTTTTGTTAATAACTTTTTAACGAAGAATGACTGCCACCTAAAACCTGTTGGAGATTACTTAGGACAACATATATCGAAGTCACAGTTATCGGCGCAGTTATCTCTTAAATATGTCTCAGAATATAATTTTTAAGTTATGTCGTTGTTGCAGCAAATCAGCAACATGTTTTAAAGCAGATTGAATTCAATTATACGTTAATTCATTGTTAAGTAATATTTGCTAATAATTCAACTTACATTTAAATTATAACTAATATTAAATTAATAATTATAATTAGTAATTGATTAAATTTATAGACTTTAAGAAAATGTTATATCGATAGAACTCGACAAGGTTTTATGTAACAGCAAATCTTGTTATAAAGTTTGAATCAAATCTTGATTGGCATTAGAGTTGTATTACTAATTAAAGTTGCCTGACAGGTTTATTTTCAACGTGCGTATGTACATGTCGATTACGCGACGTTATCGAATTAACGAATTTATATCAATCTCGAACTAGCATCTCTCTAACAGATTTTTTTTGAGCTAATAATAAATATCGATCTATTTTTTGTCTAAGATATTTTAAATAAAATAATGTCTTTCTCACGCATAATAACACAATAAAGTAAAAAAAAATCATCATTATCGTCCTTTTAATTAATAATTAAATCTATTCAATAAATCATATATTCTTACAAAAACTAAATTATTTTGACAAGTAAATTATATCCCAGTATATTGTATTACGATTTAAAAAATTAAAATTTAGATTACTGTATAATGTCACCTAATATAATTATAAAATGTCTTAAATATAATAACATAATATTCTCTTTTAGACATATTCTTTTATCTTTTTTTTTATCTTTTTATTTGTAGTAGATTTTATTTGTTGTAGATTTAATGGACGATGCACGCAATATATGTATATACGAAGAAATGTTTAAAATCTTTTTTTTTATCAAATTAAAATTTTTTTTTGTCGATTTAATCTGATTCGATTATAAAATCTGCGACTCTCGACGCGATTGTAGATTTTTAATCTGATAATCCTGTCATGCATGAACGTGCCGCCTAATTGATGAATATATAATGTATAATCGAACGTTACCCTTGAACCGTGTTGAGTTTTTAAACGATGCTATTTATATACATCAAGTATGCCATTCACGAAATCTGTTTGAGAGATACTTTGATTGCATGTTTCGACTCCATTCAGATGAAAATTCCACAAAATCAGCGTGACTGTTGAGCAGTCGATTTGGGGTCGACTGTCGCTGCTGCAATTCGATATCTGTCCCGAATTGTCTATTCGATAAGCAGTGTTCCGATCACTGCTCCGGAGAATGGAGCCGATACAGCCGCATCGTTGCGTCGTGATATCGGTAACATTGTGCGGATGATTGCACAAACGTTCGAACTTGCTGCTAATTCGTGCAAACATTCCTATTTCATGTATTAAAAATTGTAAAAATACTTTCAGATGAGTTTTGGATAGTATAATTCTGGTTAAAAAATTGTTAAACTTTTACATTCTATCCTTTTCATTCATGTGTGTTTAATATCCTTATTCTTTTATTTTTCTCTTAATTTTCATTATGTAATAATCTTGGATATCGAAAATTTATTAAATTACATTTAGATTAAATTTCGATTTAAACATTGTTTGAATCAATTCAAAGATATAATAAAATATTTATTTTATTATTTTATTTGTAATAAAAGAAATATTAAGTATATCTAATCGAAAAGAGAACCGATTCAAGAATACTGTTCTTGTAATTAGCATTGACCTTTGTCGAAACTTTGATTGTGCGTTTCGCTACTAGAAAGTGATTCTATTTACATTCCTCTAAATATATTTATCCAGATGACGAAACTGGACACACTTATATATATACATAATATGATATATTTAACTAAATTTTAATTAAAATCTAATTAATGGATAAATTTCGATAAAATTACGATTTCATTTTAAATCGCATGTTTTATTGCTGAAGATATTATCATACCAACCTAATATTGCATATTAAATTATAATAGGAAAGTATATAAATGCACAAGTTGACTAAGCATAAATTTGTCCATGGCTGTACACATTCCTTGACTTGATAATAATGTAAAAATTATATTTTTTTAACTATAATTAATCATTAAACTAATGATTTTATATTGAGTAACTTTTAAAGTTTCCACTACAGAACTATTATAGTTCAGTGATTAACTATGTAGTTCAGTGATCAATCATATCTAAGAAAACACAATTTTTACATTATGATCAAGTTAAGTAAGGTTCAGTCCAAACCACAAGTTAACCACATAATAAAAAATCCAACCAGAATAAAGTAAAACATTTTCTTGAACTCACATTATATATGTCTGTGTGTATGTATATAAAATTGCATTATTATTTTTTAAAGTTATTATAAAGTAAATAAGAAAACAAAACTTGGGAATATTTAAAGGAAAATGATTTGACGTTTGCATGACAATGGCATTATATTCAAATAATTCTGTGAATAATTGTATAATAGAATAAACGCACAATTTTGAATGCGTAAGTAATCGGATAACATGAATGCGACATCTCATGTTATATATATTATGCCATAAGAATTTACTCTCGTGGAACCGGTATTACAATAATGAAATCAAGACATGCCTATTAATTGAACGCAAAATTAGCGAGTATTAATTACAATCTTAGTTTGACAAGCAAAAAGTGGTAATAATATCTTAATTTCCTGATATTGATATCTATGTAGTGATGCAGCAAGAAATTCTTTTGCGGTAAAATAAAATAATTTCGAGATTATATCCAAGCATTTTTTTTGTGACGAATACAATATTAATATCTGACCCTAATTTATTTTAAAACATATGGAACAAAAGTATAGCATAAGAAAAAAAAGTAATATCACAAGTTATTTCGCCATAAGATTCACTCTCCGAAAATATTTTAAGAATGCAATAAGACTAAACTGATCAAATTTTATTTATTCACTGTCTTTTTAATATTTTTATTTACAAAGTAATATTATTAATTACCAACATAATTCACTTTTATTATGATAATAAAATGTTAAAATTAAAATTTTTAAGGCACGGTATGCAAATTTCAACTATATTATTTTCCAATAAAATATTACACAGCATTGAGCTAAAAATTTGAGTTATAAACATAACGCGTTTTCGATCACTTTAATTATTCGCTCGTGCGCGCGATCGGCAAAATATGATCCTGATTTACATAAATCACGCAACAGGCGATATAATCTAAGAGTAACAGACATCTATACTGTCTATACATCGTTCGCACAGAAAATCAATGAACCGTCTAGTCCCACCGCACGTCCACTATTCGCCGACTAATTACTTTCTTTGCATAATATATGTCCTACGTGAGTGCGCGAATACGACGTGCACTCGTATACGTTCGCGCGTGTAAAGTAGTCAGGATGAGAACGATGAGTGGCAGCGGTGCGTTTAGTCCGGCTTGGAAGCCACCCAAACGCGATGTCCACTGACGATGATGGCGACCACGACGACGGACGTCCGCGGTAATAGCGCGACTACTTTAATCTCAGGGCCTCGGGTAATTGGAGTTAAACACTCCGTGCACTCGCGCCGCGACGTCAGGCTACCGCCCTGGCGGATCAATCATCGAGGAATTCAACCGGTGGAATCTCGTTTCTGGATACGTTCGTCTTCCTTAGCAGGAGAACTTCACCTAAGAATGTTAACGTGTTGCGGGTCGATAGCATCGCGCGATAACCGACGAGTGGAGTCGGGACGAGTTGTTGGATGATTTTCTCGTTCACACGGATTTTTATAATACGGTGTATTTTTTCATGTTGACACGACTGTTGATCGCAGTCAGCCGTTCGGCGGAAACAGCTGAAAAAAATGAATATTCATCGACAGCTGCCGATGAATAATCAAGGTGGTAAATAGGAAAACAGTGGGTGTGTCGGTCGAAAAACGCAGTATAGTAAAAGATATTTCTATTTTGTATTTGAATCTCCTCTTTGATCCGTGAAAAAAAGTATTTTAGTTATGTAAACATATTTAATATGCAGTATTTGATTACATAGCTTGCTTTGTGGATCAAAAATTTTATTTTCGTTCAAATATAGGTGGATGATAATATATCGTGGATGATAATATATGTATTCTAAATGAGTTTCAAGATAAATACATCAACTCTTTTTTGATAAAGAGAAAGATGCGCGCGCTTTTCCCAAAATATTTACAGAATATTTATTTATAATAGAATTTCAGAAACTGACATGAAGATGATTAGCACGTCGCGGAATGTGCACATGCACTATGTACATGCACCGTTTTGCACATAACTCCACTTCGTCGTGAACTTTCTCAGTAAAGTTAAAATAAACTGATTGTTCGCTTCGACGAATATAATAACACTTTACGCGCAACAGGAAACCTTATATTAATTTGCGGAATAATACAAATTAAAAATAAGTGTTTAGAAAGGCTATGAATAAAAAAACAATGTAAATGTAAGGAATAAATAAAGGAAACAAATATAATTATCATGATCTAAAGCAAATAACAAACGTCGTTTCGATCGGGTTATCCTCAATGTTACATATAAACATAATTAAATAGAATAGATTGATATGAGAACTAAATTGATATACTTAAAATAAATGGATCAACTAATAAAATAATACAAAAAAAACAAATAGTCATCTGTAAAATCGCATCCTGTCATCATGAATCTGATATTACGTCCGCAATAATATAGCGTATATGTTAGAATGCCAAAATAATAAAAGTCCTTATCGATGTTAAAGTGCGCAAAATAATCATTAACATTGTTAATGTTAATGTAATGTTTGCTCTCACTATTTTAACGTGAATTTTTGAATTTATGATGCTTGTGATTACTTTGCACACTTTGACACTGATAAAGTGTTATTATTTTATTATTTTTATTATTTTAACATCTATAATAATAATTGTTAGCTTACGTTATCTTGGATCTTAATTTTATGCACAACCGTAACACACGTACTTAAAAAATTGTAAAAGAAAATACGAGAAACGGACGAAGTGATAAATCTGTCTCTGTTTGATGATGACGCAAGTGTTAAAAAGATTCGGTGCTCCAAATAACATTATTATCAAAAACTATAATAAAGCATTTCAGAGAAAATATCTATAAAATATCGCGAGATCGTGACCTACATTGGCTTTGAGTGAACTTCCATTCATAAAATTTCGTGAATGATAACGAAAATAACGTCGCAAACTGTAATAAAAAATAAAAACAATCGCGAGAATAAATTTATTTAAATCAAAGACTGGAAATAATATTTTTCTAATACATTTTTAAAACATGACGTCACAACGATAAATGTATAGTATAAGATAGTTAGAGAACTATCTTATACTATATGTACATTTATCGTTATGATCGATATTTATGTCATGTTTTAAATTATGCGTTTGATTCAATAAAAAAAAAGGAAGAAATTATAGAATTGATTATTTTTTAATAAGATCGATTTCGAAAGACATCCAAAATTCAGAATGTATCAAAGATTCAACTTTGTGGGAAAACGCCTCTGATTAACTAACGAGCTTCTAATGACTGGGAAAAGGCGTGCCAACTTTTTTGCCGCTTGTTAATGAAAATTACAAATTTCCATAGAGTATCATTAAGTAATTATTACATTCCATACGTGCCTCCGCAACGCAACGCAATGTCAATTTTTCCTCTTCCGTACTTCCGTATCGCAATTAAAGAGACACGCTGCGATTCAAAAGTTCATTATTCGCAAGAGCGTATTTCGTAAGCAATTGACATCATGGATTTGCATATGTTATTTCTAAATGAGAGCCGTATAACCGGTTAGAGCTATCGTAAGATTTTACGGAATTCTCAATCAATAATTCAGATAATTCAGAATAATTACATATGTAGAACAAAATCACCTTCTTCGTTTCAGGATGCAAGCAATAATGATCAACATTATTCGATTAATCAAGCTGCGTTAACGACTTATATATTTTATAATACAGCCCAAATGTCAGATGTATGATTTAAACATGCGATAAAATGTTTAAAATTATGTATGCATAACTGTACACGGTCGTACGTAATTATAAAAATTCACGATATGTAAAATTTTGAAAAATGATAAACAGCTCTCATCAAAGTATTTCTTAAAACTCTGTTTTCTTATGTCATCTCCATTCTACAGCAATTTTCATCACCAATTTCACACGAAGCTTCGAGAGAGACCTCCAAAGTAGCATTCAATCTTCTAATTCTTTATTATAGATTTCCTACGCTGGTTATTCTTTGTATTCCTTTTGTAATCTTCGTCAAAGTATCACGGGTGGTCAAGCCTAAGATGGTGGCTAGACAGGGCCCATCTCAGAATTACAGGAGCAAAAGGTGTGCAGGTGTGTGAAACTATTAATAAGACAGCATGAAAGCTAACGGGCCAAAGGCGCGAGGTTTAAGTGCTTCGCACGAAAGAGAACCGCTTGATATCCGATGCCTCGACGCAAAAACCTTTTCATGACAGATGAGAATACACGAGGTCAATTGCCTAAACTTTAAATCGTGATATCAAGACGCGATGACAAATCTGTTTTATGAATGAACGTACTCGATTCGTCGTTCCATGCAATGAAAAATGCGTACTAAGAACTACATCGCGCTGAGCGACCATATAAGGAATATATAAATAGTGAGGCACATATAAATCAAGTTGTATATACATGTATGTATACACCTCAAGTTGAGTCTTGATATTTTTTTTCTTAAATTGTCCTCACGCGCGATATATACACATCATAAAAATGACTTATCTCAACTGCGACGATTACTAAAATATAATATAATACAACGAAACACGGAGAGGACACTGTAATATAATACATCACAATATTTTAAATATTTTTATAATTTGCTGTAATATATGATATTGTATATTCAAATATTGCGTTCACATACGTATTATTTATAGAGAATAATATGATATGCAGGTTAACAGAGAATAATTGTTAGTTAATAATAGAATTAAGTAGATTTAAGATTAGATTAAGTAAATGATTTGTTTGCCAAATTTGATGATCATATTGATGATAAATGTACACAAACAAGATTTAATTAGCATTCGACGAATTAAAAAAAATTCCACGGGATAAGTTCGGGGATGGTTAGGTTAGGTTAGGTTAAGATTAGGTTAGAGTTAGGTTAGGTTAGAGTTAGATTAGATTAAGGTAGATTAAGTTAGGTTAGGTTGGGTTAGGTTAGATTAGATTAGGGTCAGGTTGGGTTAGGTTAGAAGCCAGGTTAGGTTAGGTTAGATTAGGTTAGGATAGGTTGGGTTAGGTTAGGTCAGGTAAGATGGGTTAGGTTAGGTCGGGTTAGGTTAGGTTAGGTTAGGTTAGGTCGGGTTAGGTCAGGTTAGGTTAGGTTAGGTTAGGTCGGGTTAGGTTAGGTCGGTTAGGTCGGGTTAGGTTAGGTCGGTTAGGTCGGGTTAGGTTAGGTTAGGTTAGGTCGGGTAAGGTTAGGTCGGGTTAGGTCGGGTCGGGTTAGGTTAGGTTAGGTTAGGTTAGGTCGGGTAAGGTTAGGTCGGGTTAGGTCAGGTTAGGTTAGGTTAGGTTAGGTCGATTTAGGTTAGGTTAGGTTGGGTTAGGTTTGGTTAGGTTAGGTTAGTTAGGGTTAGGGTTACATATAAAAAAATTAAATCTGAGATTTTTGAGATTTTAAAAATATAAATATTAGAATTTGATTCTTACTTAACTTTAACAGAAGTTAAATTTAAAAGTAATTATCAAAATATATATGGAAAATAAAAAGATTATAAATAAGTTATACAAAGTGAAATCTTTCATGAATCATTCTAGAAAGAAAAATCGTTTATTATGTAATTCGATTCGTGAAATAATTTGCTTAATTAACATTAATGAGATATTCTTTAAAGATGATAATATTCAAAGTTTAATACACAACTTACTCAATTCTATTCGCGTCAAAACTATTCATCAATTCAATGAATTATCATTATTCGCTCAATCATCTGCTACAATATCAGCAGTAATTTCAAAATCGTTTCAAATACTTTTACAAGTATCGTATAAATTTTTCGTATGTTAATGCCGTTAGAATTTTTTTCTATATTTAGCTAGACGGCTGACTTTCACCGATTAATTAGAGGTTTTTTTTATTGTATAAAATCTCGCTCTGATGAATGACGATGGACACGCCTATTAACTTACCAGATTTACTAGATATAGTGGAATGTTTTTCGCGACATCGACTTTACCATGTTCCTGATATATGCCTTACACAAATATTTTGTCAACCTGTTATTTGCGTGATTTGCTCGTGGCGAACAGATATAGCTGTAGACAACGTAGCGTATAGCATTTTGTGAACTGAAAAAGCGATATTAATAAACGATTTAATGCAAAAAAAAACGAGAATGTTTCTTTATTAAATTATATATAAATGAGACTTTACAAATAATAATTTTTTTATAACGTATAATCTTTTTCTATTAAAGTAAAAATATATGATGCCTAATATGGCAGATCTCGTCAAATTCGGAATATAAAATTGATGAGAAAAGATGAAAGGTTGTCGTTAAATTATCCAAAGAATTTACCGTTAAATGTTGATGCAGTGCCCACGGAATACTATTAAAAAAACTCGATTTTAGTCGCGAGTTAAACTTGATTATAAAAGTACTCATAATGTTTTTCTTTACGTGTTTTGACATTAAATGGGTTAAGTGCGTTTCGCTTCATCAGTTATCACTTATAATTCGCGTCGATAGGAACACTCCAAGCATCCATAAAAAATGAAACATTTCCAGACTGACTTCATTGCCAATCTGCCAATCTATTTACAGCGCGTAATTCCCGTTGCACTTGATTAGTCTCATACGAATGGAGCGTAAATGTCAAGCGTGATGCATCACGCATTAAGGATACCTCATCAATTACCGCGTTTACCGCGATAACATTGCATTCGATTCGCGTTGAGTAAGAGCCTTCACCTGTTTTACGAATTTAAAACGATGCAGCTGATATATTCTGAATCTCAAACAGCGTGCGAGTCTTTTCTTAGTTTATACTGAAAGAAAAGATTGGCTGTTGCATCAATTTAGAATAGAATATTGTATAGTATTTTTAATTGACTGCAGAAGCATTTTTAACTACACCACACGGAAAAATTTCATCGACTCAAATCTATAAAAGTATTCTGCTTCATTGATTTTAGATATAAAGTTTTTGAACACTCACTGTTTCCTGAACCCCATCCTAAACGACATTCAGCGCGTCTTGAAATTAATTATTAATTTTTAGTAAATTATCTGGTACATTAATTATCTTTAAAAAAAAAACAGAGTTTAAACGATTAATTTTTTTTAGATACATTAGTTGTGACGTTATTTACATCTCGGTGTATTATGAAAGATATCGCAAAATTAACATGCTGCATATGTAGTAGGTAATTTCTGTCATATCAGTGAGAAATTGTAACTTTGCTAGTGCAAAGACATACTACAGACAAGTTTTAAGAGATGATATCACCCTTTTTCCATGTTTGTTTCAATCAACGTGTTTTCAAAGTACTAAAGAAAATTATAAAAACGACGCAAATATTAACAAGTCAATGTTGCACGTTATCATCATTCCGAGTTACATCCAATTAGACAGCGGAAACGTGTTGAAATTTATATTTATATTATTTCTCTTACAGTTCATACGTTTAAAAGTTGCGAGATATAAAAATAAAAATTTAAAAACTGCGAGATATAAAAAGAGAAATGAATATTTAAAAAAATGATAATTTAGAAATGATTAAAAAAACGAAATAAGAAGTTCCATATGAATAATTTCTGCTTTGATTGTGCAATGTGAATAATCTCGTAATCTAATCAAATTAAAAGTTTTCTTGAAAGTTCTTCAAGACAAATATAATGAGTAGAATATTGCATTAAAGAGTAAATCCACATGAGGAATACCAATAGTATGTTTTGCGTCAATGCATTATAGTCGAATTAGAAATTTCCTTTGAAGACAAGTTAGATAAATGTCGTAGATATTACATTAGCAGTGAGCATGCCACAAGCAATTTCCGCACGCAAGGAACATAATCGGAACGTCAAACAAGCTTATCTGCGAAGCTATGAAAAATTGAGGTTCCTCACTGACGACTTGTACTCGCTTACACGTTTATCCACTTCATTAGTAACAAAGTTGAAGGATAACGATAACAAATGATTCCCCTAAGAAGCCGCGATGAATTCGATGATTATCGGGAGGAGTCGACACCTACCGCTAAATCAATTTCGTTCAATCAGTTTCCTCGATTCCTTATGGCCCTAACACATTTATATATACTGCAGTATACACAGGTTTTCACCGATAAATCATTACTTAGTTAGAATATCCGGGCAGAATATTAAACGAAAGATATCTATTCTTCAATGTTAAATATCAAAGGATTATTAGATATTAATATTAATCAATCTCTTGAGTTAAATAACATTTTATTTTTAACTCTTCCATATATGTCAAAATGTAAATCAATATGTAAATGTATGTCAATTCATTTCTGTGATCACAATGAAAAAGTAATTTTACTGAGGAATCTGAAAATTTAGATATAAATCTGAGAAAAATAATAATACTAGACTATAATTTTACTAGATCATCAAAATAATTAGATAAGACGGTAAAATTGGTTGCTATCAAAATATTTTGCAGCATTGCTCATAATGCTCAAGATTCCTACAGAATTATATTGATAATCCAAGAAAATTATTTTCAGATATCTGTAACTCTAACTAAATTTTTAGAATCTTCAGCAAAATTGCTCTTTCAGTGCAGTTTTAAAATAAATATCGTTCAAAAATTATTCTGATTTATCTTGCCTGCATCACAGATTGTTACTGTCGCATTTGAGAATGGTTGTGATTTTTTTTCTGTTTCGATTAAGTTCGAGTGTCGGCCTGAGAAAGGGAGATTATACTTTCGTCTCTCGCATGTCTCTCTCATATACTTCCTCATTACGGCCGTAAACCGCAAGCAGCCCTCTCGATTCGAAATGTCGAACGTAATTATGACTGACGACGTGGTCGCATGCAATTAATACGTAATAAATTCTGCCGCTTGTCCGACTCGCCGTAGCTCCCCGATTTCTTCTGTTCCCGAAACCGCAAAAAGAAAAAGTAGAACCCTAAAACTTACGAGCTAGTGTCTTTTAAATCACGTTACGTCGAATGTGCTCGAAGTGTGTGATATTCGAATAGGGATGTTTTCTCAAAAGAAGATCAATTTTAATTTTGAACTGGAAAATGTAAGATTCACAAAAAATCTAATTATTAGGCAAGTATTAAGAATTGAAAATGTTCTTTAACTGAAAATGTTCTTTTTCGCTTATTTGTATCAATTTTAATTTATTTTTTATCTTTTCTTTGTAAGTTGCAAAAAAAATAAAATGCAAATACTTCAATATTGTGCAAATATTGGTAAAAATATTGTATGTGCGCGCGCGCGTGTGTGTATGTGTGTGTGTTATTTGTTATGCTTCGTTCTCTAGGTGGAGTTAGATGTAAATAATTTCTCGTATTTAAAAGTACAAACAATTACTTATAATTAGGCACAGAAATTGGATAACTATCTAATCAATATCTTCTAATTTTTGGAAGTAGAATTTTGGAGACTGTACATAAATTGAAATAAACAAAAATTGTAATGTAGAATTATGTAACACGCATATACATACAATTTTTCTCTCTCTCTCTCTCTCTTCCCGTTTTTTAATCTTCCCGCGTTTTGATATCCAACAAAATTTTTGTTATCGAAATTTTCTTTATTATTCCGTGTATATAATTTTTCATGAATCGTGCGTGAATGTCAGTTTAAGATGTGTGTGTGTGTGTGTGTGTGTGTGTGTGTGTGTGTGTGTGTGTGTGTGTGTGTGTGTGTGTGTACGCGCGCATTTAAAGCTATCGCAGAAGAACTAAAAACAAGAACAAAACAAGTCCTTTCAGTTTTTGAAAGAAAAAATAAATATAAAAATATAGAATAAACACGGATAGCAAAGATAAAATTTACTATAAATGCATGTAAACAATTAACATAACACAGTTTTCTGTAAAAATTTTATGTATGTTATACGCGCAATTAAACTCTAATCGTGCATTGCCATGTGCAATCGTGCGTAAATAGTAAATCTCGAATTTCCTAAAATGCAAAATATTAATAATTATTTTGTCCATTATAATATTATACCACCGTATCTACTACAATCATTAATTTTATATTATTGCTGATATACAGTATTACTCTCTACATTCCATACAATTAAATAGATATCGAGATAAACGTAGTAAAAACTATTATCTTATTGGAATATTACAAATAATCGTTGTAGCGTTTTAATAAAAAAAAGAATTAAATCCTTTTTAAACAGATGAAGAGAAAATGAGGAGCGAACTCCAGAACAACTATAAATACGAAACTGACGACTGAAACTCCGGAACCCCTGCAGTTGTATAACATTTAGTTCTCAATGACACACGTAGCATGCTGCGCGGTTGATTGGCCCGGTGCTTTTAATTGAAATATCCTGGACGTAAGTAACTAAAACGAACGTTAAAGGAATGCTAATGGTCGTTCAATCGATCACTTACGTACTGTTCTTTATGTCATTTATCCTCATAAGTGAGAATAATTTCTTAATCAATTTTTTTTTCTTTTTTGAGAAAATACAAAAGGCAACGTAATACATAAACATATAAAATGATAAAATTTGTTAATACAAAATTGAATGCTGACTCCATTTATTTCTGAGAAGCAAAACTTTGAATTGAAACTTAACATGAGAAATTCTTATAGAAATCTAACATATAATCTGGCTAATTTATTACTGAAAGACAGTAATTAATTATTTAATCGAAGTACACAACAGTGTCTTTAACACTTAAAATAAGTAATTAATTACTGTCTTTCAATATTAAATTAAACAATATTAGAATTCTATAAGGGAATAAAATATTAACGCGAGTAATAAAGATGTCTATATATATATTAGGTGTTGGAATTAATTCGTAGCGTTTTTTAATGAAAGAATGTTATTTATTTCACATGAGCATTAAAAAATACATTAATGAAAGTACTTCCCATCACTTGTAAAACGCTACGAATTAATTCCAACACCTAATATGATTTCTTATCTGCATTGATATGACTATCGCCAACGAGAAGATTGCTGTGAAATTACTGCTAAGTGATTTGATATGGTAATGCGGAGCTTGGAAATACGAAATAGAAAATTAAAGTGTGATAATGATTAACAAGCTTACGATGATTTGCGAATTTTAACTTAAAAACAGTAACCGCCTTAATCAAGATGTTTGCACTGCTAAATATCTACCAGATTGCTATAATTATAATTACCACGTAATTACATTGCTTTTGATTTACCGCTAGCGATTGCAATATGGATCGGAAACGATGGACATCAGCTATTAAAATATTAAACGATTAAAAGTAGACTGGCAAAGTGAGATCTTTCGAATGTGACGGAGGAGCTATCTTGATTAACGGTAAATCCACGATTGTGGTACGCGGAAATTGTTACGTATTCGCACTCGCGATGCGAACTCGTGGCCGCTAAGACGCCGGAAGGCGCCGCGTCGTGCGTCTCGAATTATCTCGGCACGACTAATCAGCAAGAAATATGATCGATCGATTAGATTCTCGAATCAGCTGATGAAATTCCACGTGCGACAATTAGCAAACCGGTATCACGCGATTATCGCCCGACAATCGGTGTTTTAACGCTAAGCGCAACTTTTTTCGACATGTAAATATGCAGCAAAATTACTCGACTAACATAATTTGCATAGGATACGATGTAAAAAAACCTAAGAAAATAAGGAATAGAGAAAGTAGGTTAGAGTATCAAAATTGAGTAATAGAGAGGAACTGAATAATTATGTAGGATAAGAATGGAATATATAGATTAAAAATAAAAAAAAGGAAAATATGAAGTAAGGAGAGATATAAAATCTGTATAGATTCACTGTAAACAGAGATAAAATAAGAATAATGAAAAAATATTGTAAACACGATGACAATGATATGTTGAAGATTCAATTTCAAACAACTTACATAAAGGATGGATAGATGCGTGAAAATAAAATGAAGTATGAACCAAGTTCTTAGCTTGTTATAAGCTGAAAGTAATAAAGATTCTTCTTTATTGGGATGTTCAAATAGTTGACCATTGACAGCTCATAATTACAGCCTACTTATTCCGATGAGAATTGTAATACTAATTATTTCCTATCCAACGTTAAGGTTTGCAAAACTAATTATCGCGCAATAACATTATTTCTTGTCGCTTCAGTAGATTAACATGCAAGGACATTGATCTTCTTATGTCGGATTCTATCGAATGGAACGTGATCGCGTGCAATATGCTAAGTCATCGAAGCGTTCACAAGTTTCTCAATGATAAATGACTTGAAGTAACTTTCTCACCTGTCACTGATTGTCGCAAAAAAGTTAGTAATTAAGATAATCAATAAATAAGGATGTAATTTGTCACCATGCAAATCATTCCGTAATATATATAAATCATGGAATGATTTATAAACGATACAATATGAAAATATTAAATAGAGATTCTAAATGATTAAATAAACGTCGAAAAAGATTCCGGCATTATTCAAATATTATAAAGAAAAAAAAACAAATTAACAATTGATATCACGAAAGCGCCATCCAAAAATGATAATTTAATAGAGAAAGCGTCTACGCACCTAATATGAACGTGATGCATTTTGTATGCGGATTTCTGAGAAACGAGTTAACACATGCAAATCTTAAGACAAAGGTACAATGAATCGCTGTGTAAATCCAATCGCTTATATTGAAATAAATAGAGATAATCTTCTTCTATTCAATTCGCTTATTTTAAATTTTTAATTTGATAACAGAAAACATTTCCGTATTGGGCGAAGACATTGTATGCTAATAATAACTTAAACTTACTAAATTGCATCATTAAAACTTTATTATTACACAGAATTTCCGAAATTGTTTGCCTTTCCTCGAGATTCTTTCCGATTTTTAAAGTTTCTTTGAACAATTATTTTTATAAATTCTTGTTTTTTTAACTTTACAAATTTTTTTAACATAACAAATAATTTAATTATAATTAAAATATCGTTAAATATTTAATTAAATAAAGATAATATAAAATTAATTGTATTTGTCCGATTTTTTTTTAAGTTTCTTTGAACAATTATTTATTTTTATAAATTCTTCTTTCTTTTAACTTTACAAATTTTTTTAACATATAAATAATATAATTATAATTAAAATATTGTTAAATATTTAATTAAATAAAGATAATATAAAATTAATTGTAAGATAGAATTCTATCGATTGTTGCTAAACGTTATTATCGGAGATATTGATAATCGTAAATTTACAAATCGAATAATATATGTTACTTTATGAATATGAGAGAGTATCAATCATAGTTCGAAAACGAAATGGCGATCATTACCGAAAGATTATCATGTACACGGATCTCCTAACGTTCATCATTGGAAACATTTATAATAGAAGTCATTATCAGCGATGATTTAGAAAGAGAACAGAATCTGTTATAGAGTATTTGTATACATTATACAGTGCGTGACGAAATTGTCATCAATCCCATAAATGACAGAGCTAAATGGATCCTAATTAATGATGGTACTGTCTGATGGGTTGACCGATGTGATGTATTGGTCAACAGGCACATAGATATCGCGTTACATTACCTCCTATCGAAATTATGCACCTCCGTCTAATGGACTTTGACTGATTCTCGTCGTGTGCCCGAGATAGTGGTCAAATGCATTAGTTTTTGACGTATTGTGGCCTTCACATCGAGTTCCCCGCAGTACTCGTACACGGAGACCGACGCGTGTCAGACAGGTCTTTAGAAAGTCCCACATAGTGAACCGAGAGGTGTATTCTTCAGATTTGTTCGTCTGACGGGTGTCTTTTGTCGGTACCCATTACGTCGAAAAAATCATCGGGCGAACATAAATGTTCGAAAAGAGGCTAAATAGGCATGCGTATTTTCTTTTCGTGAGAACGAGAACCGGCACGGCACGTAAAAGCTTGAAAAAAATGAGCAGAGAAAAATTCGGATTCTTTAGATTTATTGAACGCGAAATGGGGGGAAGGAATACACTAGATATTCATAATTATTTTTCGAAAAATTAAATTCTCATGCAGTGTTCGATATCAAAGAATCAATGATAACCCAATTGCCTGAGTTAAATATTGTTATTTTTTTGAACTTCCATGCGTGTCAAAATGTAAATCAATCATTTTTCTATTAAATTACTTAATTTCAAAGTAAACAATTATTACTTCATATTAACGTGCATCTAATAAATAACAAATTAAATTTAAGTCGAATTTAATACATTTCTTTCTTCAATGTTTGAATTAAATAATATTAAATTAAATAACATTAATTTAATAATATTAAATAGTAGCAACGATGACTTATAATTAATAAAAAATAACTCACATTGAATATAATGTGACATTATAAGTTTAACACGGTACGATTTTTATTATAAACATAAAACTGACAACTGAAAATTTAAGTAATAGTAAGTATAAGTAATAAAGAATAGACAATCGTGCTATAATTGTAATAAGAATTATGCTACAATTTCCCAGTAGAGCCCTATAATAGTAACCATTTTTGCAAGCGTAACCATTTTATTTCTCTCGCTATTCATTGGCAATTTTTCCTCGAGTGCCGAACAATTTTCGCGATTGATGCTTGCGCTACATATAATGCATTAAATCACTCCCGTCGACAGCATTATTACAGTTCATTACTCTTCGCGATTGATACTTCGAGTATAATCATAACGCCCCTCATCTTGCGGAAGACCGCGGAAGGCCGATCCGGCAGTGAGAGAAGTTTTACCTATTCTACACATCCTCTGCGA
The DNA here is from genome assembly GCF_024713525.1 of Acromyrmex echinatior. Classification (NCBI taxonomy): domain Eukaryota; kingdom Metazoa; phylum Arthropoda; class Insecta; order Hymenoptera; family Formicidae; genus Acromyrmex; species Acromyrmex echinatior. The sequence goes on along the minus strand of NC_141858.1, from coordinate 13,447,330 downwards.
TCTCCACCTTTTACCTGCTCTTTCTTATAGGGTCTCCGTGTTACATTGTATGTCAGGATTACAGCGTATACTCTCAAGGTGCGCGCGATTAAGAACAGTTTGACGACTATAATATCATCTCGCGCGCAGTGAATCCCCGATGCACGATACTACGTAGTATGTAGTATGTTATAAGACACATCTCGTTTGCGTATTCGTATAAAACACGGAAACTTCAACTTGGCGAGACTACACGATTACGTTCATGCGATGGCGCGCCCTTTGATTGCCCCGCGATCGTCATAGTTTTTTCCACGTAAGCGCAAGAGAGTAGCGATTCCGCTGATTACCGACAAACGCAATCATCATATGTATATGCCAGTAATAGTTCTTTCCTTATATACGTGCTATATTAAACCGCGAATGCCCGCGCTAAAAAAATATTTCCCTTCTCATACAAAGTATCTCTGCATAATGGTAAAAAAGTTATTATATATTTCCTATTATTATGGAATATATTGGGTCATTTAAAAAGTATCCGCAGTTTTTTCATTCAAAAATTGAACAAAAAACCGCGGATACTTTTTAAATGACCTAATATTACAAAAAATATATTCTCCGGACAATTGTGACAAATTCAGAGAGATTTTCAATTCATCTCGTTAAATTGAACAATTTTTGTCAAGTAAATGAAGCACATCAACAGGATAATGAACGTGTGTGATGTACTTCACGATACTCCTGAAATTTTCCAGAAGGTGCGTCAATTAATGTACTATAGATATATGCAATGCTTGTAATGAGATGGCAAATCGCTATTTCAAACATTTATTATTGTATAAATTCTAATAAACGCTCACATTTGACAAAATTAAAAGGTTTAAATTTTCGATAATCGAAAGGAATAAAAAACACTCTTTTATTTGATCTTTCATTTCAAATTAGAAAAAAAATTTAGATTTCGTATAATCATGCACGTTTTTTTGCTTGAACTAGTATCGTTATTGTCATATGATTACAGCCTGACAGGTCTATCAGCAGTTTCTTCACAAAGTAGTAGATTCACGTATGATTATCGCGATTTATCGTCTGTCGTTTCCGTATGATCGTAACTTATCAATGGCGTTTTGCTGTAAACTGCTATGAATCGTCCCGCTTCACCATAATGGCATAATTCCATGAGGCCCAGAAGCGGTAGATGCTCATTTTCTATTCGATATCAGCAATACATCGATAGGTAGATTGCGCACGATCTTATCTCATTGATGCATCTTGTTTATGGGCTCAATTTTGCAATGGATAGGAACGCGCGAATATCTCATGGACAAATCGATATCCGCATCAATTTATCTTCAGAGCTACTGACAGCAGCACATTAAACGTCGATAATACCCTGTCGATTGCCCGAACAACATGGATTATGACGTTAAAAGCGAGGAAAATGTGAGATGGCACATGAACATGTTTCTTGCAACCTAAATTTATAACAGATACAAATTTACGATACTTGATTACACTACATACGTCTCTATGGAATTCCTTCTTTCCATGTAAAATTATAATACTATTATATCTTTAATATTTATTGTCAAGTGCTATATAAATTCACGTGCAATATTTCTTAATATCTTCTGAGGAAAGTACACGTCCGTGGGAGATTTAATTTAAAAGAAGAGAACTAAAATAAACCAAATTTTCAATAATAAAGTACACCCTCCGCGATGTAAAAGCCATTTAATTACATATAATAATATTCATCGCTGCTTTTTCTCTTGTTTTATTACGCAGAATTTATCCGGGTGGTAATTGCACGTGCAAATAGAAACGATAGAAACCTATAATAAAATCTACAACACACTGTAAAGCAATTTCATTAATATCTATGAATAAACTGGCTTCGGCGACTCCGCATTTTACAGCTCACTCGGTATAGCTTATTCGATAAGATTAACGATTGACTGTCATCTGTTGACACTTTCTCACCGATCTCACTATTCGATAATTGATTCTTATTAATTAATCATCTCCACTAATAATTCCCGCATCGATCGATAATACATGTCCACCACGTGACTGTTATAAGATAGCACTATTAGCAATATTAGCGATGCGCGTTAAATTGCTCTAATCGCTAATTAATTAACGACAATCCAGCGGATTACATTCTTGCGTCACAATTTTTCATCACACACGGAAAGGACGATTTTACTGAAATATCTAAAAATTTAACTAGATAAGAATCTGAAAATAATTTTGTTAAATTATCAAAATAAATTATGTAGAACTGATTTAAACTGGGTAGATTAAATTTTTTTGCAGTATTGTTATATCACGATTAAACGTTCTACATAATTATTTTTGTGATCCAATAAAATTATTTACAGATCTGGATCTAGCTAAATTTAAAATTATTTACAGATTTGAATCTAGCTAAATTAGATGTTTAAATAAAATATCGTTCTTTCTGTGGAAAAAAATGCGGCAAATTTCTTATTTTAGATTTCAACAAAAGATTCTTGCTTATCTCTCACTGCTCTCTCTTTTTTATTCTATCGCATACTCATGTGTGTAAGCATATGAATTATCTAAACAAAATCGTTATCATTTGCGAAATAAATCAAACGACGCCTCTCTGAATACTCCATTCAATTACTCCATTCTTTGTATTTGCCTTCTTCTTTACTCTTATATAAATTGATGTTTTCTCTTATATAAATTGACGTTCTCTCGAAATTTCTTTCTAATCTAAAAATGTGTTTTTCTAAAATTACATTCTTTAATTAATAAATTTAAATTCTTTATTATGTATTTATGATCTTATTTATTGTTTGTAAAGTATAACTTTTAATTTTTTTTTTCTTGCATATTTCATTTGGCGTTTTTGAAAATAGAGAAAATAAAAGAGAAAAAAACCTAGAAAAAAAAGAATAAGAGAGAACACATTTTAATTATCATTAAACGTAATTCCTGTCAAAATTAATACGTTTCAACGTTTTGTATTGACAAAGATTGATCGAGAAATATTCTCGAAGGTAAAGTTCGCCGTAGTTACCCTCAAAACTGGCAGAGCTCCACTTGAGAGCAGACGAGACAACGAACTTTGCTACATAACTATCTCCTTTATTTTTGGTGTACAAATATATGTTGGTACTATTCATAACACGACCGAGGAAACTTCTCGCGAAGAATATGTGTCAACGATCGAATACGAGAAAATTATAGTGGTCTCTCAAATTTCATGGCTTCATATAAAACTATTTCTATTTAAAAAATTGATAATTACAACTCGTGCAGTATCGTATATAATCTTATTTAAAAGTTATTTGAAAGGATGTTATTATTTCAGCAAAAAAAAAACGGCCTAATGTTAGTATGAAATATTAACATTCAATTTAAATTGTACAATATTTTATATCTAATCTAATAGCATATATTTTATTATCTTTTTCGGGCTACCTGTAAAGAAAACTGAAGAAAACTGCATGGAAAATGAAATTAATCAATCGCAAATTATTCATTTTGAATTTCTAAAGAAATTTTTTATTTCGAAAGCATTTAAGTTATCTCCTCGGTCTCAGACGCATAATTTTTGGGACTAAGCTTCTAAATCTAAACAATTGTACTTCAAGATTATTAACAGCATAGTTCAATACTAAATCTGGTTTAATATGAATCTGGTTACAGAAACTGTTTATAGAATGTACATATATAAACAATATATCTTAAAAAATTTTTTTACTCATGTATCATTAATACATCATCTTCTTAAAAACTGGTTGTTTTATTTCAATTCATATATACGTAAACACGTATTATTTTATTTCACTATCTTTCATTATTAGTGTGTTTCTCATCGGTTGGATAATTTATCCAACTATTTTTATATCTCGCTCTTGAAGGCAGATGATCTCATCGTAAATTTACTTTAAAGTCGCACGAAGCGGACGTTATCGAATTTTTCATGGACCGTCAAAGAGAAGATTGATAACCAAGGGTTTAACGTGTTGAATCTCGAAAAATATTTGATTAAAGACTCGCGATTAAAAGACAAATCCTTCGGGTGTCATCTCACTTTTATTCAGGTTTGGCGTTGATGAGAATCTCATAAATGTGATTCTAATAGCGCTTTCAAAGGAGCTTAAGAAAGACTTTGAAAAAAAATCTCGCTACTATCCGAGTATTTAATAAAGCGATTCGTATACTTATTATCAATTCGAATACTTATTATCAAAATCGATAGCGTTGCTGTCCTTATTTCATTCAATCGTTGAAAACGCTCGTGAGCAAGCATTTAATTTGCATTTCGTAAAGTTACATTTCACGTTATTTGCGAGTATATATACATCTTTAAAATTTCATTTCCCTGAAAATATCATAAAACAACTTGTACATATTATACTTGTACATATATATATATATATTTGCGCACACACACACACACATATATATATATATATATATTTCAAGAGCTTTACTTTTCTATAACATGCTTCACGATTGTGCTGGTATGTGCAATCAATTACTTGAAACATTATACATTTCGTATAATATTTTAGATGATGCATTGCCAGTTGCAGTTTCATGCCTAGTTGCACTACCAATAAATCTACACGACGCTTCATTTGCGAGTTGTTATCACGCAGAAGACACATCTAATCGCACATTCAAATAGAAAATGTATGTACAGAACCCTCATGATTTTTTATTCACAAAATTCATTCGCCATAGCTCTTATCGTAGCTGTCGTAAAGGCGCAATCGCGCTAATACAACGAGGAAGATTATTACGTGTACATACCGAAGAATAAACGTTCGTCACTTGCGCATATCTTGGCACGTGGGCGCCGTAAGCAAGTGATGTGAAAAACGTGCGTATTATTGCGTATGCTTTGCCGTGTCTCTTCCTCCGTGGAGAAAGAGAGTATATGATCTAACATCATTTCTAACCGCATATGTTAAGCATTACCGTGCAATTCCTTATTATTTATTAGTGTTAGCGATTTATTCGAAAGGTACTCGAATAAACTACTCGGTGGGTATAGCCTTTTTCACCCGAGTGATGAGTCAAGTCGAAAAAAAATCGGATCGTAAAAACGCATGGTTACGGAGGAAAGAATAGTTCGTACAGCTTCTGCGGTAACGAAGATTTCTCGCAGATTTGTTATGCTGTCACAGATGCAATAAAATTCGCGCCTTAATGTCGCTAAACCTATAAATAAAATGTCCGTGATGAGAGAGAAAATTAAAAATTTATAAAAATATCTGCATAATTTTACAAAGTAATTAGTATTGGAAGGCGGCAACAGTGAATTAACCCACATTTTCTAAACACGCAGTAAATCAACTTTAAAGTTAAAGTGATACTTATATTTTCCTATCACTTTAACTTTTTAAAGTTCATTTATCTACTCCGTTTTTACAAAATGTGGGTTAGCCACTGTTGCTCTTGAATTATAATATATTTTAATTATGTATTACCTATATACATATTAGGCAGCCATCTCCAAAATTTTCTTTAGTTGAACCTTATATATACGTAGATCTTTAAAAATAAAATAAAGTTAAAATAATTTTTATGTTTATATGTACACAACTAAATATATAACATAGCTACCAAAACTTCAGATATATATTTTTATATACATAATTCTAATAAAAATGATAACGTCTAATATTCCATGAAAGAAATACATATAATAATTTTATATTCAATATTTATGAAGTAATCACTAATCGTATCATTCTTAACTGTAACTTACATAATATTAAATATAGATTACGTTGATATTTATATCTTATCGGCGATAGATTACATTTGATATACTTATCTAATAGCATACTTATCTCAAGCAAGGACACTTATCTGCATATCATCGACCTACCGCCTATCGTCCCACGTAATTCATAATCCGCTTCAATGCATAATCGCGCGATGCAAACCATGCTATGTCGATTGAACGTTCGCGGTAACAACCGGTCCTTTTTACAGGGTTGGTCGTTTTAATTCACGCAATATCTTCAGGGCGATTTATTATTCGCGGCATGCTGGGGCGCAAAACGACCGAGAACGAAGCTCGAATTTCCGGTCGCGGCTTGCGACAGTGCACAAACTAATGTACATATCGCTTCGTCCATCTTTCACGGTTAGACGCGTACGATGTGTGATCGAAAACCCGGTGCGTTGCAACGCGATGCGTCGCGTTGCGTGCCAGCATACTTATATACTTCTTTTTTACTTCTTTTTCTTTGTACGCGGACATTGCTTATGATTCTTGTATATGAGATTCCATTTACTAGATCCATTTCCTGTTTCTGTACTCGACATGGACATTCCGCGTTTATGCTAACGACACGAATGCATTCATGTTCACGACGGACCGCGTTAACTACGCGACATCACCGAAGACGATGTTTCTTGTGTAATCGAAGATGCAAAAATTACTTTTCCCTGAGAAAAATTGCACGAAGCTAATAATGTGCGAAAGTTTGTACATGTGTTTATAGATATTCTTTAATAATAATAGTTTGTACAAATGAATTACGAAGTATATTTAACAAGGAAACAAAACTAAATATATGCCACATCGATTTTAATTTTGGATATGTTAAAATAAACAAAAATAAGAAATATGTACTTTTTATCTTATGAAAAAATACGTATCTCTTATATTTTCACCTACATTTTATTGTAACATATCAAAAGCCTATTGAAATCGGAAGATCGTGTTTCCTTGTAAAAATATTTTTACATTTTGTTACAAAATAAGCGTATCAATTATCTCTATTTCTTCTGTCTTTTTATTTCTAATAATTTAATACTAATAATTTCTTTATAAGTATCTAATTATTTAAATTTCAATTTATCTTTTATCCAATCCTGTAACTTTCATTATACATTTTGATATTTTAGATTTTTTATTTATTCTCAAGTATAAAAAATATTTCTGGTTTTTCATTAGCGACAATATGAAATTCAATATCCCTTTTAAAAGATTTTTGTAATACTTCTTGCCGTATTATCCTTAAGCTCCTTACGCTATGAAACATCGGATCGTTACTCAACGAATTATACCGATCGTTCTTCTTTCGAGACAGCGCGTCTTGGGGTTCAAAAACCTTCACATTTCGTTTCGAATTAAGAATCACAGTGATCTACATCGATATTGAACTCTTTTAACTTTAAAATGAAAAGTATGCCAATGTCTATCAATTCTTGTAAAAAACTTGAAAATCATCCGTAAAATTTGCCATAATGCAGACGAAAAATTATTTAATGACTTGGTTTTCTAGACGAGCGAGTTATATTCCACCTTCATATTTTCTAACAATCGCGCGTGTCTGGTCTCGCAATTTTTACGATCGTTTCTCCTCCACATAATTTTATGTCCGTTTAAACTAAGTCCTGAGAAACCGCGAGAAACCGAAAGTCGATTTTTCAAAGGTATCACTTTCATCGATAGCTATTTAGAGTTGACAATGACATTTATGAACAACATAAATGTTGTTAACACTTGGAATGTACAGAATAAGCTACTTGATTTTCACTTGATTCAAACAGTATCTACTTTATCAAAATATTAATTTAAAAAAATAATTACACACAAAAATAATAACACACGTTGTACATAAATTATTAGTATAAGATAATTTTGAGATATACAAGGAAAGAATAACTTTGCTAAAGTATCTAAAAAAAGTTCTAGATACAAATCTGAAAATAATTTTATGGGCCATCAAAATAATTATGTAAAATACTCGAACTATAGTTGTTAAAATATGAACACTTTTTGCAGCATTATTCGTTATACCTGAGCGTCCTATATAATAATTTTAATAGCTTAATAAAATTATTTTCAGACCTGTATCTAGTAAAATTTTGAACTTCTTCAGCAAAATCATTCTTTCTGTATATCGTCTTATTTCTATATTCAATGTGCATTCATTAGCTTGTATAAAATCAGTATTCATGATGCGTATAGGAAATCATTATAGTTCGTCATATGCAGACAAGCGTGACATTCGCGCCTTTTAATCTTCACGCGAGTCTTTGCCAGCCTACCGCAAACACGTATCTTTCTCGCTTGGTTTTATTTTATCGTTTATATCATTCGACTGCGGAATACGCAGTTGACAGAAAGGAAAGACTTACATGATACGCTCGATAAACAACCCCGAGGCAGAATGATCAGCGGTCTCTAAAGTCTCTTTAGGTTTTTACTGTTCTGCGTTACCCGCAGATAATTCATACGAATCTTCCGACACGTTTTGTTATCTATCTGATATAATTACCGCGGAATTATCGCTTATAATATTAATTTTAACGGTGCATAATATTCCCAATTCCAATTCCCATGGAATTGTTTTCACGATATTTATCATCAGAAATAAGATGAGAACTTACAAAAATTCTTTATAACGAAATCGAAACTTTAATTATCTTTAATGTTAAAATATTAACCGAGAAAGGTTACTAAATGGATCAAGCAAATAAATTACCATGAAAATAAAGAAAAGTACAAATCAAATATTTCATTGATATAAAAAGTATAATTATTGAAAAACCAAGATATTTCTTTCATACAAAAAATATAATATTAATCTAACGGTTAATAATTGTTCAATAATACCGACACATCTAGTATAAAGATATGAAATAAAGAAATAAGATATATTGTACAACACCATCAGGAAATCACGCTTTCAATGAAGTTTCTATCTATCATAATCAAATTCACGTTTAACGAAGGCTAAAGATTAGCAAGACAAATCGTATCTTAATCATGTTGTTATTTCGTAGATTGTAGTTAATTCAACGCCACTCATTGATCAAAAGCGAAATTAATATACTCTCTGCCGTTTCTCGCTAACCGATACACAATATGATAAACTCCGAATATGAAAAAAAAAGCAGAGAATATTTTATCATCATTTTAACATTCTATTGTCCTGTTCAATTATATCGATGAGGCAACCTTTTTCTGCCCTTTCTTCTTTAAGACGATCATTCCATTAAGCATCTTCTCTTCTTAGTCCAACGGAACCGAGATGTTGGCACCGCTTTTCGTAATACCCATTCGAAAAGTCCCGGCGATCCCCAACGAGATTCGTCGTATATTATGCATCTCCGGATCTGTCGTCGATGGCGGCTGCACGCAGCGCGAGGCAGGGCAGCCATTTTTCAATATTACCACGATAGATCATCCGGCAATAAAGGGGATAAGGCACGTATAAGAGATACCACCAATGAACCCGCGATCTGATTAGGAGCGCCAAGGGTTTATCGACCCCCTGACACGAAGGGGTTTAGAAAGATGATGATGCATGTCGCCTGCTACCTTGGTGGACCCTTCGTTTGCTCAAAGATGCCGCCCACGATCTATTCCTTCGTCTCATTGATTCTTTCTAGTCAGCCGTCGGCATCGACAATGCCTTACGTTTGCTTTATGTATTTTCCAAACCGCGTTTATGGAAAGCCTTTTTGTTGGGCCTCTGGATTTTATCAATAAAATAGTCAACGAGACTATCTGATCTCTTCTAATCACTCCTAACAATGCGCTGCACGACGATTAGATAGAGTCACTGTCACGAATTTCATCAACATAAACTTCATCTTTCATCCTAAGAGATGATCATCTATATCTACGTGAGAGAAAGAAAGAGACATTTTGCCAAATAATTCTTTACACGTTCGAGTTTTAAAACCGATCGAATTAAATTTTAATGTAATAAATTTATAAATTATATAAATTCGTTTTTATTAATGTTATACCAAATAAAGTACCAAATGTATAGCTTTGTAATGTCTTGCTAGTCTAATATTAAATATTTTCACTCCTTTCAATATTATGCAACTCATGCATTATTTGATCAATAGTTACTTTTTTTTTATGATTAATAGGATTATATTAATTTGAGCCAATCAGTTTAAAACAATCTCATATGCCTCGTATTCTCTATATCCTCGATATTAAAAAATCTCAATATGAAGAAACGATAAAAATTTATTATTCATAAAATTAAATCAGAATATGACCTTCAAATATCATAAAATACATCATTAAATTTAATGAACTCTGAAAATTTCGAATAATAAATAAAATCGATTTCTCTTCTCTTAAATCAAATATTTCTCGACATATGAATATAAATTCGAATTAAAAACACATCTACATTTTTTTCCATCTATGTAATAAATCTATTTTATCTATATGTATACATTAAATCTATTTTTAGTACGAACACGCACTTTATTATTGTATCCTTAAAGACACTTTAGCGACGGTATTCGCATCCCTATTCTCGGGATCATCGAATCAATTATCGCGTAAACATGTCGAGTCTTTTATCCGCACTTTCGTCTCGCTGAGAGAGATCGTCGCAAAGAACGAACAATTCGCCTCCATCTGCAGGACGCCTTTTCTTCCTTCCACAGGAATAATTAGTTTTAAAGCTTTTAAGCGCGTCAGTCAACCGTGACGATATTACAACAGCACGGAATGGAGTGGAATGTAACGGAAAAAGCTCTTTTAATGTAAAATGCTCTAGAATTGCCGGAAAGTGAATACGCATTATTCGTCGAAAGATACAGAGTCGCGTGTTTATTAACATAAGGAAACTTAAAAACTTTATTAATATTTATTACTTTAATTTTTGTAGTATGAATAATATTGTTCGTGCAGCTCTACAGATTAATCCGTAAGAAGATTTTCGTTTTTTCAATAATTTATAACTTTAATAAAATAAATTTAATAAGCAACGGTACATTTCATTTTCCGACAATTTTCGAACATTCTGCACGAAAAAAATATTCAAAAAATTAATATAATATGTTTGATAAGCAAATTTTGATAAAAGTAAAATTTTTGGTTATTATAATTAAATAATCTAGTATTTCAATTTGAATTTTAACAAATATTTATTATATATATATTTCAGGTCAACCCTTGTAATTTCAATCAACCCTTTTTTAATTAATCAATTAAGAAATTTAATTTGTTGAAAGGAATTAATTCGCTTATATATTAAAATCTCTAGTTTAATTCAGAAAAATTATTTCCAGAAATCGAGTATATTTACTTCAATTCTTAGTGAGTTATTCTCTCACACTTTCGTTCAACCGGATCGGCATTTTACCTCAATTTTCTCAGCTCTGTTCTTCAGGAGCACAACTCAGCGCGGTAACGCTTAGTAGTCGTGTGTGCGAACGGTAATTCGTTAATTTCCTACGTGCTAAGAGTCCATAGAGTCTCTTTATCCTTAATGCGCTTAAGTAGAGGACGGCGCGCCGGCTTGAAAGCCCGCGATATTACGACGCCGAGCGTCGTTCCGGATGGATTCGCGCTCGCCAACCAAGGCGACCGAGGATGCACGCGGGACGATTAAGCGAAGAGGAGCAGCAAATCCCCCGGGGCGAGTGCGCTAGACAACAAGAAGTGCCTATTTGCGCGGGTCTACGTACCTGGTGGAACGTGGCGCGATCACTTAAAGCGACGATTAGCTGAGACAGGTGCGTCGAACTCGAGTCGCCTGGAGCAAGGACGAGGGAGTTTTATTTCGCTGCAGTTTTACGCTCTGGCCACGCTATTTCTGGTGACACTGGTTTAATGCGGTAAATGTCACGTTATTTGCGCTCGAGCGAAATAATAAATAAACAATCACGTTTTCAATTTTTCCAATGTCGCGTTATAATATCGCTGATGCTGTTATGCACTTTTCCTTATTTAGACGTCTTGTGACGGAATGAGGAAGATATCGGAAGAATTACGATACACTGCACTTAGTGAAAAGGATATGCATGCAGAAATAGAGATAAGAGATTAATCCAAGGAATGTACATATTCAAAAATAATGAAATTGTGTTTTTTTACAAAGTTGTGCCTATTTATATAATATTTGATTATTGACTGCTAAGAACTCTTTTTTTCTAAGTTCAAATGCTGGTCACTGAAACTATCAAGGAACGAGTTGACATATGTAAAATTCACCGCAAAAATAAAGTTACACGCTAATGATGGCGACTCGCTATCGTCCAAAAATATTTTATGATATTGTTTACGTGACGCATTAAACATTTCTTAGCGACGTTTCTACAATGCTATGGACAATCATCAAGAAGTGGCCACACATCATAAGCTCTCGGTTTCTGTCAGCCGAGGATACATCAAGGCCAGTGGCGTAACTGACGGCCCCACAGGGGGCCAATGTCAGAGGGTACCAGAGATCAACAAGTGGAAAACAAAGATAGAAAGAAGGCGAAGACAAAGTAAGAATGAAGGCAATAAAGAAAGAGACACAGAAGGAAGAATAAAAAAAGAAAGAAAAAAGAAACTAAAATATCTGTGTTCGCAACATTAAATCATAAGAAAGAATTTTTACACAATCCTATTTTATGTTGTTTACCTGATTTAGCTTGCGCATTATATTGTTGTCATATCGCATTATATTGTTGTCATATCGCATTATATTGTTGTCAAGAACCGCTTGAAAAGTGAGAGATAAAATGCAAAAGATAAAACTTCAAACAATGACATTTTTTCTCGGTATATTATTTGTATTATTTTCTATTCTTAATGCCTGCGCCTTGCATTGTATCTAGGCTTTAAAGAGGAGATTGAAAATATTACTCCAACTTCAAACTTCAAGCAAGCATCGTAGAGAATTAAAGATTTCGCTTCTTAAACATATTGTAGTTACACGATTGATCGAGGTGTCAGCATTACCGACACGTTTGATTGCATAACAAGAAGACGATATGTAGACGATAGTTGAGAGAAGTGTCGCGCTGGGGGGCCCTAAGCACCGATCGCCTTAGCACCACATTGTGAACTTTTCTGATGTCCTATCTGATGGACATGATCAGGAAGTGATTGGAGATGACCTCAGTGAGATCTATCTCCAGGGAGGTCGAGGGTTACGATGGTTCTGATTGATCGCTTCTGAAATCGCTCGTCACGTATATATCCAATCATTACTCGCATCTGTCAAACAGCAAGAGACAAAAATTATTTATTTTCTTCTCATAAAGTTCTGAGAATTTTTTCAGAATTTTTTGATACCGTATTTTCTCATATTGGTAAAAATAAGAAAATGTAATACTAAAAAGTTGATAAAAAATTCTGAAAAAATTCTTACAATTCTATGAAAAGAAAATAAACAATTTTTGTCTCTTGCAGTTTTTTTGTTAACAGTATTTGAGAAAAAAAATTATTGAAGACTAAAATTCGATTTTTAGTCATTAATATTTCGTTAACTATTGCGAAAATTGCAAAATGGTAGAGGACTTTTCAACTCAGTTTAGTCCACTCTAACTACGAGCGCTTTGTCAAAACTTACCAGACACCCTATGTAGAATCAATGAAACAATAGAAGAACTGATTGCTTCAATTATATATTGTACTTGTATGGCGTAAAAATGCAACTGAGGAACTATTATAAACCGGTTATTACGTTCACACTGTCGCGTATGCAAATTTAATGTGAAACTCGTTGACATAACTGTTCCCGATTTGTAAATCAGCGAATCAATTTTTCATACAGACATGTGGGTTCGAACGATAATTAATCAAACCCACGTAATCACGCGTGGGCTTGAGTTACCCGCATTTCTGCTGTGTGCAAAATCGCCAGGGATATATCTATTTAATTTCGTACTCTTATCTAATAAATAAGACTCGATCGCAGCGTTGTGTCTAATTTCGCGTTATCTAATCGTTGGCTTTCATCTACGAAGTCATTGAACTCGGATAATTATTACGCGAGACGGCATGCGTTTGGCAACGAAAACCTAAACTCATCGAGACTCGGTTGGTCTCACATCTCGGCTCTCTCTTTGCTATCTTCATTCATTCCCTTGTCGAAAGTGTTATATCTACACCCGGTGAAACGAATCGTGTTATGTCCGACAACGAAAAGATTATTTATACTACCTTGTTTACTAACTCCGCTTTCTGGCGCACAGCAATAATATTTATAATTATTAAAAGATAGGAAAAAGTTAAACTATCAGATATCTAGACATATCGAAATATATGACTTTAACTAGTCGTAACAAATGATAAATACTGACATGGCGCATGTAACGACTTGATTGGATGATTTTGTCACACAGCATGCTGTTAACACTTAGAGAAATCACTGGGCGCCATTATTCAATTTGTTGTGTCATCTCCATGTCAATACAGTAGATTTAAAATAAAATATTATGTCACAAAGTTGCTCTACGCACATGATTTATAGTACATCCTTCACGTTTATAGTATATCCTTCATGCCAATGTTAAGATCTTCGAAATAGTACAAACGATTAAAATATTTAAGTAAGAAATGATATAGCTGAAATAGGAGAGAAAAAGATATTCTACATTAAACATATATATTTCCATAAATTAGACTCGTCAAATTCGCAAACATGTTACACGTGTATTCATTGCATAAACGCTTCTCCAGCAGCATTGGCACATTTCCAACAACCACCGTTCGTTCTACTTTCCATTAATCTTATTCCCATAACATATTAAATTTGTCTCGCGACCTTGAAAAATATTCCAGTATTTTTAATACAATATTTCAGTGACAACTGTGTGCCATTTTCAAAGCGCAAACTTTTATTATATTCTATATTAAAGAAATTCCATTCATAAATATTCTCATTATTTCCATTCAGAAATATCCTTCATAAATATTCTCTGACTTTTATTCGTAATTTTTTAATCTTTATACAGTTTTATATGTTCTATCACATCTTTGAACCATAAAGGCTTAATATAATTTTTGCCTAAAAAAAAAAAAAATCCAATGTCGTTAACATATCTATATCACTTACTTTTTAAAAAGAGTAGAATTTTAATATAATGATAAAACTCAATTTTTCAGATACCAATGTCAAATTTATTTATAACTGGAACTATATCGCGATCAGTTATCTGAGAGAATATCTGAGAGAATATCTCATTGTCAACATTTTTTGATATTCAAACCGGATATCACGGGATTACGAAGTGAACCAAACAAAAAGCAACCACTTAAAGCTTCCGCGTACGGCGAGACGGCCCGTTCGAATTTATCGCCAGCGTATTTCGACCACCCAGAAAACGAAGAGGGCGATACGATGCGAATTCAAGACAGAGTACACGTACGCATCAAGGAAGGAACCGTTTCTATAGGTCAACTTAGAATAGAATCGAAGCAAGTCGAAGCCGCCGCCGCCACCGCCTGCATTTCTACGCGTCTGTGCGTATCATGAAATCTTACACATGTGTACATACATACACGTTTCAAATCAGACACACGAGAAACCAAACATGAAATATCGAAAAAATGATTTCACGATTGAAGCTGGGAGAACTTCAATAAGTTGAGAACTGATATTACTTATATTCAAATAAAATAGATTTCTATATTAAAACCGAATTTGATTTAACCAATTCTCTTTTTAGAACAGAAAAACATGAAGGATCAGCGAAATTACAGTATTAATTGGTATTAATTTTAAAATATTTTCATTTTGTGATTTTTTTGCAGATAATAAGAAAATATTTTTATAGAAAAATAATTATCTGACAATATAGAAATTGTTACGGAAAGAAGTCAAATTTTCTTTTTATTTCTTTTCTGTAGCTAAAAAATTTATTTTTAATAAAAAATTAATTTTTTATAATTAATATTATTGTATATGCTTGTGTATATATTTTTAAATATTTCTCTCTTTACAAATTCTAAAAAATGATGTTTTTTTCCATGACATAAAATTTTACTTTTAATCTATTTAAAAAAAAAACTAAAGTTTTGAATAAAAATTTCATTTCTTAAATAAGATGTCATAATAACGCTAAACTTTGACATGAATTTCAAAAATACGCGAATTAGATAATATGGAATTTTTGTCAAACAATATCGCACTGAACTTTAATTAATGGTAATAGATCATCTCTTATCTCTCGCCGAAGAGACGGAAACAAACTCTGGAATCTCAGATAATCCCAAGAGTTACTCATTCTTTTATTCGAAAGGCTCTCATAATAAAAATGCGAAAAAGATTCATTCTTATGCATTTTCGTGTCATAAGAATATCTGCACCAGATTTTTAAATAATCCATATAGAATGAAGGATGTAATTATTTTCTTTTCATAGAGTGCATGATTGTTACACTGAGAAAAAATGTATTAAATTTTAATAAAGACTAGTTTGAATAGTACTAGCTGAACATTAGAATTAAAAATATATGTTAAAAATATCATATATTTATATCATACAACTATATTTTTTTATTTAGTAAATATTTATTTACGCAAATGAATGTATTATTCAAACCAATATTTATTAAAATTTAGTATTTTTTTGTCAGTGTATATACTGATTATTTAAATTTTCTAAATATTTGTACAATCCAAATTTTTCTTTATAAAATATTTACTAGCAAATAATATAAATATTAATCAGTAGTCATTTCATGCCCTAAATAAATAACGATTTATATTTTCAGACTCGCGAATCAAATTATAATTACAAAATAATTAACCACAAATCTATCGTAATGAAAAAATAAATATGAATAATTTGTTAATCACGATGATCACATACGTGTGCAACATAATTGATCATATTCGTAAGATAGAGAAATCCTATTCTGTGCATTACTGAAGGGGATCATTCGCGTAACAATGATTTCTCATTAACAACAATTTAATGAACATTGAAATAATAAACGATCGTCTTTATCATCCCTTGATTGCGACGTGAAATGAAGGTCTAGTCGCGGTCTAACAAATGTCATGCGGATCGCAAGATTTCAAGGGTGCTTCTCCCTGTATCACGATAATATAGTCTGGAGGATTCAATAATAATTCATGGCGCCATGAATAATGCAAACGCGCGCCACACAAATTCATGAAGCCACGACGTCGAGACGACGATGGTTACTCGCGTCTCGCAGACTCGTACTCCACTTCCAAACTTCCCTCAAGGATCGAGACAATAGCAGAGAGAGCAATCTTGAGCCACCCAGACGATTTGAAATTCTAAAATACATCCCTTAAGAGATTGTAGCCGAGTTAAATGGTGTAACCCAATTAGTACCCTCTGAATCTCTTAACGTAACAAGTTAAACTTTCCATCGTGGTACGTCATCAACTTAATGCTGTAATAACGATGAGTGATTGAATAAAAGAGCCGAATTAATCTTTTCTAACTTGCGTTTAAACATCGTTCATATAAGTTCATATTAATATGCAATTTCCGTTACAGTTCTATTAAATTATTACATTATGCACAAACTATATTTTTACATTATAAATTTTATAATTATATTTTAAATAAAAAATAAAAAATTATATTTTAAAATAATTACATTCAATTATAATTAATAAATAACTTCATTTTGTGTAAAAAAAAAAAATCTTCATATTATTTTCTTTGAATGTGTTGTATATAAAATTTAAATATTTACATTTTTTATAGTATTTACATTTTTTATAGTATTTACATTTTTATATTTTTTATAGTATGTTTTACATATCATTTTTATGAAATACTTTATATAATCTTATATTTATGACCGATACTTCAAATATATGTCTAGTCTTCT
This sequence comes from Acromyrmex echinatior, assembly GCF_024713525.1. Lineage (NCBI taxonomy): Eukaryota > Metazoa > Arthropoda > Insecta > Hymenoptera > Formicidae > Acromyrmex > Acromyrmex echinatior. The sequence goes on along the minus strand of NC_141858.1, from coordinate 13,429,771 downwards.
CTCTTACAGATATAGATTGAACGCCATCATTGACGTAACAATTGCACCTGATACTTCCGTATGCGTATATCACGCGCGTTGATTCATACTACGTAACATTTGAAGGGTGTGCTCGCAAGTTAATAGAGCGATAAATATACGACAGGCAGAAATGTAATCTCCGGTCGAAGATTATGATCGATTAAGCGATGTTGCTCATATAATTCTTCATAACCGCGTGTCATTGATGCTTTTCGCAAACGTCGGTGAACATCTTAATTGGAACCTAATAAATTCCTGATAGCTGATTAGGCTTGAAAACCCGTTTGATGCTAATCGTGCATATCGTGCAGAATAAAGGCAGAAGAATAGAATTTTTGAGTTGCTTGCGTTTTATTTGCTATATTCCGTTTGTTTGATAATGAACGGCAATTGTGTTCAATAGAGATTGGAAGATATAATACACTGAAAAAAGTTTGATAATAGCTATCAAATGTTTAATGAAATTAAAAGTGTGGTTGATATAGAATAATCGTTTGATAATACTTGGTAAATGTTTAGGAAAGTAAAATATTAGGTGTTGGAATTAATTCGTAGCGTTTTTAATGAAAGAATGTTATTTATTTCACATGAGCATTAAAAAATACATTAATGAAAGTACTTCCCATCACTTGTAAAACGCTACGAATTAATTCCAACACCTAATAATTTTTAGTTATATTAACTGAACATTTAATTGGCAATATTTTACTAAACATTTAGTAGTTATCATCACAAACACTTTTTTCAGTGTATTTACATCAATAGCTGATATGATATCTAGTAGATATAATAGATATCTAATAGATACTCGCAGTTCACGATATCATCGCGCAATTGTTCGAATTTACTATGCTGTGTCTATGACAGAGTGCATTAGGAGATAGCAATAGTGTCCACGGAGTGCACTGAAATAGTGGCTAACTAAATATAACTCGCGGCAGCGGTGAGACCGAGTCGAAAGACAAATGAGGTACCCCCTGGTAACTGTACCTGAACGCGCAAATCGCGGTTCACGCAAAAGTTCATTGCTTCCTACTGCCGGATTCCGGGTCAGCGCATGTCCATTGGACGGAGGCGTCCAAATTCGTCCAACAAGAGACATGAGAAATAGGAGACCTCGACGAAGCACATCGCGAGCAAAACGAGATGGAAATTCGACCTTGCGATTCCTCCGTTGAGTGGATATGCAACGATATTTAATCGAAAAATTATTCATTCTATTATTTTAGAAAAACGCTAACTCAGATTTTATATTAATTGATATATTTATTGATATATTATTTTATTTTATTATTATTCGCCTAATTATTTGTAAAATAATATAATTATTTTAATTTAATACAATTATTTTTAAATATGTATCTATAGCTAAATTTTTAGGTACATTAGTAAAATCGTGCTTTCCAGGCATTAAATGATTTTTTTCATCTTTTTTCTTACTTTGCAACTATATTACAGAATGACCGGCCGTTGTGTTTCAAATGGAAGAAATCTCATACAATCTGACGTAAAAGTAATATGTACACAAGACATTTATTTTTCCCGCTTTCATGTCGTGCGACAGCGATATCAGTTATTTTGCTTCAATGATACTGGGACATGGAAAATCGTCTTGTCACCGAGACACATTACTCTCCAAATGTCAAACTGGTTTCACTTTCTTTTCGTCGCGTGAAACTGCATGATCGAGACAATATCGCGTTGAAGTACCTGCTTATCCTACGCCGATCTATCTCTTCTTCCTTGTCTCTTTCCCATCGAAAAAAGATTCAACGTCAATATGAGGGGGATCGTGCACCGTCACGTCGGATCCCTATCGGGCTATTAATGCCTCTTCGGCTACAATAAAGCGCGTGCAGTGGAGAACCTCCTCGTTTATCCAGATATTACAAATAAATAATTAAGGACGCGCACCAATCATGTGGCCCGTGGAAGCCATTCATTACAAAGATTAAGTCGTTCGACCAACCCCCTCCTGGACCTCGTTCTTTCGTCTCCACCCTGGGACCACGGCTAAACAAACGATCCACGATTCTCTATCCAATACCCACGCGCTGCTTTTCAATTTACATACTTCCGATAAGTTATTCCAGGGCTTTGGGGGCAGATATACGCTATAAATTCCGACTCGTTTCCGTTGACATAATGTATACTTATATACCTCGATAATTGGGGAGGCATCATCTCCGCCTACGTAAAAAAATTTCGATAACCCCTTTGACTATCTTTATTTAGGTTTTGGCATCGCCGTAGATATGGAGATTTATGAGAAAAATAAGAATGGGCACGTTTTGTTTGCACGATTATTACGTAAGATGGTCGCGATGTAACTTGTGATACTTGGAATTGTGATGTAACATGGCAGATGCAATTTTATAAGAATCACAGATTATAAAAAAAGACTAAATTTCACAGGAAATTAAATTATCCTGTTCTATACAGAGACAGCTTCTACGTCTAAAAAATTGAGCATCAAGCATTCGATCTACTTCGATCGAAAATAGGATTCTTCTTCTTATTTTACTTGTTCTTATTGGTCTAGTTTCCACTTATTATTATTGTAAATAAAATAAGATATCTAATTTCGCTCGCATAATTCATAAATTATGAATCGTGCAATTAATTTCAATTACAAAGGAAAAGGCCAAAAAAGCCAAAAAGATTTGAAATATTAAGCACATTTATTTCATCATAAATCTTTCAAGCTGTTAAAAGATTTCGAAATTAAATGCGTAATCTTAAAAATAATTCCCCATCATTAAATATGATCTGCGCGTGTACGAGCATCTTCCCAGGCAAGAGTGCGTTCGTTGACATGAAATTTTATCTGCAAAGAAGTGAGACTAGCGATAAGAAGCGGTTCGTAATAGACGGATCGGTTTGGTAACGAAGTGATATCTGAAAAAATTAAATAATTTATACGAAAGATATTCAACCTCGCGACCGGCACTGCTGTTTCATTTTATGAGTCTCTGCTTCCGAAAACGAAATGTTTAAGGAATTGTTTTATAATATTTGTCATATGTACAGAGTATCTCTGTCTTTCAGATTTCGATTAATTCAAACGTTACATACCAGTCTCATTCACTCACAATCGTCACGTTATGTACATAACATATTCAGTTATCGCAAGTGAGGAGTAATGTCTCTCAACACTGAATACGTAATATTTGAGTCAATAAAAACTTGATAAACACGCAATTATAGCCTGTGTATAGTGAAATGAGATTTATATCATTCTAATTAATTTGCCAAAAAGACATCAAACTAAAATTTCTCAAGAGAAAAAAGCCTGATAAGTACGTAAAAATAATAAAATTTTGCACGTAGTTCTTTAAATAAATAGTATTATTGTATATAAATGCGATATATCGATATCTGAGTATATATCGTATATATTGATTATAACAATTAATTCTTTTCACGAAATACTATAAAGATTGCTAAGTTCTTTAAAGTTTTGTAGGTGGATTTGAAAGATGTTTCTTCTCTCCCATTCATCTCCCGATACGATAAGATAATCTACATAGAAAGAACGGTTTTGTTGAAGTAAGAATTTTAACTAGAAGAGATCTGAAAATAATTTTGTCAAACCATCAAAATATATTACATAACTATTATGTAAAATATTTAAACGCTGATGATAATGCTGCATAAAATTTATTCTAGCAACCAGTTTAAACGTCACATAATTATCTTGATGGTATAATAATAATTTTCAAAGTCTATTTTCAATATCTATCAGCTAAATGTTTAACAAAACTATTCTTTCCCTTTATATCAAAGTTGATAAAAGATGTTTTTTATAAAGAACAAGAAACATTGTAAGATTATTTTTTTAAATATGTTTTGAAAGCTTCATACAAGCTTATTTTAAAAAACATATTTATGATTTTTATCCTACTATATGTTACACAAATATATATACACTGAGAGAAAAATGTTTTGTATTTGTAACTATAATTATATATTACTATAATTATTATAATCATAAAATAGTTGAAATTACCATAAAAATGATTCAAGTGACTATAATTTTATAGTTATATTTTGGGACAATAAAAAATATAGTTGTCCTAAAATATAACTTATAGTCACTTGAATCATTTTTATGGTAATTTCAACTATTTTATAGTTATAATAATTATAATTATAGTCATTTTAGGTTGCCAACTATATGTATTTGTTGCTAGAACTATATATGTAATTAATGTTATTATTATTATTATAGTAGTACTAATCATTTAAGTAATTATAGTAATATGTAATTATAGTTATATCATTTTTCAAATATCATTTTTCTCTCAATGTATATATAACAAAAAATATATATATCTGTATATATGCTTTAGTCATAGGTATTCCCTCGCGCATACGCAATGCACACGTATATCACTCTCGTAACACAAGACTACATACATGTGCGTGATACGCCACGTAAGAATAACCTGTTGCTCGCCTGCGACCGTACGGCTATTCTTTTCTTATAGCAAGACCAACGACATGAACGGAACACTTTATGCGGAATATATAGGGTGTTCCTCACCAGCTGTTTCCTCATGAAATTTTTGTATATAGGTTGTATATAGATATACTATTGGATATCCCTTCAATTCAATCAAAACCTTTCTTTTCTTCTATCGGATTTAACGTTCGCTATAAGGGAAAGATCATCTTCCGTTTTTATTTTTTGCTAATAATATATATTACTGTAAAATATATGTCTATTTTCTATTTGAAATAAGATAATTGAGGTAGAATAAAAGCCTAATTACAAAATCTTGATATTAATAAAAATTAAAATAACTTGCTATTTTTTATTATACACAAATGAGTACAATATCAAATGAATTTATATAATGTCTTTAAGAAGTTACATGTTAAAATACTTCTCTATTATGATCAATATTACATGAAAAAGCTAATTGCCGGAAAAAAAACCTAAGTCAAATTGTGCTTTTATTCTTCCCATCCCCTTAATTATTAAATCGTTTAGCAAAAGTAAAAAGAAAAACATAAAAGTTCCATTAAAGAGATTTTAACAATCTGAAGATTCCTGTAAAATTCTCGTGCTATTTAAAATTGTATGAATAGTGTTTATCGAGTGTTATTCAAAATGTACATTAAAATATATGCAGATTAGTTTTTCATTGCTGTAAAATAAAAAAATTTATTTTTATTTTACAAGAATTGTTCTTAAATGTTTTTCATAACATTATAAACAAACGTTTATTTAATACATATAAGAAGAAAGTACAATTTTTTAAAGATACCCTATATGGATCAACTAGCGCAAAGAACAGAATGCAATATTTTCGTGCGCACACACATGATATCTTTCTTAACAATATAGCATAAGTCGTAAACGCGCGACTAGGATGTTTTTCGACTTGCGTATGAACCTAAATACCTTGCAGGTGTGTCCCTTAATTTACTAAATTCGTTCTGCTTTCATTGGTAATGATACGCCGCTCTCTTCTTACGCGCTTCTGACAGGCGAGAATTCCTGTTAACTTTTTATTACGTTATTATAAAAAGTATCTTACTACTTATTTTTTGTTTAGTTACTTTATTAAAATCATATTTAATATTGAATTTGAATAATAAACAGCTTACGATTGTTGATGTATTAATGTAATATTTCTTTTTAACTTCAATGTCTTTTTAATTTTAATGTGTTGCAACAATCTATTCTATGTTTGAAATGTATGGTTTATAATTGTTTAATGTAATTAAAATATTATTGATTCAAAATTTTCTCCACAATTTAAAAATTCACGTTTCTGCATTAAAGGATGCAATGTTCGATAAAGTTGTTACATTACCGCATCTTAATGCGAGATTTCTGCGGATGCCTCGCAAAGCCGTATGCGAAACACGCAGTGAAATAGTAAATTGATACAACCGCAAAGAAAACCACAATCGATCGAGCCATGAAATTCTTACTCGCACAGTAGGAATCCCATAAAATCATTAACGAAAAAATTGAGTTTATTTTTTACGCGATATATACGATAGATACTTCACTTAGGTTTTCTTACAAAAACTTTACTTCAAATACTATACTATAAAATTCGAATATAAACTTTATTTTTCTAATGTTATTCCGAGCTTTCAGTAGGAAAATAGTTAAATTTAATTTATTTAATAATTATGTAGAAAATATGAAATATAAATTTCTTAAATTTTTCTAAAAGAAAATTCTTTTCAAAAAATTTTAATTTAAAAAAAATCAGAAATTTAAAAAATTTTCAATTTAAAAAATTATTTTGTAATTGTGATATCCTGTATTCTCATATTCATTTCACCATTTTTAAACTCTTTAATGTTGTCACAAAAAGGTTCACCAAAGAAAAGGTTGCGGTAAAAGATTAGGTCGTTTTCGAAAGGGCATCGCTAACATCTGCCGAAGGATCTACTGTCACAAAAGAACAATTTGCGACGAACACTAATACACTTCCACGAAATCGATCCTACCTTCCGATAAGGATTACTACTTTTCGAAAGGCGAAGAAAGCCGATATCTAAAATGAGGGTGACATGAGCAACAATCAGTTCTTTTCATCCCATTTTAGACAAGTAGTAGTCGATTGTTTCTCTATCTACTTTATTGTTCTTGTGTGCTGCATCCCAACTCCATGATACATGAGAGCTGTATCCGCTCGTATCGTTTCCTATAGTTAACATCGTTTACAACATGACTAATCTATTGTTACGATTTTCAATATTAAGTCGTAACATCTGCATGGACCTCAAATTATACCAGCAGCATCTGGACTATTCTCGAATTTCGACGTGCACGGAAAGTACAATAATGAAAAAGTTAGTTAAAGAAAATAAATATTTAAACTGCACTAAAAATCAAATCTATTAACAAAATAATATTCCAATAATTTTCCAAAAGATTATTATATAATTTAATAACTTTACTACTCCTTATTGGTATAAGGAAATAGCTACGTTATATTATGCTTTCACGTATATTCTTCTAAATATGTATATTGTATAAAAAAAATAATGTTATCAAATTATATACACATTAAATCAAGTTTCTTCATTTCTTAAAACCGTTGTAACGTGTAATATGTTTCATTTTAAAGATATTCCTAATTCCCTCATTAATTCTTCATCCATAAAATATTTTAACAAACATTTGAAAATCTATTAGACTTAAATTCTTTTTCGCAAGATATTTTATCGCGATATTTTGTATGTTCTTGTTACATTTCCCTAAATGCCATCAACAGGCAAATATCCACGTTGTTTCAAAAATCACGTTTTCGCCAAAATTTACGTGGATTCAACGATACACGTGATCGAAATAAAACCGGTTCTTGTATTGCCATTTTTTGACGTAGTAGATACAATATGTGCAAGGTATGCTGACGCCACTGGCGAAGCATACCAAGAATCGTATAATAAAAGCGTGAAAAATTGTTATGTTATTATATGCAAACCAACAACTTCTTCGCGAAAGGGAACTAACAAAAACTATAACATCAATTACGAAGTCTAATTAAGCGACGCATGGCTTGAAACTAACTGACTTTTAAACCAAAAGATAAAACTTACTTTTTTCCTGAATCATCTATTTATGAATTTATTTCTAAAGTCTTTTCTGTAACTTATATAATACATTATTATTAATATTGTTAATAGTAACATTGATTACAAATTTTATACATTTATTTTTCTGTTGGAGAATGCAAGAATGTTATTTCAAATTTGTTCTGATTATTTTGCTTTCGTTGATATAATTACTATATATATATATATATATAACATTCTTGCATTCTCCAATAGAAAAATAAATGTATAAAATTTGTAATCAATATGTTACTATTAACAATATTAATAATAATATATAAGTTACAGAAGAGATTTTAGAAATCGTTGTCAAATGGATAATAATCGTCAAAAGAATAATAAGTGATGAACTTTAAGTATTTTGCAGATAATTATATATGTATATATATAAAATTCATCACTTAAAGTTCATCACTTATTATCCATTTGACAACGATTATTTATACTCAATTAGTCCAATGAATTATCGATAAAACAATGTGAATTGAATTTCTGCGGCAAACATCAAAGTATATATGAAGTCTATTTCTCTTTATTACTCTTCTTCTCTTCTCCGTTTGAAGCTACGTTCATTTCGCGCGCGGCCACACTTTTCATACATAAATCAAAGCTATCCTTGTTCGAGAACTCGTTGGTGGCAACAGTTAACTAAGCGCAAGTTCGATAAGACAGCAGTTTTTCAACGTAATCAGTTACTCACACGGCTGCACGACAGTAATTAATAATTCATTTAAAAAATTACCAATTGCCAACAGATTGCCATCAATTGGACGAGGACGACCTCCGCGAAGGGCGGATACGATTCATAGTGTTTAATCGGAATCTGGGTCGGAACTAAACGGATTATTGATGCATCGAGCTTGAATGTCGATATTTGCTTTGACCATTAATTTCCTGAACCAACTGAGAAACTTCTGTCCGGATACGGAAAGAAAGAAAGACAAGAGGAAAATAAAAAAAATCATAGTCGATTCGTTTTGTACTCGTTTTGTACTCGTTGCTGTTTCAATTTATTATTGCAATACTATTGCCATCTTATCGCTTGATTTTTACGAAAGGAAATGAGCTACACCTACACGTTCCTTTTGATTTTATGACTCTTCGACGACCATTAACTCTTCTATCTTCTACCTGAGCCTGTCTACAAGATGTCCTGTGGAGAAATGTCCAAATACTGATACAGTTGAATAAATTATGTATTTTACATATGGTTTTACATCTAGTTGCTAAATGTAATCACGTCATAAATACAGTTTAGTTTGGGAAGCAGATATAAAGATTTATGGTAGGTACTCAAAGATGAGTATTAATTTCCATTTAACTCTTTAAGGACTGATCGTTTCATCTTCAGATAAACTATGTGATAATTTACCTATTCTATTGGATAAATAAAAGAGTAAAAGCATAAGAGAGTAAGCTGAAGTTTACCGAAAGGCGGAACAACTCAGTCTTAAGAATATATATTATAGATAAGATCTGTCGAGAAAAAAATTAGATTTATGTAATAATTAAAGATTTATGTAATGCAAACTAATCTCGATTATAATATTCTCAAGTTTAAAAAATTAGTTTAAATATATAATATTTTAACATATAAAACAATATAAAATTCAAATTAAAATTATCTTTAATATTATATTTTATATAACAGACGATTATTTTTGTAAGAGATTCTTATGATCGCTATTTTTTTTTAGCAGCAAATTGAAGTGCCACTCAACAACTCGTTAATCAAAATCTATTAATTAGAAAAAAACCGCCAGCAAAATTTAAAATAATTCGTAGTTACGTTGAAACTTCAAACGAACCGAAAAAGACATCAGTTAAACTAGGAAGGCGTACGGCACACGCCCACAAGATATTCTTCTCCGCCTTCCGACACGGGATAGTAATTCCTGTCTGGCAGTAAACTACGCTAATGAAGTGTTCGAGCGAGGATATGTCATTTACGTACATTATACGAGTGTGTTTAGGGTTGCTTTGAAAACAATACGTTATGATTAGTCTAAACAGATAATATCGCTATCGACACATTTATGGCTAACACGTCGCGTCGTTCAATTTTTGTGACGCACATTGAGATGAACGAGTATCGATTGTATCAATCGCAATTATAGAATAGAACAAGAAAGAATCGATAATTAATTTTTCTTCTTTTCTTAAATTAAGTAGTGCTCCAATCTCACAAATTGAAAAAAAAAGTTGTCTTTATATTAACAAATAAATAACAAATCAAAGAATTTTAAAGAGATATTTTTTTTATATATTGTGTTTCAACAAATAATAACTAATTATTAAATACGTAACACAAATAATTTCATCATTATGAATATTAATTCTATTTCTTTCTGAGATAAAAAGGTACGAAATGTGAAAGATGAGTTTATTAATTTTCTACTTATTTTGCTGATGCTATAAACTTAATTATTTATTACTTTTTCATGTTCATAATAAATCATCTATTACAACTAGAACAATGAAACATACAATATTCTTCACGGAATAAAACAAGCCAAAAAAGATTTCAGTTAAATATCAACGTATCTCACGCATTTAAAATGCAAGTTGTAATAAAAAGATCATTTCTAACGCGAGCATAAACCATGTTAGTTGCACACAGTTTACGATGCATCACAATAACGAGCACTTTGAGCATTTTGAGATTTAACAAAAACAATAAATTTCCTCGCGCACGCGTTTTGTAAGTCGTTATCTGCGCCATGCTCCAGGCACAATGAAGCAATTATCTTTAGTATATGAGCCTATGTTTCAATATGTAAATGCTCGTAATGGCGACAATAAACCAACGTGATCATTGCGTTCGTTATACGTGTAATATCGTGAAGATGCTAAATAAAGTTACATAACCATAAGTCAAAGAACATAAGAATGTGATTTAAGAATTTTTAATATCGTATTCAATCAAACTTTTTCACTGAGAATCGCATTCGAGTCAGATGTCAAATGTTTAATATTTCTTTTTTACTTTTCTGATTATATTTTGTAAAAAGTATTTTAATTTTGTAATTAATTTGATAACTATTGTTAATCCTAAATTTTGCAAAATTGATTCGTAAAACTTTATTAATTTAATTTTAATGGAAAATTCTTTCAAGATTTGCTCATAAAAATTTTCTCCTAAAAATTTAAAATGCAAAATAAAAATGTTTAGCCATTATATCTTTAAAAAATTTAATTTTAATCATGCTATTTAATTTCATCACTGTCATAGATTTGTGAGTTTATAAATTCGCTAATGTATGTAAGTAACAAATTGATTGTTGCAAAAACTATCATGATTATTATTCCAAAGTGCATTTAATTAAATTACGATTAATAACTTTAATTACGATTTTTTTATAAATTAAACGAATTATTTTTATGAATCAGTGAATTAGTATTATCTTTACATGAACGTATTTCTAGAAAATTACAAATAGAAAGAAAAATAGAATAGAAAAATAATATTTATTAGACACAATTCTCTCGTAAAAAAAAATCAATTTCCGATATGAGCAAGTGAATAAGTCTGTATGTAGTTCTTGTTTCATTGAATCATGTCCGACTATATATCATTTTTCAAATCTCTCTACAAAACGTCGAAAGCATAAGTCGTGTACGAAGTAGAGGAATACGAGGTTTGCTCGTAAATCAACAACCACACAAAAGATCGACGACCATCGGCGCGATGCGAACTATACCCATCGATTATGCCGATAATGTCATAATCCACGACGAATATATTTCGCATTTATATACATATGTTCCTTTTGTGACTCTGCCATTGCACATCTGATTATTTATGAGTATTTTAGTTATTTTATATTATATGAAACATAGCTTAACAATTATTCGACTAAAATAATTTAATTTTAAAATAATAAATTTAATTAATTATGCAATTAAAATTGCTGACGATTCTCGAGATTTATTTTTTTAATTTCACTCATTTATCATCATCAAAAAAAACATAACGTAAATTTTCAACATTAACATTAAAATGAAATTCAAAATAAATTCAAAGTAAATTCGGGATCTGTGTAGTTTAGTTACACAGCGATAGTGTAAATCGATAAATTCTTCACAAGTCATTTTTTAGCAGAAGCGATAAAAAAATTTTTTTATAACAAGACGATGCCGTTTCTATATATAGAAAATTGACGATAATCATCAGTATTTAAAAAAATCGTTTCTAAGATCATTCTTTAAATGTATAGAATCATCTGATATGGACGAGTTAGATCTTGCCAATTAAGTGGATAGTCATCGATCGATTAATTGCCGCTTTCGTCATCTAACAGGATCGTTGTGCGTCGATTAGCAATCATCACGCTGCTTTCGCTGCCCTCTGGTTTAATTAGCAAAACCGAGTCACCCGACCAGTTTCGCTAGAATAATTGCTCGTCTTCGGTTTCACGATCGTATGGCTGCTGGACCTCACCTCACGATAATCCCACAAATTCCTCTTTCCCCCTCGCTATCTCTTTCCGCACCTCGCGGGTCTCGTGCCGCTCTTATAAGAAACGCGAAGAGGATACAAATAATAAACGAGCGTTCCCGTGTGTCATAAGCGTTGCCGGCGCGTTGCCGTTGATACGCCACCTAAATCAATGTTTATTACGAGAGCCTGCCCTCTTAACGGCACAACTTTCGACTTTCGAGAGCTCCGGTCGTGCTAAGGACTTCGCGACCTCTCAAATGTCTTCTACCGTCCTCTTCTTCACCCGCGGCATTTATTTCTTAATAAACGCATCAGGAGCGAAAAAGAGCCTGATTACAAAGATTTTATTCAGAAAGAAAATTATAAGAAATCCGTTTTTCTACTATTTATTCTAATATTTGATTATGATCATCTTAATTCTTTTAACATATGAAATTGTATCATTTTGTACATACAGGTTTTATCTTCGTTGTTGATAATTCTAAGAAACGCGATGTTAAACAGCTTTCATTTAATGATTCATATCTAAAACGATTTTTTTACCCATTAATCTTTTTGGGTTTCGAACTCTACATTTGCCAATTCCATCATCGCATCTAAGTAGTTCCTTTGACTGTGCGTCCTTTTCAAAGCTTCTTTCTCGCTTCCTCGCTTTCCACCGATATCGGCAGCATCCTTTTTGTCTTTTCGAAGTTATTAGTCTTGGCCAGGCGTCAAGACCGCCTGCGGCGTCTCGGATTCGTGTACCCGTCGTTTTCAAGGAAGGAAAAGAAGATGTCTGGAATTTTTATAGATTCTGCCCAAACGGCGTTCCTTCTACGATATTCGTGAATGCTGTCCCATGTACGATCGAACCACGATCGATTTACATATTGAGTGGAGCGAGAAGTAGAAAGGAGAGAGAGAGAGAGAGAGAGAGAAACGATATAGGATTAACATGCTTGAGTTATTCTTGAGAAGAACGTTTAGCGATACAAATTAATCCATTGAAATGAATACCGCAGGATACTAATCGATACGAGACTACCTACCGCGTACAATAACTATCAGGAAATTATACGAGGAGATTATTAAAGTTATAGGACGTTATGGAAGACAATTTCCCTTTCGTTACATTAAATTATCAACATATATTTCTAGATTTTCTCACAGTTCTGTACTAATCTTACAGAAAAATAGAGAAGGATAAATTTAATTTCAATTTAATTTAATTAATTTAAAAATAAAAATCTTAATTACAGTAGTTTGCAATTTATTTAATTACAGTTTAATTATAATCGTTATAATTTGTATAATTTACTTTGAAATATCGATACAAAGTACAAAAAGTTTTACAAAGTCTTTCTGCTTTCTAATTATTTTGAATTTCTCTTCTCGATTGATTATTATATGAGTTAATTGAATAACAGGCCAAACTATCGTCATAAATAATTATAGCATGCTTGATATTTTCCAATTTTGCATTATCTTAATTGCATTCAACTAGAAGCTGTTATTGTATCAAGTAAATATCGAATGACTAGTTTTTTCTTCATGTAATGTATTGATCACAGACTCTTTTATATCGTATACAATTAGAAACGTTTGTAGCTGCTATATATCTGAAATCCTAAGATGCAGTTCTCTAAGGACGATTTATCGTTGATAATAATCGCGCTTGTAATCATGTAACACGAGATGCATTTATCTTAACAACCGTGTTTGCAACAATCTTTCTTTAATTATAAAATCTCTTAACTTGAATACTCTCGTATATTTTATTCGAAAGGATGTTGGAAAAGATTTAAAAAAATTCAATAGGACTCGTTACACTTGTATTATTTGACTTGTATTATTTGATACAAATAAATTCCGTCAATCTATAAATAAAACATAGAAGAAATAGCAACGCTCTAATGAATACAAGGGCATAAATCTGTCGCAATATATAATAAACGTAGAAGGCAGCGGCGCGTGTAATACGGTAGACGAAATAGGATTAATAAAATTAAATCGGAGTAACACGTGGCGAGAGTGACGTCTAAGTGAGGAGCGCAAATTTACAAGGCGAGGGAAGACTGTCGGTTTGCGAAACTCAATTACAGAAGACGCGAATGCGTCTGGAGCGGGATTTAAGGGAATAGACAGCGTCCTGAAAAATCCGATAATTCTCTTCGCATTTAAAATCAAATCCCACTGCTCCCTTTATACGTCGTATAAAAACGTGCTGCTTCTGTGAACAGCGTCTGAAGAGTTAGGACTATCCATGCTCATTTAGCGACGTGAATTACTTGCGAAACATATACATTAAACCGTACAACATCCGTCGGCTTTCTGTGCCTTTGAAACCTAATAGCGTCCGGTAAACTATCGTTGGAAAAAGGATTCCAAGATCTCTCGGAGCGACGCGGAAGAATTCAGTTGCTCTTCTGAAGGAGGCCAAGCTCATTTCTTCGGACATCTTTCGTAAATCGTCGGAGAAAATATTTTGACTGAGATTTATTAAAAAAAATCCTGCACTAATTATATGGAAAATTGGATCCCGATTAAATGAATTAATTTTCACATATAATGTAACTTATAAGATGATGAACAAAAGATTTCATAGACACAAAGCTCGATAATAGGTAGTTTTTGACTAATAGTGTATTAAAGATGCTCTGCAAAGAGTATAAGTTTTACACTTTTAATACACCAGCTCAAAATTCATAATTGAGCCTTATTATGTCTATGATATCTTTGGTTTATTATATTTTATTATAAACTACATATATTATATGTGAAAATTAACTTTCACATATTTGGGATCCAATTTTCCATGTAATTAATTGGGGTCTTTACTTAACCTTGCACTCACACGATTGACGTAAAATACAACTTAATTGCAATTTCTAGGGATTCTTGTATCCTGTTTTCGCACTGCCGAATTCCTGCCTATACCGAGGATCATCATAAGGCGAGATTTACGTAAGGAGATGCGCGTGTCGCACGAATCGCTGTTGTTTCTGTATAAGTCTCCACGCGAAGGAGTTATGCCGGTCGGTGGCCATTTAGCGGCACAAATTACTCGAGCAAAGAGACCATGGACAACGATTTATCACCGAACACCGCGGTGTACCGCATACCGTTTCTCTATGCTATACCTCTGTGTCATTTTGGTCTTGCCATAGCTTTCGCCTTGTCTTAGCCCTTTCTTTATACGACCGTCCCTTCGAGGCAAGACGCGTTTCTGCCAGCGAAATTAAATTTTCGAAACATTTACCACGTATCGAACACACCTATAATTTCTATGAATATAAAATATATGTCGAATTTCAATTTTTATCGAATGCTCAAATAAACTAATAATTAAATCTAATAATCTGTAATTATTAATTATTTATAATCAAATTTAATATTACTATTTTTTATTTTATTTCAATTTGTTGTTTGAATAATTAAATCGTGTGTTCAAAAAAAATGCGTTATTAATTTAAAATCCTTGAAATATAATTCGTCAAAAATTTTGTATTCACGCGTTAGTTTCTAAATACATATAAATATAAATAAATGGATGCATGGATTTCTAAATTGTCGAAAAATTTATTTATACGTTATTATATACTTAGTTATAAAAATTTACTGAAATCTACACGTTATTTAATGATGTTATCTTTGTCATCAGTCAAACTGTGCGAAGTAAATGTGTCTTTACGACACACTAGGAAATCTGGCGTTGTTCCAGTGGTTACTTTAGCCCTATCTCTCCTGAATTGTCAATGAATGAAAGCTTTATCCTACTTCCGGGTTTAAAGAAGTACTCGAGTTACAGGCATTTCTCAAATTACTCCGGTATTATACTATCGTTGATAGCGACGACGATTAACATACGCAGTTGGATGTGCCTAAAATTTTCGAAAGAATTTATCGAGTTGCAATTTAGTGCATGTAATTAAATCTCATTGAATGTAATCTTGATAAAAAAATTCCAATTTCAAAATAAAAAGTTTATTTCTAGTTAGAAACAGAATTCCGTTTCTTTTTGTTTAAGAATAAAAACTAAATACTTGGCACTATACATTTGCGATAATAAATCCACTTTAAAATACGCAATAAGTGTTACGATAAAAATAGTAATTTATAGTAGCCCGATTGGTTTGATCAAAGGATTTAACCGCAAAATCGTGGGATGTAAACTGAGATAATGATTATGGCGAAAAATTTAGGGCTCGTAAATGTGAAGTAGAAAAATACGCGCATCAACCGCGGCTTGATCGGCTGTCAATCTTTTAACTCGGGATTAAACGGCGGACGAAGTAAGAAGAAGAACGATTTATTGTGGCAGAAAGTGCGCAGCATCAACGAGACTTCTATTTCGGTACACCACGAAGACAACGCCGGCAACGAGCCTACTCCTCGTGACATAACCCTCTTTAGGGTTAGTGGCCTCTTCTTGACACTCGTAACTCTTTCTCTTGAATCGCATCCACCACTTCTTTCGAATGACACGTGCGACAATCAAAAGCTGCAGTTCATCTTGCAAGGGAAACAATGACAGTTTGCCTTTCATAATCAAGATGATATAGAGCTAGAGATAAATTCTATGATTTTTACGAACGAATATCATTTGAACTCATCATTTAAATTTAGAACAAATTTATTTTAAGAACATTTTATTATCAAAACATAATTTGTTATTAATTAATAAAACAAATTAAATGCTCTGAAAAATTAAATAATAATAAATTTGTTCTTTAATTAATTAAATTAATGAAAAAGAAAAAATACTAATTTAAAAGCGTTGCTTGTATTTACTTTGAAATAACGTTATTTATACCCAATAAACTAATCTCTAAAATAATAACGAAATGCATTATGATTTTTAACGGATCAAAAAAATTAGCGCTGAAAAATGCGATTGTTAGATCACGTATCATATCTCACACAAATATCACCGAATAAACACCGTATTAGAGATTATTTTATCGAATCATCTTCCGCATGGCTCGTTTCCGCTACCCACAATGATGTATGCATAGTTCATAACTATAGCGAACCAACTAACATTTTAATGCGCCCGAAATAATTCCAACTTCCTCGATGGATGCCATAATATTTACAATTATTTGATGCATATTCCGTCAACAAACATCGCGGCGTTCAATGTAAACGAGTTACGTTAGGCACGCGGATGTTCGCAGTCTTTACACCTGCTGTTCTTATTTTCTCTTTGCGTACATTGTCTTCTGTATATTTTCTTAACGATCGTTACTAGGTCAGTATACCATATTCTTTTACATATTATCGAAGTCTTTCAAGTATTTTTGCGAATCTCTATTATCCTCTTTGATATAAACTATTAGTTATTAAAAACGTACAGAGAAAATAAACAACCAGGTAAAAATGTTCGAGAATATAAACTCATCGTTAACTGTATTTTTATCTCTAATGTAGTAATAGTCATCATTTTGTCATTAATGCATAAAACAAAGTGTTCATCATTATCGTAATTATCCTTATAGAAATCTGGTATATATTGGTCAATTTAATACTGAAAAGCAGTAATAAATTACTGTCCCTTACTAATTTATTACTGAAAGACAGTAATTAATTACTTATTTTAAATATTAAAAGCACTGTTGCTTAATGCTTTTAGTACCAAATAAGTAATTAATCACTGTCTTTCAGTAATAAATTAGCCAGTATTAATTAGATTTCCGTAAAGACATTTTCTCAGACGTATCTTTCTTATCTAATTGCTATACATAAATAATTAATTTCGCCTCGCTTGTAATTATATCTTAATCGCGATGTAGCTGCTAACCCGGCGACCTCCAAACTGCAGACGGTGATTTAACGCGGCGGGATGATCAGTGTGACTACCTATCACGCGCCAAGCTTTCAGTTATTTGTCCTCGTTAAAGTTTTTAGTTCCCACTTAACCCGAGCCAACGAGGTCCACGCTAATTTGCCACGAGATACGTCTTAGGATTCGAACCGCGGAGGCAAACGTTTGGGATTTAATCAGATGAGCGTAAATTTTATCCGCCATCGTGATAAATCCTCCCGTTTCTTCTTTCATCGATCCCAATCTCATGGTGTTCTGCTGCTGAGAAAAGTAATTTGACCACCGAAAAATGCAACGCGACTAATAGCGTCCGCGTTTCTTCGTTTCGAATAATCTATGCGTTCTATTCGATAATTTAGAGATTTATTGTAATGCGTGAAATTGAAGAACGTGCACGGATTGCATAATTCCTGTTACCTGATGTATACATTTCACAAAACTTTCTCTCACACGAGATTCGTTTAGATGATCGTATAAAAAAGAATGATGAAAAAAGAAATTAATTAAAATAAAGAAAAAGATATTTTCTCTACTCTCTTTCAGAAATCTAATACTATAGATAATTTAATACTAAAAGACAGTATTACATAATTATTTATTTTTAGCATTAAAAGCATTGTTGTTCAATGATTTCAGTACTACAATAAGTAATTAATTACTCTCTCAATAATAAATTGACTCTCAGTATTAAATTGATAGAATTCTGTAAAGATAACAATTCAGAAAAACTCTTGTCTCTTTTCTCCGTCTTTCTCTCACTCTATTAGGCTCTCAGATATACTTGACGTCTTGACGTAGTGACTTATGCTGATGGAATCAATTTGCACAATTTTATTGCGATCGTTATGACGACATGTCATTTTCATTCCGCACTGTTTATGCAAGGATGCTGAGCGAGATGCGTGCCTCGTATCACGTAGATAGACGAATATTACGTGACGATGCGCACGAATTCGGCCTTGTTAGACGCAACAGTCTGCAATACTGAGAATGTATCAATCGATGACTGGCAAAAGTTCATGCACTTGATTCGCTAGACTGATTCACATTCTCGAAATATCGCGTATACGCAAGTGCACGGTGACGTTACATGCGATGCGTGCCGTGCAAATCGGCACGTAACCATTCACACACGGTATGCATTGAATAATAAATGATAAGATAATCATATTGACTTACATCATTGTTACGTGTGCATATTATTTACGTTCATAGATAGGTACAAACGGATAAATCGAGAACAGTGTTTCCTAAAATAGTCCAAATAAAAACTCCTCGATTTCTTTAATCTATATCCAATCCAATTATCAATTTATCTATATAACTTATCAATTTTATCAACAATCTTATCAATTTATATAATATAAAATATATTGTACAACTCAAAGAAGAAAAATAAATTTAAGACAAAATTAGTTGTGCAAATGAGATTGCAAAAATATTATACGAAATTTATTTTATCTTTGTATTGTATTTTATGATTCTATATATTCTACGTATTTTAATTAACTGCCCTAATATTTAAGTTCGATAAATTTTCATAATTTTTTTTTAAACAAACTCATATTAACTTCGTATCAGCCGGTTGATTGAGATCGTCGTTGTGTGTGCTAAATTTTTTTAATATTAAATATCGTGCTAACTTCTATAGATAATTCCATATAGTAAATGTAAACTTTAATGAATAGATGTTACACAAAAAAAAATATTAATCAAATCATAAAACCATGAATATTAAGTTCATGTCTCTGTAATAACTCTGTAATAACTTTGAGATATGAAATATTAGAGAGAAGTTTCTTTTTGATTCTTTTAACAAGAGAAAGGAAAAATTTCACACCTTATACAATACACCGGAGAATGACACAATCAACAACGCGTCAAGTATATGTGAAAAGACACAGACACTCAATTAGAGTGTTGATGTTCGTTAACAGAAGGAGCTTGTTAACTATACTATGACATGCAACATCTGTAAATCCGCGTGTATGTCTATTAACACCAACACGAGCTTCGCCAACGACTTATCTCTCACCGGATACTTATATATACTTATATCGATCATCATTCCCTTAACCGTTGTCAAAAATGAGTGTATTCGTTAACAAATAAAAACAATTATCTTTGAAATATCAGATTAAGTCAAATACGTTATACATTGAAACCTATATAAATACAACCTATATAAATACAATGCGTTATATCTTTATACTTGAATAATAATAATTAATACTTTTCTAATTAATAGCCACGATTATTTAATATTAATTTCATATATACGTATAGAAAATTTTATTTTAAGAAATTCATTATAACTTCTACCAATTTTATTTCTGAATTTTAAAAAATGCAGCACGGAGAGATCATGTACTTAAAGATTTTATCTAAATAAAATTATTTTTAGTTTTTTTATTTGCATATTTTTTTATGTTAAAATGATAATTTCTTTCTCATTGCAACGCATTTCAATTTTCTGTCTCGTCGCATCCGCAGAATTCTCGATATCTTTTTCACAAATTTCGACCTGAATTATTATATTCGCAATAGAAGTATCCATAATTTAACGTCACCGAAGGTAGCACGCAATTGAGCCAAAACTTTATATTAGGCGCGGAGACACTTCCGAGGAGGCTCTCAACTTGTTTCTTGAATCGAATTTATGCCCTTATTACTTATACCATTCGCAATGCACCAGCCAAAGACATAAACTACATCCGATGTCTAATATCGCTTATATCCTCATTGAAATTCCAATAAAAGGTGTATCTCGGAGATTGATGCAAAACTGCGCTCGAAAAAAAATATTGACATATACCAGATGCTTGGAAGAAAAAACATCCAACTATATTTCGAAATGCATATCATATACGATAGAAGAAATATAAAAAGAACACAATTTTCATGTAGAATAAAAATATATTATTCTCTATAGCAATATTAAATAATTATTTTAAGCACACAACAATTTAAATTCTTTTTTCTTCACCGATTATTAAATTATTAAAATATTATTTAATATTATATAAAATATATTATTTAATATTATATTAAATATTATATAAAATTAGATTTTGCATATAATTGTCTCATAAATTTTTCATTTTTTTTTAAATATAAAATATTCCATTGCGCAAATGAATAGTTCAAATGTTTCTTCACAAAGGTTTAAAAGTGTCAAAATAGGAGCATCTCCTTCTCTAGATATTATTAATTTACGACACAAAAAGCGTTATGATATCACCTTTGGCAAAAAGCGTTACACTGAGAAAAAAGTTGTTAACTTTGATTAAGTGCGTTTAATTCGTAATGATTATTTAATTCAAATATTTATATATTCAGATTAACAAAATCTTGTAATTTGAAATATGTTATTTGTTTGAATTAACAAATATTTAGTTGAATTAACAAATATTTGCTTGACAATCCGTGACCATTACATTTAGTTGAATCAACTAATATTTTGTTTGAAAACAGCAACTTTTTTTTCCAGTGTGTAATATCACCATTAGTTGATACCAATAGTCGATGGATTCTAGCAACTGGTATAAATCGACTAGTTCTCTTTGAATGTCTCGTAGACGCTTCTATGCTTGCAATAACACGCTTCGCGGAAATGTTACTGTACGTAGACTTGTGATTTTTTATGTGGGGCAATTTGAATAAATTATACGCTTAGATAAGACCGTCGGTATCCTGTCGATGTATGAGGCTTATTGTCGCAAATCGCGAATGCTATGTCGCGCCCGGTTCGTATCGTAACGACATCGTAAACTCGGTGTACGCATTCCGGTATAATTAATCTTCGCGCGACTAATACAGCACAAGATCAGGCTCGTAAAAATAAAAAGTATAAACACGTGTAAAATGTAATCGATGTTTGTGTGTGACCTGTGTTACACGCCAAATAATTCTGGCCGTCTCTATCGTCTTCATCTTCTCTTAAATTGTGTGGCATTAATATATTTTAGACCTCTATTCAAATGATAAACCATGAATATTTAACTACTTTCGTTTAATAACGACTTTGATAGTTTTTTAAATACATGTCAAATATTCAACGACGAATATTATATTTTATCACTAAAATAATATAAAAATATCTATAAAGAGAGGTATGTATAATATTATATTATAAAAGAAATAATAATTTTTAAATCATAAAATAATTAACAGTGAAATGATAATAAAATTATTAATATCTACTATAATTTGATACTAAAATGGAAAGTATAATAATATCACAGTAAAATAGAAAGTATAATAATATCACAGTAATGTATTAACGTCAGTCATGGTTTTCTTTTGAAGTGCAAGATCAAGTATAATTAAAATGTATAATTACTTTTTAATCCATCATTATATTATGCATTACATGCTACAATTATAAAAAGAAATAGGTGTATACTTTGAAATAGTATTATATGATAGTTTTTTTAATTCCGTATGCTACCTTGTTATTAACTATCTCGTATACCACATTTTCTAATCATTTTTTTTTTATAATATATGGGTTCGATGTTTTGTATAATTGCGTATTCCTATTGCTACAATTCTTTTAATAATCCCTTCAACATGCTAAGTAAAATCATGTTATAACACAACACGCAATCTTGTTTATCTCCTAGAAAACTTTTTGAATTTATACGTTTTTGATTAATTACGTCAATACTAATTAATAATAACTTATGAGTCGATTCCTTAAAAATATAATTAGAGATTATATATCTGGATATATCATTTTGTCATAATCATTATCATGTAATATCCGATAATTTTATCTCATTAATCACTCGAGGATCAGCGATTACCAGCGAATCATAGCAGTATAGGCAATATTGTTACTTTACAACACGGTTTTCTCCGCGAAACTCCTCATTCTAGCTGCGTTAAATTCTCTTTTAGGATGCTCATTAACATTACTTGCGCTCTTGTACCGTTTATAGCAGACGGGTAAAACGATCGTGTGTGAACCTTTTCTTTTCCATACGTCTTACACGCCTTGAATATCTTAACCGCGGTTACCGATCACATGCTCTAATAACAGATCCGCGCGAGCTATCATCATTGATTTTGAAGTGGTGAGTTACACTCAATCGATGCATTTCCGATCATAAAAAGAGCTATTCCTAATTAATACTGCGCTGATAAATATGCAGAAAGTGTACTCGCATCTTCGCAGTTACGTGATTCCAGTTCGATGATCGTTGATTTGAAGCTGAAGCCGCGATATCCAGAGATCAAGAAAACGTAAGAAACATGCATCTCGCGGTTGTAAATGCAGATAAAATAAAAGAGAAAAAAATAGGAGACAAAAAGAATTAAATTCAGATTTTAAATCAGATTTTGAATTTTAATTCAATTTAAATTGTACGATAAATAATATTTCGTTATTTTTTTATTTCGAAAATTCAGTTCGCGAAAAATTAAATTTTAGGTAGTTAATTTATATCGTTTGACGATTATTAGTATAACATCATATTATTAACATCGTATGTGCATTAATAAAAGTTAATTCTAAATTTTTTGTCAAAAAATAATTATTTATTTTCTTTCTGTAAATTCTGTAATAACTTTTATTCTAATTAAATGGGCCATTAAGTGGAATATTTACTGCGCGTTCAGCATATTAAACGGTGCTGTATCTCATAGAAATAATAAGCCGCTTCTTAAAAAAACCACAAATATATACGAGATATTTACGTCTTCATGCATAAACCGTTGGAGTAAATGACTAGTACACCGATACATCTTCCCATGTGATAGCATGTTTAATCGCGATGACAGCAACATGTTGGGTAGAAAATGATAGAGACACTCAAGCCAGTCTGGCTAATCATCCATAAAATTAACTTGCACGATTTCTTAAAAATTAATTTTAAATGTCGATTTTTTAATTACAAGAAATTAAATACCGTGAAATAGATACATGTTGATAAAGAAATGTTTAATTATAGATAAAATACATTAATATTTTTCTCTTGACGAAAGCTATTATTAAAAATTCATGCTTTCCCACAGTCGAAAGTAAAACTTGCGAACGCCCTGGTAAAAATGTATGCAGTTTTCTTAGACACCTAATCAGTTACTATCTAATATTACTGTTTAATATTACTTTCTCATTAGTTGTACCAATACTGAATAGGAAAGGGACAAGAATTTGATAGAGTTTTATTCTGTTCACTTCATGAGCAGTTGGTTTGCTTATTAATCAATTTAATATCCATCATTTGTTGTGTTTCTATTCAGTAAATGGATTCAGCTTTTACGCAACTTTTACATGCAGTAATTGCAAACAAAGCGTTACATCCTGATTGGGATCCTAAGTAATTTTCCTTCTCAGTTACTAGACACTACTGGCATAACTGCTCAAAAAATGCATGAAATTTTTATCAGGGCTATAACGTGGCAGCATCATCACTCGCGATTTCCGCACTCTCGCATTGAAGCTTAATTACGCGGCTTTTTACGCGAGTACACGCAAACCATGCATCGCACTCGTCTTATTATTTCACAATATCAAAAGGGATTAAGAGAGCAAGCAATGAATTACCGCGTTGAACACCCTGTATTTAGCGTGCGCGCCGTGTCCGGGTGGAGATAGTTACGCGATGCGAGATTGTCACGCACGTCTTTAATGTTACGTGCCGGCGTATCCCGGAAACTATATTGAGAAATTAAAATGATTACACTATGTAAGCACGTATCTCCGTCAGTATACCGCGGAATGAGCGGCGCGATCTATGAGCCGAACATTGTATACGCTTCTCCCCCGAGAAATCCCAGAACCAAAATGAAAAAAAGAGGAAAACTGACCGTTCCTGATAATTCATTTCATTTACCAGACTCTCATTCAGGTGCGCACGATCGCGTACGTTTTACGACGTTAGATCGTGTCACGCACGTCTTTAATACGCACCCTACGCGTTCTGTATCTATAGAGAAGTGGCTTTGAGGAATTAAGATGATTACACTAAGCGTCGTATACTCAATACGGAACTGTGGCCGACCTATCAAGTGCAACAGGCTTCGCATTTCTCTTAGGGAAAAAATTTGAAATGGATAAAAATCGATCGTTATTTCTTGAAAACGTATCTCATTTAATCGCGTCTCTTTAGGACATTACGCGGGATATATTCCGTTTGCAATAAGACTAGCGTCGTATGCGATGTCACGCTGTCCAAATGGACGCTAAAAACGGACTTTAGTGTTATTCTGATGTGTAATTTTCGCTCGATGACAAGTTTACCCATAGTATAAAATACCGATTCGTCGATGTTGCATGTCTCCGTATCATCGCGAATTACAACTTTGCATTACGATTTCATTCATCAAAGCCAGACACGAATAGCTTCGAACATTGAACGCTCGAGATAAATATCATGAATTATGGGTGGAATTGAAAATACATATTTATAGCGCCGAGGATTGTATCATTAGAGAAAAAAAGATCTTCAATAAGCAACAAGATGATCACAAATTAAAACATTTGAAAAACCTGTTCCTCGTTCGTCCAATTATATACGCGGTTAATTTCGACAGTTTATATTCGTATTAAAATGTTTATAAGACAGCGTCATAATAAATACGCATTTAGAAAAAAAATTTTGATAATTGAATGTTAACTATCATCACCTTTATTTTTTTTTTCAGCCATCTTTCAAAGGATATCAACATCAAGAGGACAATTAAGAATTCAAAGCATGGCAACCTGCCTTTTCGTGTGTATGGATTCTTGCGGTTTACTTTACGGCTCGGTAAGTAAAGCTTTCTTCACTATTCGTTTTCACTGATACGAATCATGAAAATATTTCGTAAAATATGGGAAAATTCAAAATGCAGAATATAGAAAATTATATTCCGCATAACTCTCTTTTTTACCTATTTTCTTTACATAATAAACGTTATGAACGATAACAATTATGAATTATTAATAAATATATAGATGGATAAATTAATAACAGATTAGAATATATATATGTGTGTGTGTGTGTGTATATGTGTGTGTGTGTGTGTGTGTGTGTATGTGTGTGTGTGTGTGTGTGTGTGTATAATCAGCATATATATATTGCTTTATCTTTCTTTGATTTATACAGATAATGTATTTTAAAAAATCTCGAAGTGGTTTTTTCATATTATTTTCGATTAATTAAATATTTCATCCTGAATATGTAAAAAGCGATTAAATGTAAAGCTTAAATCCTATCTCTTTGTCCACAAAGTGCGTGAACAGTGAATACTAAAGAAATTAAAATAAAATTATATTCCAAAAATATTTTAATTATTACAGCACTTTTTACTGCTTTTACTTTTTTCAATTATTCACTTAACCAATAATGGAAAATTCAATCTGTATAAATCATAATGTAATTGATAGGTACTCTAAAATGGTCTAAACAATATCATTACGTCATTTCTTAATAATTCTTCATAGTTTTCAACATTTCCTGAAAATTTGTATAAATTTTGTGCATGTAAACTAAATCAACAAATGCAGATTATCCAGGATATGAAATACTGATCCTAATTCATTTTTAAGCCTAATCCATTTTATGGTAATAAATCTGTGATATTGTGTGCTTATCAATATACGTATAATATTGTATATTTTTAATATGATATGTACATCTAATCTAGATTTTTCACAGATCCATTACTGTGATTTAGAATATAAGATAAATCACTCACCAATATGAAGAGCAGCAGCAGAGTTGTAACTGCACTGGACCTGGAAATAAAAAATTACGCTTAGTTGAGAATAGAGAGATATATCTAGATTAGAGAATAACATTTAAAATAATTAATATTTTAAAAAATGATTATTACGCACATTGAATCATTTTACTTATCTTTAATAAATATTTAATTATAAAAATTACGTAATTTTCAAAAAGTCTTTTTTTCAATTTTATAAATAAAAGTTTAATTCTTACAGAAATAATTCATTCAGTTTAAATTTAAAGTGTTTGATATATGTATAAGTATAAATATTAAGCAACATAATTTTTACTATAATTGTAAGTATTTTAAATAGGTATCTAAAATATACAGATTCAAATAATCTCTTGAATATATAGATACATTATTATATTACAGTGCAAAATAGTACATAAAACTTTTTATGTGACACACGGAAATAAATGATTAATTTCACAAGTAACAACGCATAAATAATAAATTACTTCAAGGTTGCTCCGCCGTGGCATGATGCCTCCTAGGCCTCCTCCTCTCAGCCACCCTTTCAACCACTCACACAATATAACACTCGCGAAAACGCAGTTGATAACAATCACGTGTGTAATAATCACAAGAATATGACGGCGCTTTTCGCGACACGCACTTCATTGTATTACGATGCAACAATAATGAGAGAAAAAAAATGCGTAAAAAGTTAGGACCATCTTGATTCCCGAGTTTTGCCTAACGACTGAATTCACAAGAATACCATGCAATTACACAAGATTCTTTTATCGCCTGTTAAACGTTCCTAATGGTTAATAAATCTTTACTACCAAATAATATTAAATTCGAACGTTAAGCAACATTTAGACAAATGCGATGTGAATAGACAAACGACACTGTGTAATCGAAAAATCGTATTAAAGTACTATAACAATTAATTACGACTGATTGCTGACTGATTATTTGTATTTTTTTAACGCGTAGGATGCTTCTGATATTCCAACGCAATTTCGAACACCTCATTCGTAATGAAAATCAAATACGTGTCGCGACGACATTCGGCTCGTACGAATAATTCAATCATTTCGATAATATTTATATATTTAAGTATTACAGTAATCATGAGTCAATCAATCAAGCATACGCGTCGCTAATTGTTCGCGAAGCAAGCGATTCTACACATCTCCCGATACTTCAACGACCAAATCTTTGAGAGATAATACGACGATAAATGCGGAATAATAGGACGACCCCCACTACCCAACCCCCACCTGCGAACTTCACTACGTGATTGCTAACCGACGCCATGACTTTGTTATTGTTTGTCGACTATGTCGATTAACGCCCAGTGACGTCGGCCGTGCGAATAATTTTTGTTATTTTCGCATTACTCGTCGAACGGTGATCGTGACACGTGCTTCGAAACATATAATTCATTTCCTCTCAAATAATTAACAATTAAGTCTGTCCGCGATCTAATTGATTCTTCCTGATTCAAGATGGTTATTTGTTACAATAAAGATATCTCTCTTACGATTTATTCTTGTTCATGTTAATCCTTAATACACACCTCATTCGTGTCCTGCGTATTTTTTTTTCTTTGATTTATATATAACAATATCGTACAATTTTATATAACAATTTATTATAAATTATGTATATAACAATTTATTATAAATTGTTATATACACTTTACAAATATTTTCTAAAGATGTTAAAATATACATAAAATTGTTTAATAATTTTTATATTTGTAAGTCATGAAAATTAAATCAGGACACAAAAAACCCGTCGTGTATAGTAAGGGTGCCAAAAACTTATATTTATAAGGTGTACTAAGAGTAAGTCATGTTTAATTAATACAATTATAATTTCACTTGATGCTTTAATAACATATCGCATATCGTAATTTTGATGTACATAATATATAATTTATTTTAATCTTCCGTTCATATTTAATTTGCTAATCGCAGCTTTGTGAGATTGGATTTTACTCGCATTATTTCGTAATAAAGTACATGTAACATGTAATTGAAACGAAA
The DNA here is from genome assembly GCF_024713525.1 of Acromyrmex echinatior. NCBI lineage: Eukaryota > Metazoa > Arthropoda > Insecta > Hymenoptera > Formicidae > Acromyrmex > Acromyrmex echinatior. Next base: position 13,401,195 of record NC_141858.1, on the reverse strand, counting down.
GTGTTGCGCTCGAATATTGTAATCAATGAAGAATCAAGTACGTGTGGTATGACGGTACGTGTCGTATGAATATTTAATCATTTATTTCGATAATATCTATGCACACTTAAGTTATAATAGTCGTGAGTCAATAGGGCGAGTTCCACTTGCAACCCTACTACGTAATTAATAACCGTGTCGCGACGACACTCGACTCGTATGAATAATTCAACTATTTATTTCGATAATATCTATGTGCTTAAATATTACAATAATCACGAGTCAATCAATCGAGCAGACGCGTCGCTAATTGTTCGCGAAGCAAGTGATTCTACACATCTCCCGATACTTCGACGATCAAATTTTGAGAGATAATACGACGATAAGCGGAATAATAGAACGACCCCCACTACGCGACCCCCATTATACGATTGATAACCGACGGCGACGACCTTGTGTTACTGTTTATACGCTTGTGCGCCGAACCAACGGCATAACGAATGATTCCCCTTTTCTCCGCATTATTCTTCAAACGATAAACGTGGCAAGTGCTCCAAAATTTAATTCATTTCCTCGCAAATAATTAGAAATGAACTATCCGCGAATTAATTGATTCTTCCCGATTCGAGATGATTATCTATTACAATAAAGATATCTTGTACGATTTACTCTTGCTCGTGTTAAAAGTCATATTTGATTAATACAATTATAATTTCACTTGATGTTTTAATAACATATTGCATATCGTAAATTCGATATTTGTATAATACGATTTATTTTATCTTTGTTCATATTTAATTTCCTAATCGCAGCTGAGATCAGATCTTGCTCGCATTATTTCTTCATCGTAATAAAGTGCGTGTAGCGTGTAATTGAAACGAAAATGTTGCGCTTAATCAAATATTCTAATCATTAGTACATACACAATAATAATTAGATAACTGTGCCTTCGCGAGTGTTATATCAAATGCGTGTGTCTGTGCAACAAAATCTGAGAGGAAGGGGAGGCCTGGGAGGCATCATGCCACGACGGAGCGACGATGAGGTAAATAATTTATATTATATATTTATGTAATAATTAATTTTTTAAATAGTAATTGTTTCAGGCATTACTATAATTTGAATAGGTTTGTCTTTTATAGTTCAATACTTTTTATATTACAACTCCGCTGCTATGCATCGTATTGGTGAGGAATTTACGCGTTTTATTTTAAATAAAATAAAATAATTTATATACAATGAATATGTGAAAAAATATATGTATCAAGTTAAAAAGGATGCTATAAAAATAAGTAATTAGAAATAAGTAATAATATAACACAGATTCATTGCCTTAAAATAAATGTAATCGATAAATAATTTATCCTGTAATAAGAATTAGGATCAATAATTTATTCTTCTAAATATAAATTTTCTGGCAATATAACTGAAAACATCTTAAAGAAATAACATATTAGTAATGTTATTTGAATAATTTTAGATTTTAGAAAATCAAACATATTGTAATTTCAACTTTAATTATTTTGAATTTTCCAGTTCATTGATATAACTACAATTTTTCTAAAGAATCGAGAAAAACTTTCAACTACCTAATCGAACTAAGTATATTCTAATTCAATGATAAACGGTTCATGTCTTCGTGAATAAGAAACGTATGGCTTCATACAGGCTTGACTAGTTAAATCTGTGATTTAAAAAAAGTTGCCAATACACTGTGGCGGAAGAAAAAAGCACATTTATAAAAGAAATCTAAAAAAAAAGAAACATCTCAAAAACCATAAATCGATTAAATAGACGCGTGATATGCATTCAAATCGGCTAATTATGACAGATACAAAGTAGCATTCTATCAAAATTATGGGCAGAAAGGTGTCCATGCTAAGAATATTAATATCAGGAATATACATGAAGTTACCTACACATTAACTTGTCGCTATTTTTATAACATCTATCCTTTACTTATCCCTATAAATATTTTGGATCATAATCGCATATAAAAGCGGAAATAAAAGAAATTGCAGTTAAATCTTCTTTTTGTTATTAAAATATTTAAATTAATTATATACTTTGAATTATACCCCTTATCACTCAATAATTAAAAATCTTTGTATTAATAAATTTTCGGCTGTTCTTTATGAAATTAAAATCGATAACAGAATTTACTAACAAAGTGAAATTTAGTTATCTTGATCAATATATGTATTACGAAATTAACGATATGTATATTATTGAAATATCAATGAACTTTAAAGAATGTTTAAAACACACGTCTGTCTAGCTGTCTCCTCTCACTTAAGCAAATCTTAAATCTTTGCTAATTAAGTAGGGGGGAGGAGGGCAGATAAGATGTTTAAAAAACCAGCTTTGTAGAGATAACGAAGCTATAAAAAAGATCTAGAATAAAAAAAAGATAATTGAGTATATATTAAAATAAACTTAGTGGATTAAAATATTTTCTGAAAATAAAATACAAAATTCTGCAAAATTTGAGGATTATAATTATAAGAAATATATTATCTAAAATAAGGAAGTTAATTATTTATCATATTCTCAAATGTTTCGAAGCAGTTTCCGGAAAATCAATGATTAACAATAATTCGATTTATACGCAAGTAATTTTAAAGCAAAAGTAATCTTGTTCTGTATCGTCAATTTCAATTTTATTGCGGAATTCTGATATACACGGCCTAGTAAGTAATCTCGTACAATTCCAAAGATCGATGTTTCCTTTCAGTACGGCATATCGTCTCATTTGTATCGGGCGTATTTGCGTACATACCTTACCTATGATTAGGTTGATCGGCTTTATTTCCTGTTTACACTGTTCCAGGTGGTAGATAATTAAGGGATAAAGGAAATCTCATAACTTTAGATTCATTTCTCGATTACACGCGTATTCACGTCTAGTATGGAATCGGTTTTTTTTTTCTACTCGTTCAGATCTAAAAATACTTATAAGTGAACGTATTAATAAGGGCTAAATCTTTTATCTTCTTACATTTCCAATCATCGTATGATTCCATGAAAAATTTATGATCTGAACGTTGAGTATCAATAAATACTACACATACTATACCTATGATTATGGAAGGATCAATTTAGTTAATGCATAATTACACTCACAAACTGTAATTATTTTATTTTTCAAACCCTACGAACCCTTTAATTATCTAACTTAGTTCTCTTCGAAATCTAATACTGGCCAATGTATTATTGAAAGACAATAATTTATTACTTCTTTGGAATACTAAAAGTACTAAACAACAATATTTTTGATACTTAAAATTAAATAAAATAATTACTGTTTTTCAATATTAAATTAGCCAGTGTTAGATTTCTATATTATGTAAGGATTATAAAATAAATATAAAATGGCTTAAAAAATTTAATTCATCAACACACCAATTAAATGATGCATTTATATGATGAATTTAATTCATATAAATTAATTTACCCGTACATTTTTAACGCTTGATAACATCTCGATTGGATTTCGTCTTTTAAAAAGCGTTAAGTAGTTGACAAGCATTTCAATAACCGCTTTATCACAAAAATCACACTGGCATTTAAAACGATCAAGTTGTCGATTTAAAATGTTTAAATCCCCGCGAGTCTCTAATTTCACATATGTACGTGGTAATAAAACTTTTACGAGGTAAACTTTTACAGTATCTTATAGTGTGCATCTATCTCGTACGAGTATCTAATTATAAACGTAGCTAATCTCTGCGTTGAAAAATGAGCCGAACGATACTTCAGCGATAAAAAAAAGTAGAAATCTATCAATCGTCGCTTACATGATTTTCTTTTTGTGCGCACAATACTTGACTGTCTCGAGGCACACAGCCGCGGATCGGAAACATCACTCGAAGAACTTACGTATATTTAATTTCACGATGACACCCTCGAGAGGCATGTTTCCTTAGCTCTGTTACAGACACGCGACAAATTTTCAAAACGCTCTCGCTGTTTTACGACTGATGAAGACACAGAAGATCCTTCGTCAACTCTTTCGAAATTATCAGTGAGAAATAATCGAGCAGTAAAAAATGTCAATTTTCACCTCGTAAAATGTTTGACAATAAAATGCGATTGACGGTAGCTACTTGTATGATCTTTTAAATGATAATTCTAAGGGTGTGATAATCTTGAAATTGTTTGAAGAAAATATGAGATCCTTCGATGAATCAAAAGTTTTTTGTAAATGAAAGTTTATCGATAAATTATCAATCATAATGATTTTTTATTCATAACTTCAAAATTTTTTATATTCAATATAAATTACACTTCGAAGTAATTTTCAGTTAAAATTAATGCCACTGAGAATTGTGATGTTAAATGAACATATTTTTCGCGAAATATTTATTAACAAAGAATTGACTTAACCCAAAATAAGTAAAAAATACGCTACAATAAGGAATAACAGTAAATTTGAGTTATTCATTCGAGTACTTCATTAACAAAAAGTCAACATAGATTAACAAACGTACATCCGTGCATCAAGATAAAGTCATAAATAATTATCTGAGCAAAGAGAAATAAAAATGGAACATGATAAGCGAGCATTTTCCGCACGCATTCATAAATATGAACTGTCGCGCATGTCGTGTCAATTATGTATGCACATTGGCATTAAAATCAGAGCAGCAGGATGTTATTTAAGAACCGTCGTTGCACGCCGCTTTGTCGTGATGGACGAAGCGGCAGAAGAAGCTATACCCGCGGAATGCGAAACACTCGGCGGTTAATCGGAAGCGTGAAGCACGAAGGGCAGCCCGAGAAAGCCGGCCAGCCATCTGATTATCGGTCTACCTGGCCTACCAGATGCAAATGGATCACTCGAAACACAAGCAGAGGAAGTGCCCGCGCGCGAAGCAGATATTACGTTAGGTCGAGAATAGATCTGAAGGCCGTTTGACCACGCGTTGCATCCCTACAATACGTTATCGTTGTCATTGAATACAGAATATACGTATTCATTCCAACCGAACTCATTCGAACACTGTTTATAATTGTTGTTTTAAATATGAAAAAATTTCAATACTATACTGTGGCAAAGATCATCGAATAGAATTTTGTAATAGCAAATCTTAATGTACAAATCGACACACATTTAAAGACAATTGATCTATCAGATCGTTCTTTTTACGTATATGGAGTAAAAAATACATTGAAGACTTGGAGAAATCTGATTTTCGGTTTATGTATATATTATATTATAAAAATTGCAACTATAGATACAGTTACTACTACTGTTTTTCTTTTGCGAATGTAATGCAGTGAGTTCTAAATCTCTAAATTTTTGTAAGTATTTAATAGTTTGAGGAATGTAGAATGATTATAATTTTACGAGTAAACTTCTCAAGTAGCAACAATCATCAAAATTTCCATACACGTATTATAATTATATATTATGTCTTACGGCAATTTTTTTACTGCATAAAGTCAAATCAAATATCTTAATAACTGAATATTTAATTAGAATACCTATTTATACAAATAAGATCTATTAAAATTAAATTTTAAACTATAAAATCTGTAATCCATTTGGATTCTTGAAGCTCAATTGCCTAATTGCTTGTAATTCTAAAACTGCCGATGATTCAATATCTTTTTGACAAAAAGAAATCGAGAGGCAAAATATCATTTTTTTTATCTAACTATTATTAAGTTCTTTAATAGCGATGCCATTAATCGATTTTTATACAGTACTTGCAAAGCAAAATGAAAACATAAATTGCATCTAAAAATTGCAAAATAACCGCGCTTGGAATATGTACGTAATGCAATTGCGTGCTGACGGTCGTTGATCGAAGAAGCTTTTTTCACTCTCGGTATTATCAGGAACATTAATAATTGCACTTGATTGGCCGCGGACAAGATGATCCACGAAGTAGATTTCAAAGAGCGCATTGCACTTCTACCTGATTGCAATCAAGTTCTCGTACAGTTTCTGCTACGTGCTTGCACATAATATAGATGATACAGAATATATTTATTATGACGCTGGAGAGATCTTGAGATGATTATATTTCATACTTATTAATATTATCAATTTTTTACTCAAACTGTAACATGTATATAACAGTTGAATCTAATATCTAGTGCAATTAATAAAAAAATACACATATTTGAATTTGAGAATAATTTTGAAACGTTGATAGGATTTGAAATAAGTATTCATTGCGTTAATATTCTCATAAAATCTACTGTATTTCCTATATCGTTTGATCTATGAAATAATCCATTAAACAACAATTAACAAAATACAAAGTAAGTGCAACAGGAAAATATTTTGCATTTTCACAAAATTATTACTATATTGCTTTAAATTATGGGAAATGTGCAATTTACTGGAAATGGTGTAATAATTAATCAGAGTTCATTACGTAAATCCAAGTAATTTATGTCAATGAACTGTTTTGTCTCAATCTTATATTTTTCAAACAAGAATTTATATTCATTCTTAATTTTTTTTATTTCGGAAACGAGATTTGTATTAACATATTATAAGTAGTATTTACATACTTTACATTACTTGTCTAGGTAAAGACATGTTATTAAAATTGCAAAATATAAATCTAAAAATATAAATTAAAATTAAAAATGAAATATTTTTCATTAATTGCACTAGTTAGTCACAATATGTACATTGAATAAAATATTCAAAAAGTTTGAAATAATTTTGTATAATTAGTGTTATAAAGAATCAAAACTATAGTATGAAATTTAAAGGAACAAGATTTTATAGTATAATATATTTTTGAAAATTTATCAATGGTTAATATCTATCACCATGGTTTTTTATTAAGTATACACAGAGATCGTTCTATCTTTTGTACAAGTTTCATCCTTATGAATAATTTCGACATCGCCGATCCTCAAGGCAACTTACCCATCTCTTCCTTCCTCTAAGAACCTAAACGACCGACGCATCGTTTCACACCTCACCGGCAAATTGGATCCGTTGAAGAGTCGTGTCTACCGACACCATCGCGGTTTTTTTGCGGTTTAAATCGAGGTCAATTTGAAAGTTAAACGAACTCTCGCGGCGGATACTCCTTCTTTCATGCGGCCGGTCTCGAAAATCCCAATCTAGATGGACGTAAGGTCGGTACCTTTGATGGCGCAATCACAACGAGAGGCGCCATTCCACGTGTTCGGAACGTTAAATATCTGTCTTGTTATCAGGTATTCTTCGTCTTTACCGCCGTTCGCACGCTCTTCGTAGTCGGACGATTGTAAATCTTTACTCTTATGCATCGAGCATAAAAAATAATATTCTCTTTGTGTGATTGCTTATTAATTTATAACATTATATTAAATTTGCAAAAAAAATGCTAGTCGATTTTTACTATGAATGAAACCTAATTTTCGAGTTTACGGAAAATATATTAATACCATATAAAAAACAATAAATAATAAAGTAAAAATTCTAAAATAATACACAACTTTAAATGTTATTTATATAATAAAAAAAATAGTTATTTATATAATATTATTAAGTTATTTATTAATATTTCACGATTGTTAATTTTTTATCGTGATCCCACGACGTATAGTTATTTTTATTTGAAATAAAAAATAATAGAAATGTAGAGCATTAGTAATGGCCACATCGTCACTGCGCCTCTCGCGAAGCAATCGATCTTTTTTTTTCTGCGTAAGAGCAGGTTTGCGTCTTGCAGTTTATATGTGCAGAGTCGTCCTCGCATCGCCTCTGCAGATCTCCGGAAGATCGCTTGATAATACGAGAGATGCGAGAGGTGCCGATTCAGAGCTATCTTATCGAGACTGTTCTCGTAGACGCCGGAAATTATTAGGTGTATCCAATAAACGATTTGACATTTGTGATTATACCAAACGTACTCTCCTGAAAGCATTCGTTGCGTGTTAAATGAAAAATTTCTCGTGCATGGTTAATACGACCACAATTTCCTCAATATTGATTTTTATTCGAGATTCGACTCTTTATCATTCGATAATTGATTTTCGTGTTTAATTGCATTTCAACATAGTTTTTCTTTTTAGATCTATACAATTGTAAGAAGGCTACGTACAGAATATATTATTTCTCTTTGCAAAAAAATGCATGTCTATGTAAATGCGATATTATCGACATTCACATTGCGACGTTGATAATTCCTCAGCTCGAAACGATTAATAATTAAACTATTTTGATGAGTTGAGCTTGAGGATAAAATGCAATCAGATAAAATTTTGTTAATTACTTCGATTTCAATTTCGTTTAATAAAATAATATAAAATGTAATTCAAGAATTATTTAATGTAATTCAGGTTTAAAAAGAAATAGAAAAGACACAGTAAGATGATATTAACTCAACTCTTATCTTTCTTAAAATAAAATTGACTTAAACGGAAAGAATTACTGACGAATATTACTAAAGTAAAATATCTAAATTAAATTATATTAGGTGTTGGAATTAATTCGTAGCGTTTTTAATGAAAGAATGTTATTTATTTCACATGAGCATTAAAAAATACATTAATGAAAGTACTTCCCATCACTTGTAAAACGCTACGAATTAATTCCAACACCTAATATTTTATATTCTTTTTTTATATTTATATAGAGACAGTTGATATAAAAATAAATATGCATTGTCATATTCCGGAATAGACGTAACGACCAGATGCTAGAGATCCGTATGAACAGATACATCGAAGACAGATCACACATACATCGCCGCTAATAAGCATATTGAACAGAATTATAAAATGCCACTAAGATGAGATATCCGCTAGTTATTATTCACTGTTACTCTCGTAATGATTGTAGAGCTCGTTGATTTTCCACAATATGGTGTACGGAAATGTACGACTGTACACTGTCGGCCCATTACTTGCACGAATGAAATGCGTAATAGGTATAACATTATTCGAAAATCATTTGAACCAGTTTTCACGAATAGCTCATTATTGTTGTACATGCCAGCTGTGATTACTAAGACAGGTATTCGTCACGAAGTTGTCGGCCTAATCAAAATGTATTAACATATTAATTTGTATATGCAACGTCATTATATGCGTACGTATTATATGCATAATTGTATAAATTTCTATTATTGATTGTGAATTGGATCTAATACAAAATTCTTGAAAAATAATTAAAAACCGCGGAGTGCAAAAATAAAACAAATCTATAAGCTCATTTAAATTTATAAGCTCATTTAAAAAGATTCAATTTTTATTTTAAATAAAATTTTAAATAAAAATTATGAATTTATTTCATTTCGCTTTCTTGTATACAGCTGCTATGTAATTAAATTTCTATATAGTTGCTTGAAACAACAAACGCGCGGAACAATATGTTCCTGCAATTAATAAAATTGATTTTCATTAATTTAAGTCTCGAATAACGAAAAACTATTATAAGAAAAAAACTTATAAGGTAAAATAACCATATTTTTAATTCTGAGAAGTAAAAAATAGCTAGTACTTAGACAATTTTACATACAGTAATTTAATGACTATCCGATACCTGCTACTTTGAATATGATGTTTCTTTTAAATTCTTCTGGAAAATGGTTATGGCAAATAGGCGGGCAAGTACGAGTCAATACGACGTATCATTACGGAAAGAGAGGACGTACTCTCTTCTCGTGATTTTCCAAGAATAGAGAATGTTTCCGAGTTTACGTTTATATTGCTAAGAGAGATTAGTTCATAATTATTAAAAAAAATAATTAGTTGATTTATCCATTGTTATTGCAATGTGCAGATTATAATGTCAGATTAACCAGAAAGTTTAATTATATTCTTATTAGAATTAATTTAGGATAACGAGAAAAAATCATAAAATATTAAAATATCTTTGAGATCTATTATATTTATTCATGTGATTCTTGTTTATAATTATCTTGTTACAGCTAGAATAATTTCTTAAAGTTTTTAATACTAAATTTAATCGCGTTATAGTTCAATATTCAATTTTTTTCTTACTTTTGTAAACAAATAACTATATAAAAATATGTATATAAATTATGTGCATAAGTATAATACTTACACTAATAATCAGAAAAATTAATGCATAAAACGCTCCAGTTAATTGCTAAAAAGTCAAAATTTTTTACAACTCAATCATGTTTGAATTTCCTACATAATTATTCTGATGGTTGCTCATTATGCTTGAATTCCCTACATAATTATTTTGATAGTAAAATAAAATTATTTTCAAATCTATATTTATCTTAATTTTTAGACTTCAGCAAAATCTTCATTCTCCGTGTATGTGATATGAAAGATAGATTAGTTTAATATCCATGCAAAAATAAATAGATATCAAACTTATTATATTAACATCTGACCGTCTCAATAAACTCGTCACTATACACAGCAAAGAAAAGAAATGTCGAATAAATAAATCCGCGGTGCGCTCTACGTGTCGCAAAGAATTACGACGCCTCAACTTCTTGCTAATAAACAGGATGAAATTTGCGTTAAGTACTTCGCGACGTAAAATTATCGCGCTTCTCATCGTATAAACATACGCGCGAGAAGAAATAAATTCGTTTTGTAACAAGGTGCATTAATAAAGGTAAAAGGAAAGTGATAAAAACCACGTAATTAAGTCAGCTTTAGCAGCAGTATTCGTGTTGTAACTTCTATCCATTTGCGAAATTATGATAAAGAAATGAAACAAGAAAGCTTCTGAATGAAGATTGCCGCGTCTCGTTAAATGCCTCAAGCTCTTTTTCAATGAGATAAAAAGTCCGAGGTAATATATTCACATGATTGATCGTGATAAATCTCCGTACGATAAAACTCTCTCCTCTTTCTTTTTTATTTTCGTATCTATAAATCAAAAAATAAAATCAATTGATTTTTTAACATTTCCATAATAAGTGTAACATCACTTTTGTTCAAATAAATAATACGTATTTGTTTTTTTTAACTATTAAATATATCTTCTAGTTTTTTTTAGAATATTTAATATCTGTATTCTATATTTTCCATAAAATAAAGTAAATATTAATTTTTCCTAAAAACTGCACAACAAAAATTCCTTGTTTATTCAATTTTATTCAAAAGAATACGTAAAAAAAAATTGACCTGATTACCCCAATTGAATTATAATTGATTTTCATGTGATCCATATCGGGAATTATGTTACGCTAAATTATACTGTACGAAAATTGACAGTAAATTGGCTCGCTGATTATCTCGCATTCTTGTTGATAAGATCTTTTCGAATTCGTGCATAATCGTTGCATAAAGCTTAGCAACTTACGGCTTTGGAGATCCGGCAGCTAAATAAAAAGTGTTGACCTGCTCGGTAGCGATACATTGAAAACGATGATGTGAAAAACAGAACAAATAATCTTGTAATATGGACTAAATAAAAAAAAATTATTCATAGTCACTTTTAAAATCTATGCATTTAATTCTTTAATCTAATTTTTTAATCATTTGATTATTTCAATGATAACAATTAAACTTAATCAATTTTAATTCAAATTTACTCGTCAAGAAATATAGTTTTCACGTTTACTTTACTCTATATGGGTACATATGTATTGCAATCGATGAAGAGTTACAAGCAATAACTGCTATAAGCATTACTTTGCCGGAGGGATTGGTGTAAGCGCCACGCTTCGTTTCATCGCGAAGACAGCTCGATGGTTATTGTTTAAGCAAACGGATAGTTGGAAATAACCACAGGGCAATTCGTATTATTCGTATTATATGTGAGCGAAAATGTAGAAATACGTGAATCAAAGTCTAGTTGATATGACACGTGGCATCATGGGTTACTATGATTGATATTTGTTATTAGAAATTTTTTAGCTTTTAATTTATTAATATACGTATGTTGTAAAATTATTTGTTAATGTATGAACTTTATATTATTTATTTTTTGTTATCAATTATGATCTCTTTAATTTTATGAGATATCTAACTTGAAATTATTAATAATTTTGCCTATTTAAAATAACGAATTGGTCAGACTTTGATCTAAGTATTTGTAAATCGGACCACATAAATATGATGAAGGAAACTCTTAGAAAGAGCATCGCATCGAGATAATATCGATGCCCGCGAGGTTACGTCTGATTTCCACAAGAAACACGGGCTTCGGCTAATTATCTTAAATACTTAATTTATATCCGGTGGAATTCGAGGCCTTTTGCCGCGCAACTTCAAAGGCGGATCCCGGCGAATGGAAATCGGAGATGTATAGAAATCTCGTTGTAAAGAGAGGGCCGCGGAGGTCGGATAATGTTTAATTGGAAGTTTAGTTACACGTGCGGATGATTATTCGAGATATCGGATCACGCTTTCAGTGACCTTTTTAATCATATTGACGCTATTCGTAATCCATCCTTATTTTAAGACCTTCTTAACTTTCTATTTGCAATCTAGGCCTGTTTTTGGGCCACAAATTTTACTCTGAAATTTCATCTTCATTGTTGCTCAAATTTCAATTTTTATCAAATACAAATTTTTATATTTGAGTTAAAAAACCTATTTGTTAATATAACGAAAATGTTGAAAAATAATCATAAACTTTTTTTAGAAAAAAAATATAAAAAAATAAATTGAACAAAAAGATCTTACAGATTATAGAAATAGAAATAAAAATATGATCGCAGGCAGATCTTAAATAATATATCTTAAAATGCTATTATAGCTTTGAGATTGATCCATGATATTTTAATACTATACTTAAGTATAATAAGATGACCTTAAATATAAAAATCGACTATAAATCCTTAATGTACTAAGGACTGAATGTACAAAGGTATATGTAGCAGTGTATTGCAACTGGAACTCTATCTAAAAATAAGTGAATATCGAGATTAACGCATTAATTGTTTCATTTTTTTATTTTTTGTATAAAAAATGCGGAACTCCTTTACATTTATATGTAGAACTATAGTGCTATTAGAATTGTAGTTGTTTTCTTTATATCAATAGAATAACATGTTAAATTTCACTTTGATATTGATCCCTATGAAATTAGCACATTGTATTAATATAATATAAAAAAAAGTTTCATACATAGAATTTCAATAATACTTTATAGTTCTATAGTTCTACATAAAAATAAAGAAAAATATAAAGAAAAATATCCATATTTTATAAGCTTAAAATTAAGCTGAATTAAAAACCAAGAACTTTATATGTAAAATAAGATGGATTAATATTTATGAAACATGAAACATATTTGCGAAGCTCCCGTATGAAAAGCATTTGACCTAAGATTCCACTACCTACTTCCTGTATCACTTTGAAATCACGTTCTACTCTGAGATGCTTATCGATGTCATAAAGTAACATGCCGCGAGATTTCAAATCAGATTATATTATCATTCCCACGCAATAAAATGAAAATCAATGCATAACATCCGGCACAAAGTTACCGGTATTGAATAATCATTTCTTACCATTCGGTTTACATTTGTGCGTTTTTTCCGTACGACAAACTTTTAAAGTCAGTTAATTGGCTATAGGATACAAAGATCCGAGAATCTCTTTGTTCTTCGTTTTCTCATACAAAACGAAGAACAAAGAGATTCTCTGTATGACAAAAATGGATAAATGAAACATCACTCTTCAAGTCATAATTCGATCAGGCAATTGCAATGCGGAATATGGTGATTCTTTGCTATGCATCCATTTGAGAATATTGTGAAACTGCATTGTATTTAAAAAAGACTATTGAACATTCTCAATTGCATAATATTAATCGTATTTTTTCACAATTCAAGAGAAAAATTAATTCTTTTTATGCTTTTCTTTTAAGGAATTTATTAAAAAGAACTCTGGCAATTAGTTAATAAATCAAGTTTTAATGAATTTTTCAATCCTTAGGTAAAAATTTTTTGAAGTTTCTTGAATTATAATTTATTTTTGGAAATCTCATAAGAATTCTAAACAGCGTTTGAAAAATTTTATCGCGAATGATATTGCCCAAATTAATTGTAATTAAAATAAAAAAATTGTTATCAATTTTCATATAATAAAAACATAAAGTTGGCACTATAGATATTTAAACTTCTATTTTTCATTATATCAGTAAAATTGTTTTTGAACGAAATTAGAAACTTTAGAACTCTTTAAGGAAGAGCCAGTAAACTTCATCAATCATATCAAAATTCTGAAAATAGGGTGTTAACTTCGCGGAGGTTGTATATACATTTTCCACTCCGCAAGCCCATAATTCGTTCACCCTGCGGCCTCCGCGCATCTCTTCATGCTATCCGCATGAAAGACTTGATAATACCCGAAGGTAATACAAAAAGGGAGGTGCAAACATCAAGCTATCTCATTCATTTTTATTTTAACGACATTCGATTATATATCTTGTTGCAAGAAAGAACGACATACGCAGTATTATTTTAATTTAAAAAATTTACATTTTGTCGCATTTACAGTTTGTTATATTGTATTAGTACACAAATTATTATTTGTTAATTTATAGGAAATATTGTTTCTATGTAATAATATCTACTTTATTTATTAACTACACAAAAAAAAACGATTCTGTAAAAAACGATTTGTAAAAAATCTTATACTGTGATTTAGCTAGATATCGATCTAATGAACCAACAAAATTATTTTCAGATTTTTATCTAATTAAATTTTTAGTTCAGCAAAATGGTTTTTTCCGTGTAAATATTAAAAAATCAAAAATAAGATACAAAAATAATATAAATTAGCATTTAACATTTTACCGTTTGTCCAACATCGAGCAAACTTTCTGCTCAAAAGAAAATTCCGTGGAAGTATTTTAATATTAAATTTCAGTATCATAATAATTTTCATGGTTGATACATTTCCTCGATGTTGCTCATCAATTCCATTTCCTCTAACCTTTCGATCTCGCGAAATATGAGAAAGTCCACATCGAAGTGGTAAAAAAAAGAACAAGTTGTGAATGTAACGAGGCAAGCCAGCCAGTCGCCCACGCATTGATAAGTAGAGCTGCCGCAGGCATCCCTTGATGAGACGCGATTCCGTACCAACCTTTACCCATCTTGCGATAGATAGTAGACAGATATAAATTAACACGCAGCCGAAGCGAGCTATAAGTCGGAGATAAGCGGGAGTGGTTATGGCGATTCAGTTGAATATCCAGAGTAACTCGAGTCTCCTTTCTTTCCGCGATCGGATCGGGACAACTCACGATTCAATAAAACCGAACGAGACGAATAAATAGCGATAAAGCTCACTGAAGGTTTTGTTCCTGCCTGTTTTAAATTTTATTGCTAGCGTTCGATTGCCATTTATTCCTTTTCCGCGACACTTAACATAAAACAGAACATCTAAAAAGAATTGTCGATAAAATAACATTTATTAATTTTATTACGTGATAAGGCAAATATGTTACGTTTACTACTCAAATACAATGACAATTCATCTTATTTTTATCGTTTATTTTACATAAATATATTTTTTTATTTTACATTTTCAATCTACTTGCTTCCGGGAGAAATTAGAACCATAAAACGTAAGCAAAATATACAGTATTTGCGGAAATATTTTCAGACTGCTATTTCGGAAGCTTAGTATTGAACTTGTTACAAACGAAATAACGGCATGTAACTCTTTACCGATCAAGTTATTTTCACTCTCAGCATAGTATGCGTTGTTTGTTTAAATTATAAGATGAAACTCAGTTCTAATAGTTTGGAATAAAGCGGAATAACTCACCATTGCTAAGGCAGTGAGAAAATGTAACGTGTCGGTTAATTATAGCATGAATCTACGGAAATAAAGTTTGGAAATGATAAGCAACATCAGTTTCTTCTTTCAATCTAATCATATTTTATTTAACTGAAAATCTAATCATATTTTAATTAAATTTGATTTTATATATTAAATAATATTAAATACTTTTATAAATCCGTTTCTTTCCTAAAATAAAAATTATTTATATTCAATGATTTATACAAAAGATCGAAGAGATTATAGTTTAATAAAAATTTTTTTAATTTTATTTTGGAAATTTTATCAAATGTGACAATTTATAGACAAAAATATGAATTTTGTTCTGAATTCTTTATATGATAATAATAAAAATTTTTAAATGATTGTATTCATTCATGTAACATTACACGCTCAGACTGGAATCTCGCGTTGGTCGTCGAAAACGATTCATGGACCTTGTTTTAAACATGGAACAACGTCAAACAACAGCAGGGGGGGTGTTTCTTGTAGCTCAGCCGGCTTTCAAGTTTAATTAGCTGCCGGCCTTATCGAGAAACAGGGTGTCACACATAAATACGGTCCAGGCGACTCCAGATTCGTTGATCTCAGGGTGAGTCAATTCTCGGATTTTCTCGCCGCGAAGCAAGTTTCTTTTTACGATTTCAGCACACATGTGCTTCGCTCACATGACAATCGGCCGATGGAAAACTGATGTTTTCTCGCTCTGTCAGTCAGTCGTGTCATCGAACACGTAAATTTTAAAGATATCCTGAAGGGATTCATTAACATGTGCTTTGTTATATAGAGAAGTGTTTTCATTGCCTTCGTAATTTATGACTTACGTATAAGAAAGTATTGCCTTCTGTTTTATAGAAATTTGGCATTCTACTTAAATCTTGCAAAAATATTAATTTTTGAATATATTTATAGTTTTCCATTTTTAAATTTAAGAAAAAACATAACTATCAAGTAAGAAAAATTAATAATAATAATTTTCCAAATACCATATTTATAAATGCACAAATAAATACATTATTGCAGTAAAATGATAAAAAAATTTTTTTTAAATTAAATTTAGAAATTTATTATGTTTTTTATTAATAATACAAATACTACTGAAAATAATACAAATATTACTGATAATTTTAACACATTCTATTGTATTAACACCAATAAGATAAAACACCAATAAGATTTAGCGAATTAGTATGATATCTGAGAAGTTATAAAATAGAAAAATTTTTAAATGTGAAGTTAAAAACACATAGCTAATTAAAGATGAAGTAATAAATAATAGATCTTGTATCTTTGTAACCATATCGCCAGCAGCAGGTTTTAGAATGTATCTATCTTCAGCTATGTTTTTACGCACATAAAACACGTATGTAACATGCTTGTAATCAAGATGAATCTGGATCCATAAATTATAACCCAAATCAGGTATTTTCTTTATTTTTTCAGAACTATCGCGACCATTAAAATTATCTCGAATAACAAAGATATACATGCTAAATATCGATAAGTGATAATCTCAAAATTTATTTCGATTTCATATTAGTTTTTAAATCAAAATTCATTAAGATTTGTTTTGTATTTGTAATACAAAATATAAAATACTGACAATCTTAGTATCTATTCTAATTGAAACTACATCAACGATACAGTCCAGTTAGAGTAGTTACTAAGATTGACAGTATTTTGTATTTATATATATTTTATAAATATAAAATACATATATTTTGCCCAGTCCTGTTAATAAAATATATACATGAAAAGAATAGTGCCCTTATCTGCACTTTTTCAAAATATTCAAATAAACGCAACAGGAAAATGATGATCTGAGCAGCATTCAAGACTTGTCGAAATCTCGCGTTTGATTCATCGGGATGAAAGAATCCATGAGAGCCGTTTTTCCCGCCCATCGTGGATTCAGTTTGGGATAAAGTTCGATATTTTATCAGAATCCAATCTGGGTGTATTCTCGTTAAAATCGGACACGACTCTCGTCCTCATCTGGCCCATCGTACATCAGGCCCATGCACCCACAAGCCCCCCCGCTACTCCTCAACCCCTTGTTCATGCATATGCACGAATACACGTAACTCTTTCTTTCGGATCGTCTTCTTCTCGTGACTGGTCGTTACAACATAATTCAAGTCGCCGACACGAGCACAAATATTATGATAGACGGCTGTTTATGCGCTGCGTATATGTCTGTGTCAGAAGGTAGAAGAAAGTGGAAGAACAGAGAGTTCGAGAGAGTCTCACTCTCGAGTTCCATTCGAACCATCTCGTTTAAACCAAAGAGACAAACTCGGGGATCCCTCTTGTTGTAACGACGACTGGTGGCTCGTGGGTGACCGGTGGGCGTTTGAAAGAATACCTCTAAATAATCCCACGGAAATGAACACGCCTTCATAGTACTCGTGGCTTCAACTCTCACCTTCGTTTCCCTTAGATTTCTCAAATTTTTGTCTTATTATTCCAATTTAAAAATCACGGGAATAAATCATGTTATCGCACAAAAATAGGATCGTGAATGTCGACTTGATCGGATGACATTCATGACAGAAATATTTTAGAAATCTAACAAAATTTAGGGCAGTTTGATTCTCCGATTATATCTTAAGTAATATAGATTACATAATTAATAACCGTCATTTTTTTGTTTTTTTTTAAATAAATGTTCGATACATTTTTTCACGAATTTATAATAATTCAGCATATAAGTTTCAACGAATAAAAAATCATTATTAGAAAATTATAATGTTTTATATACATCGAAAAATATTAATAATATTAATATTTCTTCTGTATGTAATGTATAAAAAAAGACTGCAAAATTTATATATTTATACATAATATTGTTAGACATGCATTACGTCCACACGACGAAACATATTAACATATAAGTTCTTGATAATTGCAATATCGAATTAATTCTCCGGAGTCTTCTCAACATATTATACGCGAATACCAATCCTAACATCTCACAGCGGGATACTCGTCAGAATACGCCCGCTGGCTGAAGTTAAAGAGACAATTCGACAGACGGAAGATTACCCAATGCCGCGCCGCTAAAGAACCATTGCACTGGCAACTCCCCTCTGGTAATGTGTCTTCTCGCGTGGTAGACACCAACGTCATTTTTCGCGTGCTTTACGAGCGCAGCTCTTCTTAATGTCGAAACAAGAATATATTCCATAACCCGAGACTCGACAGCCATGCCAATGCGCAGCCACGAATCTGGATACCAGACCCGCATTAAAAAAATGTAGTTGGATTAATTGGAATTCTAGTTGAAAATTGGTTTGCTATGATTTGCTATTAAAATAATATGTTAAATATCGAAAAAAGGAAGGAACAAGAAGAATATAAGACAGAAATATAATAGATTTTTAGAAATATAATATATACCTAATGTATGGAGTCTTCCATAGCAAATATATGAAAGATGGCTTTACTAACAAAAAAATTGCGCTATTAAAACACACACACACACACACACACACACACACTTCGGGATTGTTCCTACACGATATAAATCTGATAATATCGCAAGTAGCGTGACTACTACAGCATATAAATGAAATTAAGAATTCGATCCCGTGATTTATGATTATTGGTACGGTGCGTGTTATCCTTTCGAACCGATACCTAATAACGCAATTAATTCACTAATTGGATTAGATGTAACGCATTTAAGCAGTTGGACGCCAGATTCATATCGCATTTCTTCATTGACGTATTACACGCGATTTACCATAGAACGATTAGAATATCATAAATAATAGAATATCATAAATAATTTCTATCTTGACGGTATCTTTACTAAAATAGGATCGGATATTGCGTATATAATTACATGTTTATGTTTTTCGGTTACTTTGATCATTTCGGCTAGGATAAATTAGACGTTTGTCTTGAAAAAAAAAAAAAAGAAATATGTAGATTGTCATAAGGGGTTTAATATAATGTAAATTAAATATAATAAAGTATTAAATATAATAAAGTTATAATGTAAATAAAATATTAAAAGAATTTGTATAAAATCGTTTGAAATTACATGCGAAATAAAATATATTAAAAATACAAAATGCTTGACCGCTTGACGTGTGAACGTCATTACGTATATGTTCGTGCGGATTCGCAACGCTATCATTAATTAGCTTTATCTGAAGTTTTGACATCAACAAATTTTAGATTAAAATTACTCAGAAACTAAAAAACCGCAATCAAAAATCTAAAAAAAAAACACTTTTATTATATAATATTTTCATTAACTTGTATAAATCGAGATGATCCTTTGTTAGCTAATTGCATTTATTTCGAATCCGTTTTTTATTAAAAGAAATGTAATATTCGATACCTTTTTTATGCACATGGTGTATATTTTTTTCTTTTTTAAAGTTTTTTTACGGATCATTTTAGATCTTATCTTTATGATGCAATATTAAATGCAAAAAGAAAAAAAGCTTTATTTTCAGATATGTAAAATATATTATAATCTAAATTTTCTTAATTACGATAATTGAATTGTTACAAGAGTGATACTATTTAACTGTTAAGGGCAGAAACTCATGTAAAAGGTCGAAAAAAAATTATTAATCATTTAAGTTAAGAGCACAAATATCTGCATAACGTAAAAGGTATAATGCATAAGAAAATGAATCAATCAAAGTCCTTTATTTCCTTTCTTTCCATAAAATAAAGAACTCTGGTTGAATTTCTTATACCTTATGCTTTATATAAGACTCTGTGCTCTTGGCTTTAGGCTCTATCAATATTCAAATCATTAATGGCTGCGTTCCACAAAACATAACAGTTTTGCAACAGTTTTATGATTGTCTGTTTTTATTAATTTGTATTACAAATAATTTCCGTACCATGAAAACATATTAGTCCTAGAATATTGCGTTTTAATGCACGCCAAGTTTTTCTTCACTATATAATCCAGTTGACTATTTTAATCACTTTTAATCTATCTTATGTGTCTTGCGTTATAAAACTTGGCTAACATTTATTTCGTATCCGTTTTTTATTAAGAGGAACGTAATATTCAATATCTTTTTTATATACTTGGCATATATTTTTTCTTTTTTAAAGAGGTTTTTTTTAGTCTTATTATATGCAAAATCCTATCTAGTTTGTCTTGGTAAATCTTTCATCGTATTTTTTTCGCTATCGAAAGCTAGTTGTTGATATATGCGATGATTCCTGATTTTAGTACAATCAACAGAATAAATAAGCATATTAATCTTGCACTGAGAAATGTTTCTTAAGTACTGATAACAGTGGTCTATTATCAAACGACATAAAAAATAATCAGCGGTACTTCTAAGGCTCTTCGAATAACTGGTTCCATATGTACGTGCAAATATGCGCGCGCAATCAATGATTCTTAACTCTGCAATTACACGATAAAGGATTGTACGTAATTCATTATCACGACATGACCCTAATTATTATCGTCAACTCGATTGCACCTCGTTAACTGCCAGAACCGAACAAAGCACAAGCTGCTTACTCTCTCGAATTACATCTTTTCATGTATATTTAAATACGAATAAAATAAAGGTAATATTCTTATATATATATATATTAAATCAAAATTAATTCAAGATGAAAATTAATATTAATAACGATTCGTTTCCTCTGAAAGCAATTTGAATCATCTCAAATGTATTCTAATTGAATTCATAATTTATGTACAAATCAGGCAATATTCTTCACATTAATATTGCAAAAATTAATTCATTGAAAAAGAATAATAAATGTAATATTTTTGATAAAATTTGACTCTCAAGTTTCAACGATCATTTCTGACCAATTCTTCCTCTTCATATAGTAACCATCAATTATAAGAGACACAGAACATCTAGAATAGCATGTAGAAACGCTTTAGAAGACTAGAACGAGAATAGAACGACGGACTTTCGCGAATGATCAGGCACTCGAGAGTTCTTTAATAAATGTACGCGACGTAAATGTACGAACAATTTAAACACAATTCCGAATAAAGAAAAAGTTGCATTGTTCATAATTCGTAACAGAGTTATTCTCGCTCGAGAATGCGGTTAATTCGCGAATTATCGACGAAATGTCATCTATCTGCACTCACAAGTGAATCACACAATCTTTATTGAGACAAAAAAACCAACACCGGTGGAATAGCAACAACAATTTACGCCATATAAAAAGTGACCGTTTAACTGTAATGACAGCAAAAAGATACACCTCAACATTATGCGCATTAGTAGAATAATAAATAGGTTAATAATTATGTTATAATTTGCGATCGTATTTATAAGGATTCCAAAAATAAATGATTATAAATAATCACATATATCTGAATATTAAAAATATATTGAAAAAATATTTTTGATTATTAAAGTAATATTCCAAGATATTTTAAAGAATATTCTCAAACAAAAACTATCCTGTGAACATAAGGACATTATTTAAGAAAAAATTAATTCCCGAGAAAATTATATAACAAAATTATTCTTAAACATAATATTGCTGTCCTTTTCTTCATGCATTGCTCTGAGAATCTCCGTTAAATATTTAAAAACACATCATATAGTAACAATAAATTACCCGTCGTACAAGAAGAACAAGCAGCGCAACCGAGTTATAAAGTAGCATGGTAGTTGCATTCTTCTGGCACTCTTTGCGACCGCCGTCTCCATTAGTTGTTTTGTTTCTAATGAAATCATTATTTACTACAACTTCGCGATTCGCGGCGTTGTAATTGGCGTCAAGCCGGTAAGATTTCTATACGACATTACAAAGTTACTCGATAATTATTAAGAATTGCATTGAACTCTTTCGGATCGCTTTTCTTACTCGTCTACAGAAGAATGCTAGAATCCGAATAATTATTATTTTGATAGTGACAAACCAAATTTTTACAAGACAACTATTTCAACGTATTTATAGAATTTATTTTCGCGTTTATAATTATTATATTTCTTCGTGTAAAGTACACTAGAATGTGCCACGCAGCATAGGATGAAGCAATTTGAATCACTCGTCTTTCCGTAGTTAAACCGACAAATGTAATTGTCTGTGAAGAATACAGCTGCTTCCGTTCAACTACAAAGTTATAATAAAGCGAATGGCGAGATCACGGCACAATGTCTACTCTATACCATCGTTAAGCAACTGGTCGGTTCCGCATTATCCTTAATGTCCCACTAAGGAAATGGACTAGCGCTTTAACTTGCATTAACCTCATTTTGCGCACGTGTATCGCCCATTATTGCATCCTGCAACGAACGGATAGCGCCAACTGAGAGTACATCGCGCACTGTACAAACCGAGAATGCATTGCGAGCTTAATTGAGCCAGTGACTGGAAAAAGGGCAAGAATTTCATTTCAAAGGAAATGCGTTTTCCTTACTCTTTGTTTCACAAGATACTCGACGCTATTACATATAATTAATATATCTATAAATAGAATTGTAAATGCTCTTTTGGATATTTTGTAAAATAAAATTCATATTTTTTAAATTAATTAATCTTAATTTCCTCCAACAGAAAATTCTCTTACATGCTTTGAAGTATGAACATTAAAACTGAAACGTTTAAGTTAAACACGACATTATCAATTAACAAAATAAATTGTCATAATATTTAATATGTTTCAACAATTATCATACAACGCTAAATAAGCAAAGTGACTTTACCAATAAATTTTCTTAAAAATGAATAAAAATAATAAGTTAAAAGTAAAAGTCCAAATAAATGCAATTGCTTTATAAACTCGTCAATAGCTTCTACTTCATCTAGAAGATTACCCTTTCAACATTATAAAATTGCCTATTTTATGAATTTATTAATTGTTTTCTGTTTCAGAGTGACCTTACTGCAATGGAATGCCTCTTCAAGGAGGATATATTCGACGGAAACTACAACACGTATAGCTCGATACGTTGGTCTACAGCGAATAAAACTTTGTACCTCGCTTTGAATCGCTACGGTCAACCGAGGAGAGTACAAGCCAAAGGTCACAACCTGGGCAAGCTGTCACTCTACGCCCGGGTGCTAACACGGCCGGTCGACACACAGAACGATACCAAACACAAATTACGTCATCACGGCAACAGTCATCGCCAAGTTGACATCTGTCCCCCTATACTATCCCAAGAAAAGGATGGTAGGGACAGGTTCAGATGTCGCAAACGAAAGAAGAGAAAGAAGCGTAAGCGGCGGTGTAAATCGGGCGAGCAGCCCGGTCCCCAATGCCAAGGCCCTGAGGAATCGATTGCGAAATCAGTAACGGACCTCGTAGAGGCGTCATCGGAGATCATCAGCGCCAGCAGCAACACGCCGGAATCTAAGAGATCCTGCGAGGGGGCAGCCAGCGAGGAAGCTTGCAGGCGGCAGGCCCTCTCGGTGCCGGCGAAGAAGCGGAAGTCGCGGATAGACGACGGCGGCAGGAACCTCACGCTCGGTAAGAACAAAGCATCAACGTCAAATGCGAAAAAGCCAAACGTCAGCGTCGCCGATAGTCAAAGTAAAAAGCCTGATTTGACGGACGGGAAGAAGAAGAAGAAGAGGAAGAGGACGGGTCTGCAGCAGACGAGCCAGGGGAGCATGGTGGCATCGTCATCCCGGAAGCAGTACGAGCCTGGCACGACGTCCTTGTCCCAGGTCTCTTCGTCGCTAATGGCGCTCGCCAGCGAGGAGCAGCGGGTCTCGACAGCCATATTGTCCTCTTCGCCGTCTCCTCCTGGTGCGTCAACCGCTCTCTTCTCTATCATAAGGCCGAGCTCGCCACCGTTTGACCGTAAAAAGCTATCACCGTCTTCAAAGAATCATGTAATGAAACCGGTGGACTCGCGTAGGATAGGAAAGTTTTTCTCGAATATCGCGGATTTGCCGGATCGACCAAGGTCGATACCAGCGATCTCGGCGACGTCGAAGAGCAAAATAGCGTCAACCACCAAAGTTCCTGTAGATACGTGCGCCTATATTACAACCCCTCTGCCTCAATTCTCGCCAGTTCCCCTTTCCTCGTCCTTGCCTTGGCAGGAATCCGATGAGGACTCTTCGACTACGCTATCATACTCCCCGCTCGTCAACGAGGAGTCGTCCTCGACTATCACGAGCGTTGTCGCAGTAGAGTCCAGCACATTGGAAACTTCTGGCGAAGTTATCACGGAAATTACGACATTTAGGCTAGATGAAAAGAACTGCGAGGATGGTGGTTGCGATAAAGATGACACGGTCCCGCGGTCTACAACGAGATTCCCATTGGAGAGATTGGCGATGTAACTGAATGGCCGGAGGTTGATTTGTGCGTAAACGTCATTGTAAACTTACGTGTACATAGCAATTACTGTAGGTTACGACTTACTCCACATTCATACGACGAAAGGGTGACACATAACGTGTATCATATTAAAATTTTGATACTCGTAGGGGACCGATATGGCTGCAGTTTCAGTGAGATCAATTTAGTTATATCAACTTTGAATACATAAACATTTCGAGAAATTGAATATAAGTTGAAAATAAATTTTTATTTGTCGTATTAAATTTCAGTCCATGAGATTTAAGTACAGACAAATTTCGATAAGAATAATAAAGATTTAATTAGATATTTAAAAAAATTCTTTTTGTTAACATAATTAAATTTTATGAATAATCTAATCTAATAATTATAAAAATTTATTTTTAATAAAGATTTTAACCTACGAGTAAATATTCTATTTTATCAAAAATAATTAATATACGTTTGCAAATATAAAAGCAACATGTAAAAAAATCTTTAACAATTTTATCAAATTACTTGTAATCACTCTAAAGTTTTATTTAAACAATATCTTATTTAATTATAAAGAAAATATTTCTTTAGACATTTTCCATATAATTATAATAAAAAATTTATACAGCTTATAATAGATAAGAATATAAATAATGAAAATAATTTGAGATAATTCAAAAATCATAAAAAAAAATTATCTATAATTTAATTTTAATAATATATTAATAGATATTAAAGATCTCAATATTTATTAACAATTTAACACAACAAAAGACAATATTTGATGTATACTAAGGTTAAAAATCTGTAACGGTAGTAAATTGCGTTCACCGAAATGGTTTCGATATCGATCCCCAAACATTTACGGTGAGAGACGCGGTTCGTGTCGAGATTCGATGAACATTGGTAAAAGCGAAGAGCCTTCGATCGCGTTTGTTTAAGCGAGACAAGAGCATACTGATGCAATGCGTGTCTTTTATGCTCGTTATCCGAAAGGGATAATTACCGGTGGCATCGAAATAAGAGAATATCAAACCGTTGGACTGAAATGAACACGAAATAACTTTAATCTGAAAGTACTTCCTGGCGGCAAAACAGGTCATGCCGTAATTGCGTATCTCCTAGGTGGTTCGTAATCTTCATTGCATTTTAGAGCAAATAGTTTTCGAATCTATTGCAAGATGGTAAGTCGATAATGCATACAAATGTGCCATTTCTGAACTCTGATAAGTATAATCTTTGTTTATCGACTTTCAAATTGATATGTTTTCTCTCAGCAAAAATTTAACTTTAATAACTCTATAAAAGAATTTATAGACGACTTCTTTACAGAATTCACTGTATTGTAAGAATGTTTCAAATAAATATAGCTAAGCTATTTACTTTGAAAGGAATGTATAAGTATTATATACGTATTTAAAAAATATATATTTTAGATTTAACTTACATTACTTTCACAGTAAATGGCTTAATCAGAACAATAATAATTATTCTCTTATATAACTAGATCTTTCACATTAACGATACATCTCCAATAGCTTTAACAATTACAAAGTATTTTCAGCATGACAATCTAGGTATGTATCATCATTGTATATTTAGAAATTAATTAATGTGATGGTCTCTCTCATAATTAATTTATTATTAGGCACAAGAGCGTTAAATAAATCGAGTTATATAAATTGAATTAGATACAAGGAAAGTCAAGATCTGCATTAAATGGCACTAATAGCGACGAATGTAAAAGCAAAGTCTGCGTAGTAATATTTGTACAAGTTAGATAATAGTCCACAGTAAGTAATGTACAGATTATAATATTAAGATGTTTACTTGAAATTAAATATATATTTTATCTGGAGAGAAAGAGAGAGAGAGAGAGAGAAAGAAATTGCGAAACAAATACTTTCTTGACATGAACCGCTCTCACCTCGACGTACCGACATAGAAAACAGCTTGTTTGTATATTACTGCCGAACTTCATCCTAGTGCGATTAGCACGTAAGTGTAAAGAATTAATGACGATATTTTAGCAAGCGAGGAGCATAAGACAATAAGCGACTTGAAAAAAAAGAAAAGGTATATAAACGATGAAATCAATTTGCGAGATAGTAATAGATATCAATTTAATTAAGGAGACGAACTGTTGAATAAAAATTAGTTATCTCGCGAACAAAATTACGCTTCGAAAATGAAGCAAAGCATTTTCGATTAGTGCATTAACAAAATAATTTTTTAACTAGCATAAATTATACATATACAAATTGTAGGATATGAAAAAAATATTTCGAATTATCTCAACTACATATGTTTAGATATCGCGAGCTTGAGGAAATTCCTGCAAGTGATTAATCAAATTGTGAGTTTGTCTCGCGATCAGGCAATCAAATGCTATAAAACGCAATTTCTACGGGCGACGTATGTATAATTTGGAATGCGTAGAGTAAATTTCGTTCGATGTAATCTCAGTATTTATAATGGAGCAAAGTGGAAGGAGAAAGAGAGAATACTGGCTTTCTCATTTTACCAAGGAGATCGATTAATCAGGTCGACACAAATTGCATATGCCGGTCATTCGAGTTCCATCTACTCGATCGTTATTCCTCGCGCTTCCAATTTTATTTCAGGAACTCGTTTCGCGACGGGCTCAACAGTGCCGATGTGAAAATTACGAAGATCTTAATTAGCGTTTCCATTATATTATAATTACAGTTTGTCGTAGTTCAAGTTTCTAGGTTGCATGTAAATATATATGATTTATCATTATATGAAATATTTAATTCAAAATTTTCACAAACAAAAGTAGTCGATAATATTTACGGTCGAATAAATTTGTATTAGACCCTATTTTCCGTGGCACTGTACGAGTTTCTTGTAACGAAAGCAATGCTTATGATTTTTAATTCTATATTAGCAACAATTTAATTTTCATAAAATCGATTACAAATTTAAAAAAATATATCCCTGTAAAAAAAGAAACGTTTCTAAAAGCTTGATTGGTAATGAATTAAATGATGACATTATAAAATAATACGCTACTCATTTCTATTTGCAATTTTTATTATAGATCAATTGCAAATTGTTTGATTACCAAATACTACTTGAATTACGTGTAATTATATTTAACGCCGCCACGTCTCCTTGTTTCTCGAAAAGTTTCATCGACTCTAGATAGGTATATCTGTTGGAAAAAACCTCGCTGCGATTTTTTTTCTTTTTTTTTTGTATCTATTAATATGTAGTAGCATATTTATTAAAGACTTATTTATTGTAAACAGTTGACTCCGTGTACATAAGTCTACGATCATTACTCATCAATCACGCGCATTGATCATTTGTTCTATGTATGTTGTGCCTGTCCTATAAAGTATACGAATCCGTTGAAAATATCTACTCAGAAAAACATTTCTGTATTTCGAGATGATAAAATAAAATATAAAATAAAGCATATAAATTTTACGCAAAGAATTCTTTTTCATACATAAAATATTTTATAACTAAATTCTACATAGCGTAAAAGATCACAGTGTACTTCCACTGAATTAAATGCGAAACTACTATAGTAGTCTGTATATTATCACAGTAATATTGAATATAAAGCAAGTTGTTTCCCATGCACGGCAGAGCTCATTATGTTGTACATTTGATAATAGTTACTAGCAAAGTGAACTATTTCCGCCGGAAACTGAAACTGGACCGACATGTAACAATGTTCTTCATTTAAATTCAGTATATCGTATATATACGGAATGTAACAATGTATTATACTATAGACTATTCTTCTTGTGAAAAATAGACCTGTAGTTTTCTTTGTCTCATTTGCAATAAACATTTTTTATTGTAATTCTCGGCATTATTATGAAAAACATTTCATAATAATGTAGCGAAAGAATCATTTATATTTCTGACCACACATCAAGTATATAAAAATTACTATATTTATAATTCAACATTTTTAAATATTCTGAATTATCAAAGATCGTACTGATATTTTCAACGGATTCTGAATAGTTTCAATAAAGCATGCTCTGATGAATGAGATGAAACGAATGATTCGACAGTACTAAGGGTAAAAGACAATTCTTACGAATTAATGCTTATGAATTCAACGATAACGAAAAGGCAAGGTTTGTAAAATTTGGAAAAGTGCACGTGGATGCGCGAGTGTGATGCTTGTCAAGACACCTGATGATCAGATTAATTAATGACGTGAATAAAAAACGTGTGGTGCTGTTTTATGCAATTCTCAGGATTCTCAGATTAATTTTGAAGGTGAAACAAAGTAATATTTCGATTACTATACAAATTTTATCTTTACTCATGTCGCACTATTACGTTTATAGACTTTTCTAATATGAGTAAGACTATAAAAAATTGTCACTTTTTATCTCATTTATTAAAAAGATCTAAAAAATAATGTAGGTATAATAAAAAATTAAAAAAGTGGCATGAAATGTTAAAACAATGTTGTCTCTTTTTTCAATTCAAATTAAAGTTTTTAAAGGATTATATAACAGGAAAAATAATGCAGTAAGCTATTAATAGCAGAAATGATACGCAGGCATGACCGCATCATGGGCACAATTCTGGATTCAAAGGTTGAAACGGTACCAGTCTCGCACTGCCATGTTTGAGATGTATTTAATTTTCATAGACTGAAACTATTAAGATCACAGACAAATATTTTTAATTATTAAAATGACAAAACCGAGAGAAAAACGGCCGCATCGATTGAAATTTCATCCGCGGATATTTAATGTAAAGCAGGTATTTTAGACGAGATACGTAAAATATCTGCCCGCAGGATTTGATACTTTCTTAACCAAAACTCCGTCGCCATTTTCGATATCATTTTTTGTGATATAATCCTCAAAATCCGTCGCCATTTTCGATACCATTTTTTGTGATATAATCCTCAAAATCCGCCACCATTTTCGATACCATTTTTTTGTGATATAATCCTCAAAATCCACAACCCTTTTTCTCTTCTATCCCATTCCTAAGAAGTACACTTCTTATCGTCGTCTTCGCGAAAAAAGGCTCAGAAGGGGGAGAGAAAGGACAGGAGAAAACTGACGAATAAACCGATCGAATTAAATTTTCGATGAACCTCTGATTGATTATCCACTGCGCTCGCCTGTCTTCTCTCTCATTTCTTGGATGCAGAACCCCACCATATCGTCGCCATATAATTTTTAGAAGTAATAAAAAAAATATAAAGAAAAGATATTATTGAATATAACACTGCGTTGTTATTAAATTTCGATATATACCTCATTATGTATTATTATTAGAATTCCTAGATATAAAATAATTTCATATCCTATTATGAATGAACATCATCATCATCTGTTTTTCCTTATTTTCATCTCGAATCGATCGTTTAAATTATATAGCATGAATTATTTAAAGATCTTTTACACTGTATTTTATTTGAGTAAGAAATTCGGAATTGCAATTATTGATTTTACTATGTGGCATGCATTAAATATTTCTAAATGAGCAACTAATATTCACGATTGCTCAGATCTTCAAAATACAACACTAATGATGACCAAAAAAAAAACGAATAACTTTTTCTTAGTTCAAAATATATATCTTACAATTAGTTAAAAGATTATCATAATATTTCAGCAAAATAAAATATTACAGCCATTTACGGAACGTTCAGGTAAGTGCACTGACTTTATCGACGTCTTTGGGATGTAAATATCTAAACTTAAGTGTAGCATGGTTGTATCGAACGCCGGAAACTATTACGCACACACGTGGCTTGCAAGCATGCAGAAATAGAGAATATGGAGCGGCACTCACACCCCTCCCCTTTTTTGTTGTCTGCATCTCCTCCCATTGTTGTCCCGTACTATAATTAATGATCGATTCTACGATAAGGTATAAAAGTCGCTCTGCTGCACGGGAAAAGTATACGTAGATTACGGTGCATTGTCCGCTACCCTGTATTTACGCAATCTTCGTGCCCTTCAAATAATTGTCTCGTAATAATTGTATTAGCCGAGCAAAAGTATACTGCTGTTAGAATATTAACTAAATTCTATCGTTGATATCATGCACATGCACATTTTTCTCAGATTAAACTTAAGCCATCAAGTCTGCGCCTCCAAGCTTAAATATTGAATATTTATACGTTAAATTCAGTAACGTAAGAAAAAAGCATGAATTTTTTCATATTCGAAAATTTATTTCTGCAAAATTATTAATACTTTTATTGAAAATATTATTATGTGCATCTGTCGATAATGTGCTAATAAATATCATAATTAGACATTCACACTGTTTATAAAAAGCGAGATAACAATTATTTTTATAATGGTTTTATAAAAATATTCGCATATTTGTACAAGCATGCCTCTGCTACTCCTATTGCCGATCTCTCTCACGGCATTTAGCCACTTACAATTATGACCATAATCATAATCTTCGCTATTAACATAACCATAACCCCGATCTTTGGCCCGTAATGCGCGTTTTTCAATTTATAATTAACGTTCTTCGATAAATGCTTTCCGCCTTAATTTTCAAATTTCAACCCACAGGCGAAACTACAAATACGGATACCATAAAACGTGCACCATCCCTAATCATAATTGATTCTACATGCTCGAGTATAGATTTTCTTAGCCGCGTTCATTACTCTTGCCTATCTATGCAATTTGATATAGTTTCGTAAAACAGAAACAGCGTAATTGAAAACATTTTAAAAGATAATAGATTAAACAAGTTAAGAGCCAAAAACAAATATATTTTTCTGAATATTGAGAATAATTTAAATGTCAAAGATTACATGATAGAAAGCTTGATATCATTTTTATAAGAGAAAATATAATTTATAAAATATATAAAATATATATATATATAAATTATATTTTTTCTTATCATGAAAACGATGACAAGTATATAGAAAGTAAAATAATTTATTAATATTTCAACACAATTTGTCTTTATGAGGCTATATTTAATAATTATTAAGGTTAGAATGATTCTTATCTTATACCAATTATTTTAGAATATAAATATAAAATATTTAAATAACTGCAATATATAAGTTAGAATATATTTAGATGATCCTAGGTTAATCGCTAACTTCATCAACCAATTACTTATAAAATAAGTTAGCACCTGCACACATAAATTTTTCCGATCTTCAGTCAAACAGGTTGTGATTAAGCGTTTCATACAGTAAAATCGACGCAATTTTGCTCGTTATCATAGATATTTATCATAATTGATTCTATCTTTTAATATCGTGGACAGTCCTGACCGTAAGTTGCATTTATTCTCTTATCAAATTTTAAAGACAGGTTTATAGTGGCATTACAAGCCGCTTCACGCTATCAAAGTTTATTAGGTGAATATCGATACCTTCCTATATATGTTATCAGCATTGCTATTATTACGAATTTTCTGTTCGCGACCTTTTACGCTACTACATCGAGTATAATTATTCAAATTAGCGAAGAATGCATCGAACTTGTGGATACTAAAGGCCTTACAGAAGTGTCAGGATCTAATTTTTAAACACTTCCGAAGACAATTTCTAACATCTTGGGATAATTTTTATACTCAATTTTATACTCAATTTCTCTAATATGTATAAAATTAAAAACAAAAATCTCTCAATATATCAAAAATTTGTAATTACACACAAAGTATTAATTTTTATTTTAGTAAAACTTCAAATCATTCAATTTTTAAATAAATTTTTAATTTTGTTATTTTAGTATCTATTTCTTTAAAATGCACGTAGGTATAGAGGAATATAATTGATGAAGCTTTGTTATATTTCAGAATTAAATGTTGCTTCTAAGATATTTTATTTTTTAGCTTATGACAGTCTTCTTCAGAAAGTGCGAGATTACACCTGTGTGCGGCGGCAAGAAATCTAACGCTGGACTTGCCTCCGGTAAACTCGTTGTGCACTCCGATGCACTCTTATCCTGCACGTGGACGATCGAGGTAGTTGCAACCTCGGTGCACACATGCTTTGCCAGTTATACCCACCCAACGACGACAGCAGCTGCGGCATGAAGTCACTGGATCTTTATTCACTTGATCGAGCAAACTCGCCACACTTCCCGAATATTTTCTTAATCTTTGAACATTTATGCCATGAGTGTTAAATATATAGCAAAAAGTACTTTCTTTTTTTCACCAACAATATAAAAGATACATATATAACATTTAGACTTTTTCTTTTTACTTAAAATTTTATGATAAAAATTCTATTTTTACATAATAATAGATATCTCTTAACCTTTATTTTATGATACCAAATTCTATGTTTACATAATAATAGATATCTCTTAACCTTTAGAGGACGGGAATCTATTTTTTTCAATCTTACAGTTTTTCTTTGAGTAAAATTTATAATTCATTATTTTATTTATTTCTTGCCTCAAAATATGATATTCTTTCAACGCCATAGTGGCTTTCCCGTCCTGTAAAGGATAAATATTGCATGTTATTATAAATTAGAGCATATTAGGGAGAAAATGCATGAAACTTTCTTCAGAATCTTTTATATCAAGAAGCATTGGTAGCATCCATAAAAATAT
This sequence comes from Acromyrmex echinatior, assembly GCF_024713525.1. Taxonomy (NCBI): domain Eukaryota; kingdom Metazoa; phylum Arthropoda; class Insecta; order Hymenoptera; family Formicidae; genus Acromyrmex; species Acromyrmex echinatior. The sequence goes on along the minus strand of NC_141858.1, from coordinate 13,367,697 downwards.
AGTCGCAACCAATACGCGTTAAGGCTGTAACATGAGTGCGCGTATTAGCCTGCGTAATTTTAGCACACGCGCCATTCAAATGAACTCTTTTCGCATTGCGTCATACGGTGTCGAGACGTGGGTGAAAAAGCCTCCGTTTCGTTATATAACGTCCTTCGTCTACACGACCCTCTTCAGTTCTATTCCTAACTATTTAACATGCGAATACGATTTATGTAAATCGACTTAGTTAATTCTTTATCCAGTTCTCAAGTATTACCATCATAATATAAGAATATAATTCACAGTGTAGAAAGAGTTCACGATTTTCTTCAACCAAGAAATGTATGCCAATCGACGAAATTCCAAATAATTATTAACCCTTTATTCAGTTTAAATCTTTTACTAAATTACTAAAATTACTCTCGCGAAACACATTAAGTATTTATAATTTTGTAAAAATTGAACTTTTGTGACAAATAAAATTCTAGTAGCAATTCTTTTATATATTTATGTAAATCTATGAAAAAGTAAAAACCATTCCAATGTTTCAATAAAAATAAGATAATATCTCTCTTCTCTCTCTCTCTCTCTCTCTCTAAATATATATACTTCTTTATAAATGTAGAATTATAAGTTAAATAATAAAGTAAATTTTATAAATATATATATATATAAAAGCTGATGTGTAGAATTATTCGCAAAGGATTCCAATATATCCACAACTTGATTATAATTCAAATTTCTGTGAGAATTTCTACATTTTATTTTTCGAACAAATAATTAAAATTAAACTAAAATAATAGTCCTGTTACTTTAGTTGCTTTCAAGTGATTACTTTCAAGCTATCTTTCGCGTGACAATCTCGCATCACTTATAACTTCATTAATTTTGTCCGGCTTTAGCAAAGCAACGAGAGACACAGGCTAAGATGCGTAACGCAGCCATTTAAAGCGCCGCGCATGATTGAACAGGATGATAATATGAAGTTACATTGGCAGAAGATAATTTCTTCCCTGCGCAAAGGCTACGAATACCAGATCATCTGCCGCGAACATAGAGGAACCGTTTAATTAAAAACATGAAAAATAGATTAAAACACGAGGCAAAGGGACGAGTGGGATAGAGGGCAAATCTTCAGGTCCTCGCTCCTTTCGCAATGACGTAGCAGAGGTTGTTGCACGTTGCTTGAACTTATTTTACATGGTTACGTGCCATCCAGAGTGATCATAATTAATGCGTGATTACGGTATGCCCCGAAGGGTCGTCTTGCAAAGGATAGATTCTGATCTAAAGGAGCTATCACACCATCGCTTATTCTCTATATATTTTTATTAATATTATTAATATTGTTAATATTGTTGCAAGATAAATGTTGACACTTCAAAAACTGCTCGTTAAAAAAAATAAACTGAAACTCATTTCAAAAATTAGATTCCTAATTTTCAAAATCAGTGATTAGTTTAAAAATATCCATACACTAAAAAAAAAAATTTGAGACTTGATATAATTCTCCTTCAATTATACCGATTTTTACATCGTTAAACTCTTAGATAGATTTTTCTATTTAAGATTTGTACCGCTTAACCCTTAGATATTTTTCTATTTAAGCTACTGCTCTTGACCGGAATGTAAAGGTTAATAAGAGAAAATTTTTATTACGACAACTCATTATATGGAATTTCTTCATTTGTGACTATTTATTCGAATGTCATTAATTCTGATGCATGCGTGGATTGTGATTAATATTTTTAACGATAATACTCGTGTGAGAACTCCATAAGAAGAGTAAATGAGCAGATTCTGTCAGGTTGTATGATTGTCAGGATAATATGAAAAAAATTCATAATTACGTACACATTCCTATATTGACAGTAACTGTTCTGGTGAGAATTTCAAAAAAATCAATAAAAGTATTTTTCCGAGTACTAAAATAAAAAATTTCTATAAAAACAATAATATTACTTTTATTGCGTATCGATATTATAATTGATTTTTTGTACCGTTCTAAAAAATATTCTAAAAATATACCTATACAACTATACTTTTATATTAAACATTTTTTATTTAAAAACAATCTTTTATGATTCTTATTTATATTTTTGAAAATAATTGTCCACCTTATATTTCGTCAATACTTTACATTATCAAAAAATAATAATCAAAAAACAATGTTTTCTAGGAAGAAATAGAATTTAAACTTCAAAAATTTTTAATTTTAAAATTTTCAAAATTTCTCTAACGATAAGTGCCAATAAAATTTTGAAAATTCCTAATTTTTCAAGATAAAAAAGAAATTCTCCGAAAATTTCAAGTTTTTCAAAGTTTTTTAAGTACTTTCGAAGTTTCGGGCACGAGAATTTCTAGTGACAACACTGGCTGCGATAGGTAGGAAAAATTGACTTTTCACGAGGAAGATACGGACTGTGGAGTTGGACGAGGCATGCGCCGCTGGCACGAGTGAAAATGGCGACGATAGTGTGCCTCTCGCGACGTGTGTCGCCGTATGCACGACACTTTCGCGATGTCACGCGTGCGTACGCGTCGTGGCGTGCCGACCGCAGTCTCGGAAGGATCCAGAAGAGCGTTGGATTGCTGACCGTCGCTTCCGTCACGTTTCTACTAGCGCAACAATATTTACGGTCGAAGGTGGTGCACGCCTTGAAACCTCGCAAGGTACGTGCTATCGAGTACAGTCCAGTCCAAGATCTCGCCTCGTCTGGCGATGGCGCGAAGTTGAATGGCGAGTCACGACGATCACGTGGACTTACGCGTTCACGTGCGCGTGAATGGGCAGTGTGTAGTGGAGTTGCACGAGAGCGTAGCAGTGCACTCCATTCATAAATGCTTTTCAAAGAATCGACAATATTTCTCATAATATATTTTACATCTCTTACGTTTATATATAAGCTATGTTGAAAATATTAAATATTGTGAGAATAAGTATATTACTCATATTTTTACTCCGAATATTTGCGGATTCTTCTTAAAACGTGCAATAATATATTCTTAAGATAAGATCTCAGCGAGAATAATTTATAATTAGAAGTTCATTTTTTAAGAGAAATAATTATAAAAATTATATTATTCATATTTTAGTATGGAAAAGTTCTAGTTTAAAACATTTAACAAAAAAATATGAAATAGTAGTTTAAAGTATTTTATATGAAGATATTTCATATAAAATTCAAATATTTTACGGTAATATCGGTAACAATCTTGTAAAAGGCAAGAAAAAGAGAGAAAGATCTGAAAGACCGTTACGTGAAATAATTCCAAAGTAAAACGTGTCCGAAAAGAATATGAATAGCGCAAATATTAAAAATATTCCTATTTCTTATTATATATTATTTGAACTGCTATTTCTTTCAATGCAATGACTTCGATATCACTGAATCTGCGGGTGAACAGAGATAGGAAAAGGGCGGCAGAGAAAATAAGAGATTCTTCGACGGATTTAAAAAGAAGTTCCGAGCGCGTCGAGAATGAAGGTGCCCGCGATTGATCTCGTTCGATCTTCGGTCGTGAGACCGAACGTGTAGGTACGCTATGTTAATAATATGGCCCGAAGGAAGCGGATCGGCTTTTGTGTCAAACGATCTTCAAGTGTATCAGCGCCACGCCCTCCGAACGATCACATAGTCGATACGGCTTAACCAGTTTGGCTTTTTGAACGTCTCTATTACAGCCTGAGAATCCTGAGATTCTTCCGAAAAGTAGACCGCAGGCATAGCATCGTAAACTATAAAATTACGTTTAAGTGACTCTTTTACATATCGTGTGTGAATGTTATTTAAGAAACTATATTGCAATAAAGAATGAAAATGTTTCTCGAAAAGTATCTTTAAAAAATCATTAATTAAGAGAATTGTAATATATTAATTAATATCTCACAGCGTTAAATATATCTTTTTTATTTTATCAGCAATTCTGGACAATAATATTAAATATCTATACTTGTAACATTTTTTAATAATTTTTGTGATATAATTAAGCATGAGTTAATAATTTGAAATATTACGATTAATAAGTCATTGTATTTGCAACTAAATAATTTCTTTTTTAAATAAGTTAAAATTTCATGACTTCTTTCATTTTATATCTTTTTAATAAAGAATTAATTTTGAAAAAATATATATAATAATATAATGTATGTGGCACATTATAACTTCCTTAATGTCAAACTTTCAATCACAGAGCACTGTTAACTGCCTCGAAACATTCACTAACGAGAAACTTCTTAACTGCTCAAGTTGAACGTTGACATACGCGTTTCATCGATCATGCGACGCTTTCGAGAATGCGGATGCCTTCTAGGGACATTTCACGTCTTATAAAACGAAGCAGATAAATGACCGACGCTTTGCACCGCAGTTCGCAGCCAAGCTGCATCCGTGCATGCAGATGCACCCGGCCCTTTGCCACGAGATTCCCTAATCTGACTGCGATGTACCCTAAGTTGTTTCCTTTCCACACCTCGCAGCACGTGTATCCATTAATTATCGCGCGTGAGAACTTGGGGAAAGTCACATGGAATATTCTTGGCGCTTGAATTCCATACCATTTACAAGGCAATTTGATCAACTACACAACTATATTTGACATATTTTTGATTGACATGCAAATTTTGATTAATATGCAAATATTCTTAGCGAAAATTAACAAAAATTTGACGAATTCAACCGTCTTTTTTGAAGAGATCAATGAGATAAGATTTAATAAAATACGTAAATTAAACTTGCAACAAAGGCTTCGTTGCTAACAGATTCTTTCAGTAGTGTATTTGAAAAAGTTAAATTAACAACACGCTTTCATAGAAGATATACATGACAAGTTACTTTTTAATATTTAATATCCTATAAAATTTTCAACTATAAATACACACAATTGCATAGATTCTAAAAAATATTCTCTTAAAATAAAATGTTTGTGATTTTATTTAAATATTAAGTTTGCAACATAATATTAAGTAACTTTATAAATATTCTATCAATGAAAAACATAACTAGGTACAATTTTTTTTTTGTTGTATTTCTATTATTTTCATAGAAAGAATATCTTATATTTTATAGTACGGAAATACCTCTTGTTGTTTCATTTACATAATTATTCGATTTTTTCCAATGTAATTAAAAAAACTAAGATAGATATTATCTTGACTCCAAAATTGACGGAAAACATGTTACACATTTTATGCAATTGCATGCGGACATGTAAATCATGGTAGTATATGCGTACAGTACACACATGACATTTTAACATGCCTCGTCACAGTCATCACATCGAGACTTGTGTGAGGATCCCGAAGATACTCTCTGACCACATCACTGCCAAGAATTCGGCGAGAATAGGGCTTCAGCAAGAGTGCCAAAATGTCATACCACGTGAAATCACATACGTCCACACATAATTTACACGGAATGTCCAAATTATTTTCCGTGGTCAATTATCTTGAGACATGAAGCCATCAAGATGTACGAATAGTCCATACACTGATATCATGTGAATTTAACCACACGCAATTAATTTTCTATATAATTATTTATGATATAATTCTTACAAATTTTATTTGTCATAATAAGTATTATAAGTAAAACAGGTAACTAATTAATAAATTTTATAAACATAGAGCATATTGATTGAAAGTAGATTACTTTTCCGAAAATGTAATCTTGTATCAATTTAATTTAGCTATTCATGAATCAGGAAATGCGACAGTGTCTCATGTCAAGTATAGTTTTCAAGTATCTATTTTTTCCGTATTACTTTTTATTCACTTCTCTCTGGTATAAAAATGTATGCAATTTTCCTAGAGACGTATCCTAGACACATATCATGATTGAAGCAGTTTTCCTGGTAAAAATTTGTGCAATTTGCGTAGACATTGCTCAATTATTGTCTAGTATTAATAGATTAAATTATTAACTTTAATTTAAATTAAAATAACGCGTAGAAATTGGACAAAAACTGAGTAAAGTTTTATTTAGTTTACTATGGCAATACAACATTTGGGCTGATTTTTTTCAAGATATTGTAATATAGTAATTCAGTTGATAATGCACACATCATATGATGTACATGTCAGCAAGCATTTACAAAATATGAAATATTACTAGGGCAAAACTGCCCATTTCAAAACAGTTGGCTTGCTTATCAATCAATTTAGCATCCATTATTTGTTATGTTTCTATTCAGTAACTGGATTCAGATTTTACGCAACTTTTGTATGCAGTAACTGCAAGCAAAGCGTTACATCCTGATTAGAATCCTAAGCAGTTTTCAATTATTAGACAGAAGTTGTATAACTGTTTAATAATTGCTCAAAAAATGCATGAAATTTCTACCAGGGCCCTTTTTCTATAAAGAGAGATATTACAATTTACATATCAAATTTCCATTTTCTTTCTTCTAAATTCAAATTATAATCTTTAAATAAAAATACAGAAAAAAAATAAATATTTCGTTTAGGTATTAAATAATTTATATATATAATTTTTTTTATATCTTGAATAAATTGCATCTTACTTATGGAATAAAATAATTTGTGTATAACAATTAAAATGACATCTACTATATATATAATCATTTTTAATTCGTGAAGATTAATTGGCCAGACATTTCAAAAAATTTGTATGTCATATAGTTACAATAAAATTTATTACGAAAACATTTATTGTGTATCGCAATCTACTAACATGCAATTGCAATCACGTAGAAATAATGATGAAGTGTAGTGACTGCGATGCACTGTTCGCAAAGCCAGTTAATCTTGCAAAAATAAACTTTAACCATGTTGTCCATCGTTTCTGTCGCCTTTATCTGAATGCGTAGGCTGTTGCAACGCGGAAAGAGCGATCAGTATCAGAAATGTAGATGCATACATGGTATCGCGATATGGCTCATTGAATAGATACGTGAAATTCAATAAGAAATAGCAATATAGAACATAGAAAAAATAATTGGACAAACTATTTAGCAAAAGGCAAATTATCATTTTTATATATAGAACGTTTAAATTTATTGAATATTTATTAAATTAGATAAAATTATAAATAATTATGATAGTTATTTTATCCTAAATTGTTTTATCAATATTCCTAAAGCTATAATAAATAAAAATAAATTTACCAATATCAAACTCATAAAATTAACCGCGTCTTATCAAATTTATTATTAATGTATTACTATTCGTACATCCAATGATTTTTTTGCATCTCATAATTGTTCAATATTATTAGAGAAATGAAATTTTTAATAAAAATATACAAATAATATTGATATTGAAATAAAACATTTAATATGGGATGTTCAATTACATTAAAATAAAAAATTAAAAAGCTTCCCTATTGAATCGCATTTCGATACAATCTTGAGTTAGAGTCTTCAACATTTTCGTTGAATATAAATTGTTCAGTGGACAAAAGAAAAGAGAAATATATTATTCGATATATTGCACATTATTACGAGGTGCGGTACAACGGGTGTAACATTATCATCACCCATTACATATGCGGAGGCATATGTGATGAGCGGTTTGCGGTAACTAATAGACTGAATCTTCCTTCTATCGAGATGCTTCTATCAACAATATTCACAAGTCCTTCTAGACCAAGATTCATTATAAGAGGACTTCTGTATGTATCTAAGACATACGTAGAGAGATCAGAGTGCACAGCGGAGCTCGTCCAATCAGAAATACTTTTTTTTCTAATAGAAAAAGTTTACACGTTCGAATATCCATAATTGGATCAACCTTTTCATGATCGATGTGATTACACTAATTGAATTTCAGTAGAATTACTCGTTATATAAATAATTACATTTTGCTGTAAATTAATATTTGATTTACATGCAGTGACAAAATTGTATTTTATTTAATTAGTACTTTAAATTATCAAAAAAAATAATTCTTTTACTTTTAAAATGTTTTGCATATTTATATAAGTGATTTAAATAAACAATTAAAATTAGAACAGAAGAATAATATTTTATTATATGTTTGAATTTCTGCACACTATTTTGACATTTTGATATTTTTTTTTTACTTATAAAAATATCTTCAAATAAAATAAATATTTAAAATGTTATATCATTTCAAAATAAGCGACTCGTGTATGTATTCCAAGTAATACATCTTTTCTTCATATACCTAAGCAATCATTATACAAAGAACGTTTTTACCAAGCTCTGTACAAGTTACGCGCCATTACTCATATCGTTTATATACGTTTATGCACCCCTGACTTCCCATCAACGTTTGCAACAACACCATCGCTCGTGTACCCCGAATAATTCGGACGCGAGAGAGTGATCGATCGGCCGCGTACACACCTTCGTATGTATTATCGACGATAAACGATAAATCAGATCTGGGCTTCTCGACGTCATACAATTAAAGACCTCGAAAGTCGTCAGGATACGCACATGTGTGCGTCCAACATCGATGCTATCGATACTGTCGATTCTTCGAAGGAAGTCGAAGGAAGGATAATTAATTCCGAAGAACATTCAGTCAGGATATTACTTAGAAATAAAAAAAAACGAATCATTCTTTCGCGAAATAATTTTTACAGAAATTCATTCTTTTTCCAAAGTAAACTATTTTCCTTTTTTAATTCAATTTTTCGTAAAAAGAATAGTTTTTTTTCCAGAAATATGCTTTAAAAAATATTTTATTGAAATCTTTAATAAATAAAAATATTTAATAGGAATTAAAGTTTTCGATTTTAAATTTAAATGTAAAATAAAATATTTAAATGTAATGTATATTCAATTTTCATTTATATTTTTTTAACTAAATGTTGCTCATATGTTGCTTTGTTAATTTAATTTTCCATTCGGTTATTCGCTTTCTATAAGATGAAGATAAATGATTTTTGCACTTTTACAAGCGTGTGTTGCGGACAGTTCGACTAAACATTTCACTACTGTCCTCGAACGCACAATGCGTTACTAAATGATAATCTGGCGATAAGGCATGGGATAAGAATTCCGCGATAGACATGTGAATGTGGTCTGATTAACCTTGTGATAGTATCAATCACGTGGGTAGTCGCCGATGTGGGCGTGAATGGATTCTACTTTCGATCGTTTTTCATGTTCATAATCAATTTACGCGTATCGTGTGACAAGCTACCTGCGACAGAACGTTAATCAAAGACATTTTCATTTGAAATGCGTCCAGACATGTTTACGAAAAATACAATCGATTACCTTGAGTGTAGTCGCGACGTATTTTTGCTCGACGAAGGACGCTGAATAAATTAAAACAGAATAAAGAAGCATACAATCTTTTTGTGGAACATAAAAGATGATAAATTAATTTTTCATAATTCGTTGGTAAAATATTTCTTAATTTCATTTCTTGCCAGAGTATTAATAAATTTAATATTATCGCATTATATATGATCTAATAATAGTTAATATCCATTAATATACTGAATTATTTATCTTTGCACTATTTTCTCAATAGAAACATAACTACGTTTCAGTTCAGGTATTTCAGGTACATTGTTACATTAACAGGCACATTTCAGAGGGTAGCGCTTTCAACATTTAAATCAAAATATACATAGGAAATATATATACATAGGAATCTTTGAACTATAATGAACTACAGTAAAACTTGTGTCAGTTGTGTAATAATAATAGTGCTGACCGAAATTTTGGACGTCAGCCATTGCGAAAATCTTGTTACGTTGGAGACTATCGTATAGAAATTCAGAGTAATCATGAGCCCCAACCGTGAAATTTCCGGATATATGATCGCATCCTCTTTGTATTAATTATTATTTGTAAATATGTCTCCCAAATATTTAGCATACAATTATTTGAAGTTAGAAGAAGTTAATATTTTAATTATGATTTTTGATTTATACTTTTACTTTAAAATGGGTATAAACACCCAACATAAGAATTTAATAAATGAAAGAATTTACAAAAATTTAAACGATTACTCTATTTAAATTTCTTGAATTTTTAAAGAATCAAGCACAAAATATTTTTCACTTTTACTCATTTCTCTTATAATTTTTCGTCAATTGATATCTATTCCTTTGTAATGATTTCTATAATAAAACGTGTAAACGGAAATTAAACACGAAATTCAAAATCAGGACATAAAATATCTTTTAGGCCAGTATTCTTATTTTGAAACTGTCTTAAGTAATGTCTTAAGATGCTAATACTCTGTCTTGGCTTATAACATCTTAAGATTGTACTTAAGACAATCTTAAATACATAAGAACCGACTACAAATATCGGCCTTAGATTCTCGCAAAGACGTCTTATACCCCGATTTTAAATTTTTGTCTGGGCATTGTCTCTTCACATGTCGGACTATCTCCTTACGATACAATCGATACCTACCGCATCGACGACGGACGCACCAAATCTCATCGTCGAAGGAAGGCACGTCGAATCGCACGTTTCGGCACGACCCATGTCTCGTCGGCCATCATCACGGCGATGAGTTAATGCTAATGAGCAAGCGCGCGGTGATTCGTCTAAATTAATTAACGCTTCCTAAATCACCGTGAAATTAGCGCCAACGCGTGGGACGCGGCACGTTGGGTGCCCATTATCCTGGGCTAATGGACCGATAGCAGTGTGGGTGGTGTTATGGGTACCCCGTGGGTATCCCATGGGGTTCTCACACACGTACATCACGTATACAAACGCACCGACGTCTATCACGCGCGGTTTGCATCGCACGTAAGTGGACGCATGCAAAGGTGGAGCCGGTGCACATCGCGTGTTACCGCGCTATGCATCAACGACGAAACAATGCCGGTGTAATTGAATATTTTGAGAGGATTATGATTTAAGAATCGCCGCCGGCCGACGAGAATCGCGTCTCCTCCTATCCTTCGTTTACTCCCTTCCCGTTTTCAGTTTACATATGTATACGAGACGGTTAACTAAGTGCGTTGCATAGGGAGTAATAAATAACGATTTGGGAATCCTCGTTGACTTCGACGAGTCTCGTCCATCACTACATGATGGAGAGGCCGGTTTGGGTAACCATCGATTTTGTAAATTCTAGTGCCAGTACTCGCGTTGTGCAAATTTCATATCAACAAGTCTGTCATGTTAGTAACGAATATGTTACACAATATTTTTTTTCTATTTACTAGGATTTAAATGGGATTTTAAAAATCTAATAATATTTACAACATTTATTTAAATATATTGTAAATTAAAAATTAAGGTTTTACTTTGTTTCCAACGTGATCAATAATTGTAGTCATTCAATTATTCAGATCTTACATAAAATCAATTATATACGTATGCGTTGGAAATGAGTCCTTCATTATCTTCAAAAACAGACAGTTAACGATATGGGAAGAGACTAAATTTTTAAGTCTTATTGTATTCAAATTTCATAACCCGATAATTTGTTCATTGCCAGTCGTTTCGAGCATGGACGGTTAAGATTGGTTCAAAGGTTGAAAGCGACATGGGCGAAACACAGCTATGAGAAAAGTGCCGAATCAGTTAATGACAGAGCGCTGCGCGATAATTTCAGGGTAGTTCGCACGTAACACGCAACATGACAACGCTCCCGGATGATGGTAACATTTTTCTGCAATCGTGATACAAGATAACTAAAACGCTTCCCTATATTTCGGACATTCCCTATATTCTGATTCCTATCTGACAATCAAAGCACGCGCTGATAATAATACATATAAACAAATTTTCTTTATCATAAAATACACAAGATTTTATATTTTCTTAATTTTTTCGTGTAGTCTCGTATATTCACATTTTTTAACATTTTTATATCAAGTTTTAATAATAACAGCAAGACTTAATTCATCGTTTCTAGGAAAAGAATTTTTTCGAACAGAGAATTAAAAAAATCTGTTTTAATATATTAATAAGATACTTAATTGCTAAACATTATACCAAAATATTGCATTTTGTTGAAAAATCTCTAAAAATTTAAATAGACAGAAATAAAAATAATTTTCTAAAAATAATTTTTATTTCAACAAAGTCATTCTTTCTTACTAAAACAAAGAAGGAAACGATCTCCATCGAGACCAATAGAATTTTCTTGTCAAAGTCAAATAAAAAATTTTTTCCTTAACGTTTTATATTGTATTGCAAATCATTCTGCATTTTATGTCAATGTAGTTGATGCTTTTATCAAGATAAAGACTAAGATAAATAGAACTTTCCTCAGATTGTTGAAGAACATATCTCTCCCTGTGACGGGGAACAGGTTTATTTCCTCCAAGAAATCGGTCGCCGTGTATCCAAGCCACCTCGTACCAGCATAGGTAACCAGAATCGCACATAGCGTGTACGCAGATACGGATCTGACTGCACCGAATGCACACACTAGCGCAGCGCGTGGTCCACAATGGTCCGCATCCCAGCATCCTTCCTCTACGACGAGATTCTCTTTCGCGTGGCCACAAATCACATGACCCACCTTCCTACAGCATCGTACGAACCCGGCACAACCCGGCAATCGTTATCGAGTTCGCACGAGATTCGACCGTACCGTTTATTCTCTCGGCGCTTCCCTCCGAAACTTCAAAGAGACGAGAGAGACGAATAATCTGCTATCGAAGCAGATAATATCGTAATATGATATCGGAAATAGAGAAAACAGTTGCAATAAATACGAGATAAATGAACAGCCAATGATTTCATCGTGTATCGGTGCCAAAACTAAACCGTATTCACGCGATTCGTATAGAGATAATATGAGCGATAATTCCTACACAGAAAGGGTGACAATATGAAAAGGGAAGATGAATTAAGTAATCGATTAAATAATGTAACACGCAGAATTTACTGAATAATTTTATGATTAAGTTTTGATGTATAAAACGTGAGTAACATTAATAAACCAATTTTCTAATTCACTAAATTACATAGATAAACGTTAATATCATTTAATTATAGGTATTTAATATTATACGAAATTTTTTAAATTCTTCCACTAACAAATTTAATAAATAATATCTTTCGTGTGTAATATTTATTCATTGATTAAATCAGTGCAATATAAAAGACTAAAATATGAATGACTAACTGTCCATAAGAACAAATGTCATATAAAAATGCCTGATCTTTACTTCTCAATTCTATTTGAATAAGAAAAATGAGCAGGCCAAGTATCAGAAATTTAGAGTTAAGTATCTACGCGGCGCTTAATCTATGGTACTCATATCGAGGAAAGGAAAACTCAACGATCTTCAGTCGAATATCCAATAAAGTAGACCACTACAAGCCTCTTCGGACATTGAGACGATCAAGACCGATAATAACCACTATTCTCTTCTGTGAATTGGGAGGATCGATTTTATCGCGGGGCCAAAGTCAAGTCCACGGGCAACCCCTCGAAATGTTTTCGTGACCGATTAACCCGAGCAGAACCTTCCTCGCATTAGAATCACTCGGACCACCCAGCCTACATTTACGCGGCTATCAATCTGATTTGAGTATTTCGACCAGCACGAAGCAATATACTGCAACCTTGTCCGCCGTTAGATCGGCTCTTTCCCCGAATTCTCGCGGCCGATATTACGAAGAGATACACGGAAATCGATTCACGTCCATCAAAAGACGAATGAGCATTTTATCAGATTTCAACTAACGCTACGAGTCTCTTCGCGTTAAATTCTTCCATCTTCGAAATAATTTTAGCTTTATTTTTGAGCTATATCCTTGAGATATCCTCATTCAAACAACGTACATTTTTTCTTTTGCAAAATCACAAGTTGATACTAATTGCTGTTAGACTTTAGCACGAATAACAGATGTATTTTTCTGTATATACATGAATATATATTTCTATAATAGAATTGCAGATTTCAGCATCATTATTCAAAAAATTATAAATTAAAAATAATTTTTCATGAATTGCATACATATGTTTCTAATAAATACAATTTGTGTAATTATGTATGTCTTCTTTATGAGGAATCAAATATTTCTATTATGTATATTACAGCAATTTAACACATCTAAGCTTAATATTTTATCACAGATAAAAAGATCGTTCTATCGTTAATAATAAGATTTATAATTTATAATTTAAGAATAAAAAATATGATTTTATACCCCTGGTGGGACTCGAACCCACAATCCCCGGTTTAGGAGACCGATGCCTTATCCATTAGGCCACAGGGGCGATTGTGGGTTCAGCGTTCTAATATGCAATTCATGATTTAGCCGTTAATCTATGTAGATAATGATTATTCTAAGATGCATAAGAAGTTATTTTCAAATCTAATAATTATTAATTCGAAATATTATTTAATTTTATCTAACAATCTTATGTTGTCACATTATTCTCTGCTAATGAGTATATAGGTCTCACCCCTCCTTCTTTAATATTAATTTTTCTAATATGGTAAAATTTTTGGAAATACATTTATTCTGCACTAAAACATTAATTATTAAATTGATATTAAGAAAATTAATAGAGCTCATGAATCTATTTCATTTAGTGATAATAAAATATTAACTTAAGAGATAATATTTTTTGAGAAATAAATACTAAAATGGATGAATTATGTACACAAAATTTTAAGTTCTTAAAAAATTTGTTATCTCTAAAAATGCATAAAATTATATAAAATCAGATTATCCTTAATAACAATGATTATCTTAATAGCGCCAATAGTTTCTTTTCCATGATGAGACTATTTTCGAACTCATTGTTCGCGCAAATTGAAATTTGTAATCTTGAAAGATCGTGGTTAATTCGGAGTTGCGTGTATAAATATCCATATGCAAATACATGCAGACGAAACTGCCGCTTCGTGAGCAAAACTGCTATCTGATTTCAATTTCCTTCAGTAATCTTGGCGCCACCATGACTTGCCATAAATGTGATGATCGGTAATCATCGTCCGTATTCGTTACATTACACACCGATGGCCAGGCATGTGCGTGTATTTGGTGGCCAGGTAAATGCGGTAAACGATATCAACGCTTTTAACATCCGCACACATAATTCGAAGTTTCGAAAATTCAATATATTCATGGATTTAGTTCGAGATAAAATTACTATATTTTTTCACAAATCCAGAGAATGTAAAAGATACATTGCCTCCAAGATAATTAAAAAATTTATAAATGCATATAAATTTTTTAATTATATGCATATAAGTATATGCATTTATAAGTAAATATCTTGATATGATATAAATTATATATCACGCTAACTTATATGTGAAAAGATGCATATATATATTAGGTGTTGGAATTAATTCGTAGCGTTTTTTAATGAAAGAATGTTATTTATTTCACATGAGCATTAAAAAATACATTAATGAAAGTACTTCCCATCACTTGTAAAACGCTACGAATTAATTCCAACACCTAATATATATATATATATGTGTGTGTGTGTGTGTGTGTGTGTGTATTTATTTATTACACTTAAAAGTTGCTATATAAAAAAATTAATGAACATTACGATAAATTAATATTTTCTTCGCAATTGCTTTTCTTTAAAGATGTATACATTCTTGGAAACAAATTAAAAATTGAGTAACAATTATTTCAATACTTTAAAAACTATGGAAATAATATTGCATGTTCGTGAAGATTATACTAATTTAAAGTCCGCGAGATTCTTCCCGATGGGTAATGCAAACATGTCGAAATACGTTCCCGTGATAATCTTAATTTTACGCATACCGCGTAAGAATATATTTACGTGTACGAAGTATGAGTGCACATGCACATGCATCATCAATGCCCGAATATTAACACTTCAAGTAGCTCATTATTCAAATTGGACTTCACGAATTTGTATCACCACTTCAGATTACAACGTAAATAATAGCGTTGCGTGGCAAGCGTAAGAAGTGTGAACTGAAAATACTTTATTACGGAAATAATTTGGACTTTGATATTAAACACTTATTATTGCAATCAATTTATGTATAGGATATAAAAGTAATTAATTTTTTACATAATGTAATAAACAATGTGTATTACATATATGCAAAAGAGATATAATAATGTTTAGAACTTTAAATTTTAAGAGACAAAACAAGAAGAAAAATTTCATCTTATTTTATATTATATTTTTTTTTAATTTTTTTTTAATCTCTGTTATCATCACATAAACAAATTTTTGATAATCTAAATTATCTCGATCTAGATATTGTTCTAATATTATAAAATCGTCTTACTTTATCTCGCACATCGCCTGACCGCCGTGTAGAACCCAAGAAAAAGCGTAATGCTTCAAGGTCTACCGCATTTTCTCTTCTCTCTCATGATGACGCCTCCGTTTAACACCCATCCACAAAAATCGACAGCCGGCGTCCGTTTCTCTCGCGCGAGTCTCGGACAGTGATGCCTATCGTCGTCGCTCCTCACTATCGATTTTAAGCTGAGAAACGAGGCGAAACAAGTTCGAAGAAATTGTTTCTACGCGGCCGCGTCGCGTGCTTCTTTATTGAAAACTATAAGCAGCTGCGGGGAAAGAGAGGAGGAGGAGATGCGAAAGGGATAGATCTAGGTGAGAACTAGAGAGAGGAGAGAGGTTCAACGGGGCCTTAATCACCGTGATGCCCGCTGGATATTGGCGAAAAAGGAAGAGAAGAAGGGAGGTCCGGGAGGACGAAAAGAAGTGGCCTGGTCTCTCTGCACTTAGCATAATGTTCACCACGCCTGTCATTACTCTCGACACCGCGAACATGCCAGCCTAACACCCTGCGTGGTCCTGTGTCCGGGTAGACACGCGAGGACGTGCCGGTATATGCGTTAGTAAGGTTCATATTATGGTGAGAGCATGAACGTAAGGATGTTCGGAATATTAATCGGGTGCGATTATACTTAAACTAACTAAAACAACTATGTTTTTCTTTTGCACTCATTCTCGTCGTTGCGTCTTATTTCCGCGCCGAAAAACATCTTGTTAGAAAGGAAAACACATTTGCGAGGTATCGTTCCGAAAAGGTTATCAAAATACGATGGTCTCAGATGTATCAAAAGGTGACGATATTGATTAATTGGCCAAGGTGTAATTTTCAAAAAATTATTTTAGGATACATAAACAAAGCGAGAGGAGATTTGATGGGAGGTCGCGAAATCTACTATTATCTCCGCTCATCATATTTAACCTGAGAGAAAGAATTTAATTATGGAAATCAAATGCATGAATTGCAATACATTATACATATATTATATGAAAAAAACGATTTTGTTTAAAATATCTATAATTTAACTATAATTTAACTAGATACACAGATCTAAAAATAATTTTGTGAGACCATCAAAATAATTATATAGAAAACTTAAGCGCGATGGCAATGCTGCAATTTTTTATATATTTTAGTCTGAGTTTCTAATAAAATTATTTTGATGTAAGTACAACAAAACAATTTTTCAGCATTATTCTTGAATTACAAATTTATTCTAAAATAATTTATCACATTATATATCTATATTTTTTATAATTTTAAAGCGAGATATAATTCATGTGAGCAATTCGCCGAATGATTTTTAGATTTGCGAGACAGATTATCGCGCAGATAACGCAAAAATGGTGCTATTACGAATGCAAGCCAGTAGGTAGGTGCATTTTTTATCACAATGAGGTGATTTATTTGTAGAAACAACCTCGCGAAAGAACATCTGATCCACGCGAAAAGATATCTGGTTACGATGGTACTTATGGAAATGTGCATCGAATGACAAATATAGCTTGCCGAATTTGCCGCGAAATATTTACAACTGCCTGTAAAAATCATTAAAAGAGAAAGAGAAATTTGAAACGCGGTATTTCTAAAAATTTAAAGAGATATTTTTAGAAATTAATAAATCTAAAAAAGCAAATACAAATGTTGCAAACGTTTTATTATACGAAATATTGAAAACTTATTCAACACGATATATTCAATCATCTCCTTTGGCTTTTTAATAGTTTCTTTTAATAATTTCTTAATTAAATATTCTCCAGCATTAATCACTAATAATGAAACCTCCAAATCATTCCTTCATCATTATTGAAAATTAAAGAATACAATATTTTTATTATTTTATTAACGAATGTACCTAATAATTTCCACAAGAAACTGAAATATTCTAATTATCTATAATATCAAACGTATTTTTTCGTTAGAAATTCGCGATTTATCTATCAAATCCATTTACTCCGCGATATTGAGAACCTATGACCGATCTCGACATTTCAATTGTCATTTGCACAATGAATAGTTGCAAAAATACGAAGGCTAAGAAAGTATAATTTAAAAGATCATCTTATACGGAAGCTCAAGCTGGTGCATCGATCAACAATGCGCCATTACTCGCGAATAAATAAAAGCCGCAATCTCGTACATGTGAAGTAGCGAACGATAATTTAAATCGACAAGGAGCGAAGTTGTTCCGATGGCTCCTTGGAGCACGATGCGTTCCCGGTGATTTGATGCTTCCTGAGCTGAACGATTTAATCTGGCCGGATGAGGTCGCAGATTCACGTTATGTAAAAGCATATCGTTTGGCACTTAACTGCAGCTTACATGGTAATGTGTTGGGCGTACACATCGATACACATATAGCTAACTAAAGGCGAATTACGTGTACTTTGAATAAATGCCTCTGAATAATGTAAAATTTTTATACATATGTACAAAAAGTAAAGAACTGATAAAATTTCCGATTTCTAAAAATAAAATGCCAACTTCACAAAGACAAATAGCATTCACTAAAATTTGAGCTCTACTTTCGTAATGCACTCGTTCTTACAATAGATACAACTTTTTCAATACTTATATCAATTTATTTTTATTAAAAAATGTATACATCATTTTAAACCTTGTCTTTATGATGCAACATTAAACTGATTCACTATTTTAAAAAGTACGATTAAAAAATCAAAACAACTCGATTATAAAAAATGGAAGTAGATATTTGGAGTGATATTTTTATATGAATCAGAACGATAAGAAAAAAATTTTTAAGAAGTGACTATTAAATATAAGAAAAAAATTATTAAATATGATTTCAATGATCATAATTTATTTTTGTAGAAAGAAGATGACTTGCACAAAGCGGTAAAATTAACTACGAGAGAAAGGAGATTTATAAAATTTGCATCGGTGGCGTACGATGGTCAATTGTATATGACACCGCAGGATTTTCTTGACAGCGTCATTGATGCCGAACCTCGACGTACGTAACTCACATTTATTTAATATCTATTTTAATCTTTGCAACAATAATTATTCAAACGTGTGATATTCGATTAGAATAATGAATTAAAATTACATCATTTCAACTTCAATAATATAAAATTAAAAAATAAAGAAATGCACAGTTTTATGATAATTTAATAGAATTTCAAGTTCTTATTGTTTATTATTCTCTTCAAATCTTTCGTCGCAAATTTATTTTACTTTATTCAAAGGATAAAGTAAAGCTTCGGTTTTTATATCATTGAATATGTTTCTGTCGTTCTTTAATATATGTTTTTGGCGCAAAAATATTAAAGCGTTACGATCATTTGTGCATTTCAATAAATCTCTCTCAATGCGACACATACAACTTTAATGATATTTTCAGCGAGATTAAAGAGACGCGTTCTGACCGATCAAGAGCTCGAAGTGATGAGAAATTCGACTTCTTCACTACGCCATGGAAACACACATATGTTTCGAAATTTGCGGGACAAAGGTAAAGATATAAAATGAAGAATCATATGATATTTATAAGAGAGAAAAATTAATATTGTTTCTAAGTAACAACTAAATAATAATAGAAATAATCATCACAGATGACGATTAGAATATCAGATAAAATATGTATATAAAAGGCAATTGAATTGAATAAGAATAATATTGCATATTCGTGCGTTTATAACGCCAATAAATAAAAACCTCATAATTCGAGTTACCGGAAAATCTACGATTGATAAGTCTCCAAAAATTTAAGTACGAACTTGAAGTGTCGCAGTCCGCATCTCGGAGCTTTCTACCGAAGTATGCAATTCGACAAGAAAAACGAGATGCGCGATAACCAGAGCTATTGATTGCAATCGACGTGTACAGTATCTGTACTTACGACATTTATAGTGCTTATCCGACATAAGTTTCCGCCACCCACGTGAAACACTCGTCACGACAGACAGGGCTGTATCATTAATTTAATGACGCGACAGTATTTCTCACGATGGCTGCGTTTTCTCCTTGCTCTTTGCGCGTGCACCGCACGTTCGTCGCGCTAATGGAAATGCAAATAATCGACAGACATAAGGGATGTCACGATGGAGGAGAGGAGGGCAGCCAGTTTCACACCTTTCTTCAATAATAACGAGTTCCTCGTCCCTGTGCCTGCCGCCACAACTGCGTTTCTCGTCTTTTTCTTTCCCTTTTCGCGTGAATGCGAGGCGGAATTAACCGGCGCAGATAAACGAGTCCGCTTTTAAGGACACTCGGTAGAGTCTGAGGCCGTTACAATTAAGAACAACTTAAGAAGATTGGACCCTATCGACAAGAAACTACTGTAACGACTGGAATGGCGTCATTGTCATCTCATGTAACGATATATCTGAGCATTCATTAATTCAGGCGATCGTAATCGTATATTTAGTTGTTACACTTCCTTATTGTGTCAACGACACGCGCTGCTTTTTGCAACATTACGATAGTTATTTCCTTGATCACTTTGAGCTAAATCTCATTCTCTAAAAATTACGAGTACCGTAAATTAACTTTTCTTAAATAATATACGTATATTCATGACTGATAACAAATTCAAGTTTCATTTATTTAATTTAAAAATTAGACGACATATATATATATATATATATATATATATATATATATGTCGTCTGATATATATATTTATGAATATTTGTCATTATATGATGTAAAAGATATTTTTAGATATGAAAACAAGTATCATCAATAGGTACATATTTATGCCAGTTAAATTTGCTTTAATACTTATATTAATCTAAATTTCTGACAACGAACGATATTTAATATTAACAAAATAAAATAACAGATTTATATACATGGAACATCATCGAATCAATAAACTAACTCTGATTTCTTTACTTTGACTATTAATTTTCTAACAACGGAATTATTTTCTGCTTTCGAAGTCACGAATTTTATAAGGTGGCTACGATCTGTAAAGTAGCCTTCTTGTTATGTTACATACGAGCTAAACTATGCCGCAAGGGAGTACGTTTAAAATCAGAATTTAGGTGCGTCCGCGGGTCTCGCTTTTGCTATTAAATTCTAAATTATTGATCCTCCCCAAAGGCGATGGTTCTCTCAAAGAATACCTGAAATCTCGTGAGGCGTGTCTAACGTGTTTGACATATTCTACTTCTAGATGTCGTAAACGCGTTTAATACTGCAGACCTCTCGTTATCCTTAAATGCGGATTAGCGCGGGAAAATTAGGAAGAATTCGACGAAATTACGAGAATTTATGAGACATCGAGATAAAATCATGTGGAATATAACGATTTGCCTTTCGACTCGTCTAGATTTTTATAACGTCTCGATCTAGTATTACGGGAAAAATATCTAATCATGAAATTAAATATAGAATTTGTTATTAATTCGATATAAATATACACTATTTAAAAAGACAATAAGTACCATTTCTGCAAAATTAATATTGACGTGTGCGCGAAATATACGAAATCACTTGATGCGACAATAAAAATTTTTTATAATTTTAAAAGTAAGGATAAAATTGACAATCTCCTTTATTTCTAATTTATGAATAATATAATATATAAAATATTAATATATGAAATAATATGTAATGAAATATCAAATAATAAATACAATACACAGTTATTTTAACTAAACGTAAAATTTTTTAATAGCTTGCTAAATCACATCGTTTCACGATTCTAAATTGCTTGTGCTTTTACTTTCAGGAATTATTTCTTACACGGAGTACCTGTTTCTTCTATCCATCCTGACGAGTAAGTTTTCCGCTGGTAGCTTTAGATATATTCACAAGGCAAATTGCGAGTTAAATGCACAAAATGTTATGGAAGAAAAAATCAGCTAATGTGATGCCATGTTCATCTTTTTCACATAAAAGCAATGACCGTTATCCGCTTACATACTTGGGAAGCTGTAATCTACACAGCACGTTCAATTTATTTAATGTACTCGGCACAAATCATTGTGTGACAATTTTAATAGTACTCGAAACATACATATTAAATAATAGTGTACATTCTTACATAAAAGCATTACTACTCAGAATTCACAAAATATATTGTCCTATATTTTGGTCACGCTTTGTTTTATCCGCAAATTTTTTGACAAATTTGGAATAAATTTGCCTTCAACAAAAATTAAATCACATATTTTTCAAAAACTTACGATATTTACATACATAATTAATTTTAGAGAGACAATTTTAGGATTAAATAAAATAAATGTTATTTAATAGAATGAAAACATTGAACATTATTCATGTGCAGCCTGAATATTTAATTATTCCAATTTGTATTCAATTATGATTTAAACTTTTTAATGCGTTAATAATTTTTTTTTATTTATTATTTTTTATTTAAAAATCTCACAAATTGTTCAAAAGAATTCTTAGATAAAAATGTATTACGTTTTATCTAGAAAGCTGTATATGTGCACACACATTTCGTGCACAAAAAGTTTAAAATTTGTTAGATATAAATATCATTCGCTATAAAAATGTTTTGTTAATGTTGAGCACCTTAATTTAATGCTATAAATTTACGGCGATAACTGATCTCATTACAGAGCCAAAAACTGGTTTCCAAATCGCCTTCAATATGTTCGATACCGATGGAAACGAGAGAGTCGACAAAACTGAATTTCTTGTGGTAAGATAGTTGCATCGCATGCGAGCACGTTTTTAGTAATTGCTGATGCAAACACATCGTTAGAACTATTAATAAAAACTGTTTATTAATTATTTCTATTCTATTTTACAAAATAAAACTTAAATTTGCTTCTTTTTAATAGCAGCATAATAAGCATGAATATTTTTTTACAAGCTATTAAATCAATGTAGGATTTATTTCCGATGAGCAAAAATAAAATTATTTAAACAATAACATTGTACATTACATTCTGAATATATTTTTTTCATTAGCATTAATTGTTTGATTATATTTTATTTGCTATCTTTTCTTATTTAATAATATATATCTCAAACTAGAAACTCGATAGATTAGCAAATCTGCAATATATGCAAATTTATTATTTAATATATATATATATATATATATATTTGAAATATCATATAAATACATAAACACATTTAGGAATCAATACTGGATTAGTAGAAGAAAAATATATCCTCAAATATATATTTATCTTCAAATATTACGAATCTTTTTAAAACTGTAAAATGTGCAAAGTCATCGAATGGAATTTTACTGAACTCTAATTTATGTAAGCTAACTGGAATATTTAGAGGATGGATGTTTCAAGAAAAAACTCCTGTCATTACAAAACTGTTATATTAATTATCGATTAATTAGCATCAACAACTTTTGTTATTCTCACAGATTCGTCGTTTACTCGGCGGTAGCTTGAAAGAACGGGACCTTGACGAGTCAACAAAACGTGCAGTGAGTTTTAGAAAAGTTTCATAAAACTTTTCCTCAATCAGAACGATGTCAGAAGTCGACTGATGAAGTCGACTGATGTTTAGAAAATCAATATAAGGATACCGTTATATCTCTTTCAGCTATGAAATCATCTGACGGCTGTATAATTTACTATTCCATTTACCGCCTTGAGCTATTTATCTTTTGAAGTCTTTTAAAAATATATTATATAATATATATATGCATATTTAACAATTACATTTTTGTATTTATTGTAAATATTGATTTCTTCAGAATACTTATATTACTAAGATAAAAAGTATCTTTTTTAAATCTTTTAATTTAATGAAGTTTTGGAATGTTACATTTCAAAGAAAAATGTATCATATGTTAATTAATATACATATGTATTATATTTTTAAAATTTGTTTAATATTTACCATCATTTATAATTACTATTTTTTATTGTAAAGTATATCTTTTGCTATAATTTCAATTAACTTTTTTATTAGGTGTTGGAATTAATTCGTAGCGTTTTTAATGAAAGAATGTTATTTATTTCACATGAGCATTAAAAAATACATTAATGAAAGTACTTCCCATCACTTGTAAAACGCTACGAATTAATTCCAACACCTAATATTATTAGGTGTTGGAATTAATTCGTAGCGTTTTTTAATGAAAGAATGTTATTTATTTCATATGAGCATTAAAAAATACATTAATGAAAGTACTTCCCATCACTTGTAAAACGCTACGAATTAATTCCAACACCTAATAATTTCATAATGCAGTTTTTCTGATCAAAGCTAATGCTTCTTTTATTTATTTTAACAAATTAGTTACGTGCTATAATTACTCCGAGCGAAGAGAATCTAGGCAAGGCAAAACTTCGCAAAACTCATCCGAATAAATCAAATGAAATCGTCACAAATTCTTATGTAAGTTTGCAAACATGTAAAATGCTGTAAACCAATACATGTTATGTTTAATATTCATCTAACAAATTATTTCTTTTTGCAAAATATTTTTTATTTAATATTTAATATTTTAATTTTAATATTGTACTTTCTAATACTTCCTATATGTTATATCTTTACGTTTATATTATTTCATATAAAATAACAACATAAATTGTATAAAATAACTTCACATCTTATCAATAACGTCAAATTTATTAGAACCATTTAATAAACTAATTGCAATCTATGTTATATTATCACCATATACAAATTTTTAATTATTTTAAGATATAAATAATATATTTAAAATATATGTATATTAATCTATCTTTATGGGTATACACGCAGATCCAGTACAGTCAAATGTATATACAATCATCATCACTAATCTGTTTCAAATTTTACTAATATTCATATTCGATCATTAATATGCAGCTTATCAGTTCCATCGAAAATATCTGTGCTCTAATATGTCAATAATCGCTCCTCTAACATTATTTGACACTTATTTCAGATATACTAACACTGGACGCTGGAATACTGCCATCATTTTACCTTTGTATCATGTAATCCCGGCATATGTGTCTATTAGTAAAAAGTGTGTTAACATCACGTCAATCTGTCGCAATAGTAATTGTTTTCTTTCACACTTTCATCTTTGGTACAGATGGAGAAGATATTCAGTCACGCTTGGAGGGGCCGTCATGGATGTGAAACTAAAGAGGAATTAGAACAATTACAGAAACGTCAGGGAACGCCAGAAGAAATTCAAGGTCAATTCATCGATGACGATCAGGTATTATTTATGCAATATTTTTAAATAAGATGAAGTAAGAAGTTAGAATAAATAAAAATTAGTAACAGAATCCATTAATCTCGCTAGAAAAAAATCAACAATGACCAATGTTTAAATAATCTAACGAAAACGTCAATTAATTTCTGTAATAAAAAGATCTAAGGCTTTCATTTAATTTTTATAATAAATGTATCCAGATAGATAATTATATTTAAGTTAACAGGAGTTTTTGATATGAGTATTTATTTTAATGTTTACTTTGTATATACACAGGGTTTGCAACGACGTCACGCTGTGGATACTACTTTGATGATACACTTTTTTGGCAAAGATGGTACCAATGAATTAAGATACGATGATTTCAAGCACTTCATGGAGAACTTACAACATGAAGTATTAGAATTGGAATTCCACGAATTCAGCAAGGGACACAACACAATTAACGAATTGGATTTCGCTAAAATATTGTTACGATACACGTATCTCGAACCTAATGAGTAAGTTGAATAAAAGCTATGTTCTCAATAATATTTTAATAATCATGAGAAACGATGAACTATTAACATTTTAAAAATTATGAAGATATAAGCAAATCATATATTTTATTATACATACATATGTATTTTATTATAAACTGTCTTATGTATTTTTGTTTTGAATTGAACCAAGATAAGTGGCATCCAAATTTTTCAATTCACATCCTAAATGTATTTCCTAATTAATTTAAAAGTTAGAAGCAATTAAATTCACAGATACGATAAGTACTTGGACAGAATGTTGGATCGTGCAGACTTGCATATTGGTATCACATTCGAGGAATTCCGACGTTTCTATCAATTTCTGAACAATCTGGATGATTTTTCGATAGCAATGCGAATGTATACATTGGCTGATCATCCTATATCCAAAGGTAAAGAATTAATAATAAAAATCTTAATCAATACCAATTTATTATACGTCAAAATATTCATTGCAATATTAAATTAACCGATTTTATTTCCCTTAAATGTAAATTATTTCAAATGTAATGACCTTTTGTTACATTTTTTTAAATTGTCCCTTTTTCTAGATGAATTTCAACGGGCAGTAAAGATATGTACAGGAACGATGCTTTCAACTCACATAATCGATACAGTCTTCGCACTATTCGATGTGGATGGAGACGGCCAATTATCTTATAAAGAATTCATAGCAATTATGAAAGATCGATTGCACAGAGGTTTTAAGGTAAGGCGGATTTATACATTGGAAATATACAAATAGTATCTCTCTTTTGAAGAACTACTTTAGAAGATGTGTATATCTCGTATGAAATGAAGCCGTTAAAATAATGCTTGCTACAAAATAGAAGAGACCTGTACAAATGGTTGTCATTTCTCAGGCTCACATACTATAATATTTTCAGACAATTTATAGAATGTAATAGAAATGTAGCAATTACTGTTGATTAATGCAAAATAACTCGATCTTTTGTAGTCTCAACAACGCAATGAGGGTTGGGAGGCCTTCAAATTCTGCGTGAAACAAGAAATGAAAGCACCTTGAAGAAAGAATCATGACGAAATACATAAAAATGCGAAGATGC
The DNA here is from genome assembly GCF_024713525.1 of Acromyrmex echinatior. Taxonomy (NCBI): domain Eukaryota; kingdom Metazoa; phylum Arthropoda; class Insecta; order Hymenoptera; family Formicidae; genus Acromyrmex; species Acromyrmex echinatior. Next base: position 13,340,819 of record NC_141858.1, on the reverse strand, counting down.
AAATGAAAACAATAGCACTCACTTTATATTATGTAAAAAGTTATAATACTCTTGAATACTAGTAATAATTATAGTAGTTACTATTAGTAACTATAGTATGTAATAATTGTTTCAAATAATTCGAGTTATAATATTTGGATATATTTATAGTCCTAACAACAAACATATAAGATGTATAAAAAATGAATATGTACACTGAGAAACCCATTTAGTTGAATCAATTAATTTCTTGTTTGGATATGAGCAAACAAATCCTTAGTTGATGCAATAAAATAATTTAGTTGATGCAATAAAATAATTTAGTTGAAGCCAAATATTTGGCTTATTGTAATTAATTTTATCAGATGTCAATGTTTATCAGGAACAAGTGTTAAACAATAACCAAATGCTTTGCTTCAATTAAATTATTTGATTGCATTAATTAATTTCTTGTTTATACGGGCAAACAAATCCTTAATCGGTTCAATTAAATGGGTTTCTCAGTGTAGAAAAAATTCAATTATGTGATATAATTTATATAAGCAACGAAGAAAAACATTTTTCGGCGAAAAACGTGTGAATCTCTGTTAGAACATAAATATTGATATATAATTTGAAGTCACCTAAGTAATTAAGAATTTGGATTATATTTTTTTTTGCATATAATGCTGACATCATTATGTACTAATCCGTTTTATTAAATTAATAATGATTTATGAATTCGAGAATGATATATTTTAAACAGTTAATTTAAAAAGTTCTTACAAAACATGAAAATCTGCATAGCAATTAATTTGCTTATGGAAATTAAAGAAATATATTTTTTAATCTAATCTTTTATCTTAATTAAATATTTATTTTGTTTATAGAAACGTTTTGTTACATTAAATAAATCATTATTTAAATATAATAAGATATATATATATATATATACACAATATATATATATATATATATATATATATATATATATAATTACTTTTAGTATTAATTATTAAAAGTCATAAAATAATTTTGCAATTTTAAATGAGTTAAAAACAAATATTAGTATTTCTACAAATATCTCAAAGAATATAACACAAAAATCGAAATTAATCAAATTATTAGAACGTATAAAATAGGGAATAAATCCTGCACATTTGATTCTCGGAATGGATTGTTATATGGTAAACATATGGAGAGGCTCGCTAATATCTTATGCAACCTCAAGAAAAAAAAATGTTAGTTAAACAAGAGTAAATTTTTTTCCTTGTTCATAAAACATATAAATAGCACACAAATTAAGAATCCTTTCGTGTTCTTACTTTCATGTTACAAAATGCAATTCATCCTACATGCGATGGTCTAATTTTATGTTTGTGCTGCCGACTGCGCGTCGCAATTGTTCGTTATCAGTCATCGCACCGATTGTACCGGTACCGGTATGCTCTCGTGAACCAACCCGACAAAAAAAGGCGTGCCAAGGCGCAGACTCGGAACGCGATATCAGACCACTTCGTTACGCACGGAGATTCCGTACAAAGCCGGCTAGTTTCAGAATTGTGTAATTACCATCTAAGAATTCAGCTTTTCAGCAGTCTTAAATTATCACGAAAATACCATGTAATTACACAAAATTCTTTTGTCAGCTAAATGTTCCTATTCATAATGATTAAAATATTTTTATTATCACACAGTATTAATTATTTAATATAGGTTTGTAATCATTTTTCGAGATTTCATAAATAAAAGTAAAAATACCATAACAATACCAAAATACATTATTTTATGTACAAGATGTCCCATTACAGCTATAAATTCATAAATAAACCTGGATGTAATTCAATTTTTTTAAATATTTAGAGTGGTAACGCAATTTTTATATACATATATGGAAAGAATGGTTTTGTTAAGGTATTTAAAAATTTAGCTAGATAAAAATGTGAATTAGAAAATAACTTTATTGAAACATCAAAATAATTATGTAGAACACTTAAACGTTAATAATACTGCAAAAAGTTATAACATTCTAGCAACTAGTTTAAACGTCTTATACATCATAATTGTTTTGATGTCCAAATAGAATTATTTTCAGATCTGTATCTACTTAAATTTTTAGATCCTTTAATAAAACTGTCCTTCACGTGAATATTAAAAAATTAACTTCTTTCTGATTATGAATGTTTCTGTAGATGCTTGAATAAATCAGATTTTCCAACTTAAAATCAGTACTTTAATACTTCCTTTTGTTTATCGCTGTTTTTTGGCATAGTGATCAATCAGTCAATCTGCTATAGGATGAAAGAACGGAGTGGGAATGATTGGCGAACGTGCCTAAAACTACGCCCATCGCAACTATCAGAACTGAAGTATCGTCAGTACATATTACCACCGCAGTTTCGCAGTTCGTGAGGAGGGAGAGGATCGCGCGCGGCATTCTCGTGCATGTTTCAGTCGAGTTTCGTAGTGCTCATCAGCACTACGCAACGTCAATCAACCTGTCGAAGTTTAGCAGTGCGGAACCACATGTAATATGGGTGTATGCAAGATAGTTAAATGGTTTAAGTAAGTTGTTATTCATATTAAATTGAAAATGCAAGAAGAAAGTGCCAAAAAGTGTTGGAAAAAATGTTGATGGAAACAAAGAAAATGTATTACAATTCCAAAAATGGATTCAAATCAAATGCATGGAGAACATCAAACATTTTCCAAGTTTGATGTTCTCCATGCATTTGATTTGAATCCATTTTTCAACTTATTAAAATTATGATAATTGCTTGAGTTTTTAATTACATGGGCTGCTTTACATCTCAATTCACTTTCGGCACTTCCGTTTTCAATTATTTATTGTAGAATTAGATATTTATTCGCTGAAGTTATGCTTTGTTTATAACAATATCTAGAGCAAAATCGATTGCCACAACAAAACGTATTGTGTTCTGATGATCCTATCAGTAGCAATATGCCATTATAGATACCAAAATAGATTAAGAATACAAGATTCCTATGAATGATATATATAGCGATGTAAACTTATATTATTAAGATATCGTAATTCATTACAAAAAAAATTAAATTTTTTAAAATTTATCACATTTTTAACGCATCAAATTAAACTTTTGACATCTATTTATTTTCTCTTTTATTGTATTGTGCAATTTAAAAAAAAACTAATGTACTTTGCTTTAAATATTCTGAATATTTGTTATACCATTTCCATCACTATCTTCATATATTTTAAAAGAGAGAGTAATTTTCTAATTTAAGAAAATAGTATCTAACTTGTATCGACGTATGCTCGATATAAGGTGAAGGTCGCCGATACTGATATCAAATAAACTGATAAAAGCACCAAATAATTAATTAGAATTTATTAAATATAATTAATTATTAAATATCGCTAGTATCTATACACTAAAAAATAATTTGGCATCCACAGTTATTTCTTTTGTTACCTACTATGCATTTAATTTTTCTACAAAATATAAAAAGAAGCACATGACAATCTCTATATAAAACGAATAGAATCAATTAAACTCAAAATATCTTTTGCAAAAAAAATACTCTCGTATATATCATTTACTTTTTTATATCTATCAAAACAATTTGTTCCTATTACAATTAATTTTGTATGTTTTGCGAAAAATCCTTTATTAGACGCTTAGTCTCTTTCAGAAATGAATTCAGGAAATATTTCTCTGAAAAATATAGTGGCAATATGAACTGAATTTATAGCCCCTATTCAAGCTCGATATCTACGAGCGTTATCGAACGAAAGAGAAATGCATCGCGATAATCGTGATAGATATCTCAATTCAAATTTACATAAAGATAATTGAGTGATATCAGCAGTTCGCTCAATCGATGCTGTACCTGCATGAGAAAGAAAGACGTGTATTGAATACGATATGAGAAACATAAGCGGAAGAACATGTGCGCGCGCGGGAGAGATTCTACGATTTGCACTTCCGCATGAGTTTCTCTTCTCCGTAGCGCAACATCTTGATTGCTTTCCGTCTCGTGAAAATGTTCCGAAAAATTCGAGCGTATCGAAGACACAGGCTAATTACGGTCGAAAGAATAGCGGATGGGCCCCCTGTGGATTTAGGCAATGGAGACTGTACCGTTAACAAGACATTTTAACCGACCGTGTACTCGCAGCTCATAATGACTACTATTATCTCTTCGTCGAGCGGCGCGAGATTGTGCGACCGTACTTAGTCCGTACCGCTATAAAATTGCACTGTTGGTATTTAAAGCCGCGAATTGTGCCAGCGACAAGTAAAAAGAAACAGCCATTATCTTATTGAGCGAGGGTAACAAAGAAAGCCGTGAAGTTTGTGAATCTAGAAGTGATGAAAAACTTTATCTAAACCGGGACAAATGCAATCTTGTATAAACTGTCCTAGAACTGACTGATCTTGACTTTAATACTATAATCTTGTGCAAATTAATGTGAATAAAAGGTAATTTTTAGAAATTTATATACATTTATATCCATTTATTTATAAAAAGGATTTACAATATTTATTTGAACATATTAATATTTTTGAACATATTAAATACTAAAAAAATATTGTAATATACACTTGTTAATCTTTTTTACGTAATAAAAGTACATAAATCTAAAAATTACCTCACAAAGATAACATATCCTTGAGTAAAATAAAAATCACTTTGATTTATAAAAACAAAATGGTTGATATAGATCTTTTCTATTTTGGAAGAAATATCATAATTGTCAAGTCTATACTGATGATATTAGCAGATATCTCCAATATATCATTAAATATTAAATTTTTATAGCTGTACATAAAATTTGATATAGTTCTTAGAGATATTACGTAAATGAATTTCTACGACGAATGATCTTGTAAGTGAATTTATAGTATCTTCCTATATAAACTTTCAGCTGGTGCTCAATGAGGCATATAAACGATCAGTACAGAGACGTTGTAACTTCATAAATAATCACATATTACTATTTTCTATAAGAATAATAATAGCACTATACATTCTCATATTATAATCATAATCCAACAAAAATTATTTTACATTAAATTAAATTTGCCAGATAATTGCGTAGACAATTTAAACTACAAAGAAACTTTCTACCGACTGGATCTCCTTTATAATATATTATTTTCGTTCAGAATATGATTTATATGTATGTTCAAAAACTATGAAAACCGTGAAATCTATTTTGTGCAATAAATAAATAAACACTCGTAATAAGTCATATAATTGATACGTTCGTATTATATCAATCTCGGTTTTAATAATATACAAAACATAATTGTTAGTGTTAAATTGAAAAAGTTTAATAATTTTAGCTTCAATAAAATAAAAGATAGAAATCGATAACTACATATTTTTCATATTAAGTTAATTTAAAATTAATTTGAATTTAATTTGATTTCTTTAATTGTTAAAATAAACAAAATTGAACATGAAAAAGTTACATGGTCAAGTATTTTGGAGTATTATAAATTCTAAAATTTTGCAAAATTTAAAATAAAATATTTTTTAAAAATAATTATATCTAAATGATAATCTTTAGTACTATCTTAATTTATCTTAATTTATTATCGATAAATTTCTTTAAATTATTGGCATCCGTTTCTTTCATTTCGCATCTTAATGTGTTATTCATTACCATTACAAAAAGAATAAATAATATCACACACACATACACACACATATACGCATACACACACATACACGCGCATACATATATTAAATATTGCTTGCAGAATAAGTTTGTTGATATTCGTGTTCCTTTCAAGGTTGATCTTGATTCTTAAGACTGACAAGCCTATCTCTAAGATTAGTACGAAATGGTTGTCACGATACACGACTTTGTTCCGTGAATACTCGTGTGCGATGAAGAAACTATTGTCATTTAGATGGATTAAAAAGTAAGTAATTCAATCGTCAGAATTCCAGAAAATTCGTCAAGATTCCTTATTAAAATTTGATGTAGAAACATAAATGTATTTCTCAATAAAAGACGTCAAAAATATTTCTATTAACCATAATTAAAACTCGTGATTTAGCAATGCATTTACTACTATAAGAATGAAAAGATGCAAGTTATTAATTTTTTTGCTGCCATATAATGCACATTAGATTTCTCTTTCATTTAGAAGAGTGTTAATCATAAAAACATAATTTTTTTTTAACAACGTATTAATTTATTAACAACGATATTTTTTCACGTATTATTATTACTTGAGATTGATAGTTGTATTTTTATCACAATCCCTAATCTTTGATATCAGCCAGTGAAATGGCAAGAAAGGGGAAGGGAAGAGAGAAGCGTTAACGAGAATGCGAAATGATTCACGTCATGAAGTAATAGACGCCGTTGTTCTGTGATTCGTGTAGAACGAATCATCGGGGAAAGTGCAAGTTCGCAGATACGATCGATCTTGCGGTCGCGCAGCAATTGCCATGGATTCATCATGGTACAATTCATCGATTTTCTATCGGTTTTTGTTCTTGCCTCTGTTTCACGATACGATTCGTCCTACTGACATCAGAAACCTTTATTATTTGCTTCTCAAAAATCTATGCGCAGTAGATGATTTCTTTAAAAAAATTTCAAATTTAATTAGCTTTCTAATGAAACTAATAAAATATCGATGAATTAAAGAAATTTATCAATATTAAAATAATATTACAGACTATCAAATATGATTACCAAATGTCTAAGATTTATTTAAAGTTTACAAATTTTATAGTTTTTAATATCCTAAAGTATATTTATGTATGTAATGTTTTCATATTTAACTTTGTTCATTTAAAAATTTTGAATTTAATTTAATTAAAAATTAATTTTTAATTACATTTTTTAATTTAAATTAAATTTAAAATAATCGAAATAAAATCTATTTCTATTTTTTATTTTACTGAAACCTAAAAAAATCAATGAAGTTTTGGTAAATACATTTTATCTTCACTATGTTCTTTTTTTCAACTCATAATGACAAACAAAATGCTATTAATATTATAATATAATATTCCATTTTCATTCGTTAAAAAGTTTTTTTAAGAAAATGTTAAGTTGTACATGGAAAAACAAAACGTATGATTGTTCAAAGAAATTTTGATACGAATAACAATACTGATAATTTGTATCTTAATCCAATATATTATTATGGAAAATATTACGCATAAATGTCAGAGCAATCGAAGAATCTAAAATTCATCGATAAATCAAATGTACTATCAATAAAATTAAAAGTATTTGGGCAACAAAAAAACATGTACTCAAAGATAGAATGCAATTAGAATGCTAAGTCATTTCAAAATAAATCTCAGATATTCTCATTTCTTTTTCTTTTTTCAGAACAACCACACGGTCGGACAGGGATGTACAATCCACGTCGCCGATGCCGCAAGACGGCCGCAAGTACGTGCGCATACCTGCTCTTGCATATCATTTAAATATAAATGTTTGCATATCTATTCACAATTATCGTGAAAAGAAAAGAGGCTTATATCTTGATTTATGTCACAAAGTATACCACACGTAAAAACATTTATTCAACTAGCAAGTATAACAAGAAGATCATTTAGAACTCTTGTTGGATCTTATTTTGAGCAAAAAAAAATTAAATTTTTCTGGGCTCTTCTATGCTTTTAATGAAATTCGAAATTATTACAAATAATTACGCATACAAAGGCGCTTTCAGCAGCCATTTTCGTAATATTTTTCAAAATACATATTAAAAATTATGATTATTATTTATCGTTGACAAATTTTATTTTAAGAAGTAAATTTTTGGAAAAACATATTTAAATGAAAATATCACAAGTTTATTCAATATGTTATTAAAATACAAGCATATAACATTTTTGATAATTTTATATAATTTTTAAATAATCTCGATTTATTTTAATTTCTCTAATTTAATTTGTATTTTTTTATAAATCTGTTTATGTACTTGCAGAAAAAATATATAATTAATTAAATTTTATTTAACAATTAAAGATAATACAAGTTCATCATATAGTATAATATTTTAATATATTTTAATGTTAATATTAATATTTAATGTTAATATTTTAAATGTTAGGATGCACAATATATTTGAAAATAAATTATAAATGATACAACTACTGTGAGCTACATTCACAATATTATATACGAATCTTTTCCATAAATTTACCTCTTTTTACATCATGTTGATTTCTTTTTTATCAAGAAAATCAAATATCTAAAAGATAAAGAAATTGACATACCCTCGACGCGTTGAACGCCTTCCTTAGTGTGGTTCCTTTATGTTAATTGTCCATAGCACGCACATCACTGTTATCTCCATTCGAATTATTTGTCGCCCGTATATTTTAGTTACACATCACGAATCAGGGATCAAATTCAGATATAAATCGTATCTTGAATTTTTACACTGAAAGAAGAATACTTTGAATCAATTTTTCAGATATTTAGATTCGCTAATATCGCACATACACATATTCTTATAACAATCTTAATAAATTTATTAATTCAAGACACGTTAATTGTGTCTACGATATGTTTTCAGACTTAAAAATAAAAATAACTAATCTTCAAATGATTTTTAGTGGTTTTAACAGTCTAAGGGAGATTATTATAAAATAACAATATTTGATTTCTGTAGTGATCGTAAATCAACTATCTGAATACCTCGAGCTTATCAATGATTCTCAATTTACGAAACAAGCAAGATGCCAATTATAAATAATAATCTCGGTCTCAATAATCGAAATTAATTCATAAAGATAATCACAAGATAAATTGCGACATTACTATCAGTACTTCGCGTTTTCAATTTCTGAAACTGTGAGCAATTATTGATGACTAAATGTCCAATTCTTTTCTAGTTTAGATTAATTTAATCTCAATTTATAACTCACTTTATATCTTTTTCTAATTCTAAAAATTAGAAATTAAAGAAAGAGTAAAATCGAAATTAAAGTTACATTAAACTACATTAGTAGAAATAGATAAAAAGTAAAAATATTAAACGACAATGTACATACTTGTGACTATAACAATCGCATATTAATTACACAATCTCTTGTTTTTAATCAAAATTATGCCAGCAATGATAACGATCAAGAGAATAATATTCGTGATCACTGCATGCACAAACATGCAGCCAATTATTACGGATATACATATCAATAATTGCACAAATTAATTATCGCATATAAATCTGCATTTAACTAACTCATGTAAAGCATGTATGCCATATTCGTATATTTGATTCTATCATCGCACGAAATACACTTGAAGAATCTGTCACTTTCGTACCAAAATTTCGATATTACAAGAGTTTTTTAGTCACCAATTACATCTAAATTCCCAAAATCCATTGCTGTTCACGATGCTTGTCGCATCTGACCGAATTTCAACGAGAATAACTTCGAATCTGCGCTTTCAAAACGAGAATTTCACGACCGATACATTGGGCGTCCATGGACGCCTTTACGTACGCCTTTGTGTACGCAGCACGTCACGTATGTGACGTATGTATAATCGCGAAGATAAAATTAACTTTATAGATTAACACTACAGATTGATTTAAAGATACGCAAGTTGGTAGATGGGGTGCTCAGAACACTCAAAAAAAATTTTAATTTTAATATTAATATAACTAGAAATATTTTTAATACTAGTAAATTCTGTTATAAATTTACATTAATTTACCTCAATGAGAAAAATGCAAAAATAATAATATAATAAACTTTTCTGGATATCTGATCCAATACCTTTTACATTCCTTTTCCAGAACAAGATTTTATAGAATATTACAGAGTGCCTGCCTTGGCGAAAATTAAAGTGGAGTATATAAGTCAAATATGAGAGGAGAGGAACAGAAGCATAAATGAAGCTTCTAAATGGTGAAAATTGAAACAATGAAACATTACTCTTCCCTTAAATTCGGCTTACGCTTCGATTTCGATCTTCGGCCAGAATGGCTACTCCACACACTGCGCACATTCTAGTCACATAAGGATTAAGATGGATCTACGTACCTACGCGAATCCTCGAAAGGCTATTTCGACGCATTACCCGAAACCGATCGTCGTCTGGCTCTTCTCGACCTCGTCCGCGTCGTAATTCTGCACAAATTCGACCACAAATCCGCCGCCGATTCTTCAACCGTCTCCGCCATTCGAATTTGTCCGAACTGATAAAATGACATGCGAAGTTGCAGCTTCACTACCCTCTTTGTTCCACTCACGTCGTTCGCGCCAATTTCGTTCGCGCGGGAAATCGTTCCATATCTGAAATAAACGCGTATCAGAATCCGCTGATCTCCACACCGCGGGGCGATCGTTTGTGTCAATCGCGAATGCTGATAACGAATGTGCAGCACCCTCGAGAGTCAGATTAAGGGATAAATAACGCGGCAAGGGAACTGAAATTTGTCCTGCCGCCGACATTTTTTTCGCGCGCTTTTTAACGCCTCGATTGCAGCGGCCAATCACAATCCCGTATTCCGAGACAGCGATCTCTGTGTGATGACGGGTTAATTATTATGCATATTCTTATGCCCTCTCTAGTAAAAGTAGAAAGTATTTGAAACGTAAGGACGAATCGACATAAACACAAGTGTCATAAGTGTACTTGTGTTGATATCTGAATTTTTGACAATTCTTACTTCGCATCACTCTTCTTACTTCGTATCCTTAATTTGTTGAACTTTCGTATGAAGGTACTCATAAATATACTCATTAATTGGTAAATTTTACTTTATTGTATACTGTACTGTATTGCAACGAGAGAATCTTTATCGAATTTTTCTTTCTACTGTCTTATACGCATGCAAAAGAGACAACTAACTTGCGTATTTTTTCACAGTAAATACGTTTCTGCAAGCGACGATTTATGATGAAAAGTGATGTCAATTCTACGATTAGTTATACTCGCTTTATAAACTGATTGACGTTCATAACGCCCAGTTATGCAAAAATTTATGTAAAGCGCCAGAGATTAACTTGCTTTGTCATATGGAAAATTTCGAATTTTCCACTGACAGTGGGACTCTCCCACGCATGATTCCCCGCTCTTTCAGGTATATTAGTTTACTGTAAGAACTCTGAGAAGAAACGATATATCAATAATTAATGCCCGTATTTATAGTCAGGCCGTATTTAAGGCTTCCTTAAATTTATATTCGGATACTCTACGAATTGTGTATACAGCTGCTGAGCATTTAAAGATAAATTTAAGAAAGACTTAAATACAAGATCTGACTAAGAATACAGGCATAAATGTACTTTCCAACAAGCGATATAAATGACACATTGGATCATTACATCCTTATTGTTTACAATGTTAAATACAATAAAGATGACATGATCACTGTGTCGCTTGTTGGAAGGCACTAAATAATTTATTTATCTTTGACACTCAAGGAAATTTTCTCTGAAGATTATGTATCAAATCATACTTTTTTAGACTTACTTCTACTCTAATTTAATTAATCTTAGTAATTTTCAATTAACCTGATTGTTGATTATACAGTCATAAATGTAATATTTTTTAGATTGATAAATTTTTTAGTTTAAATTTTTTATTTTGTTCTTTAATCTCCTTTAGACTTTCATTTATTTTGATCCACAAGTTTAAACTAGTTATAAAAAACAAATATTAAATCTTTTTATGTCTAAATTTTCAGCTCATAGAATTTTTCTAGCGATTAGATTCTCATTAGACATCAACATTTTTTTAGATTAATTCTGATTGTAAAATGTTCAGTTTCTACTTCATAATTTGAAAATTTGAATATATATAGCATTGCTCTTTATATTTTATTTTATAATTTATATTAAGTTTACTTAGTTTATTTTGTTTTCCATCAGTTTATATACTTATAAACTTATAAGATTCAAAAATGATTTATATAAAAACGAATAAATCCATCAATGTATACTTAATTGCATAGCAACCTATATTTGCAATGTAACGTTTAATGTATATATCTGAAAATTACAAAGTCGGTTACACGCACATTTGCATAATATACATGATACGATACTGCTTGTATTATGATGGTTGTTGTCACATTTCGTTTCCTCGGTTATGCGAATAATTGTGTCTGGTGCATGTCTACTTTTTTCTTTTCAATGAAATATTGCTTCATTCCTGTCGTATTGTAATTCGTGCAAAGTAATTATGAACAATGTTTTCAGTATAATTTGGTAATTTTTGCTAAATCGTGTAAAAATTATCTCCGCGAGCGAATAAATTTTCAAGTGACAATATAATTTTATTTTATAAACTTATTCTTTTTAATTAAACTTTTACACAATTTAGAATTGCTCCACCTTTCGGTAAACTTCAACTTACTGTCTTGCTCTCTTATGCTCTTTTACTCTTTTGTTTATCCAATAGATTTACCACACAGTTTATTGGAAGATGGACAACTGGTCCTTATTTTTCTTTCTTGTCTCTTCATGTGAAAAAAAAATGATCCATAACACAAAAAGTGGCATTTTTTTCTTTAGTGATATAGCTTTCAGCTAAATCTACTTGCATCTGATAAAACTAATCCTAAGTTTCCTTGCAGTGAATATTGCCGAAATTTATTACAACAGTTTGCGAATCATTGTCAAACATCTAATGGAGAGATCACCGATCCGGACTGGGTTGTCTATTTATCCAAAGAGCAGAACGCTGAGCAGTCCGCTCTAAAAGACAATCGAAAGCTGGAAATACACGGACACTTTATCCCAGGTGTGCCACACATACGTTCTGCTGAAATATTCGAGATTGGGTGTATTGCAGGCACAGAGAACAAATGTCTCGAGTTGGTTTCTGCAGAATGGAACAATACAAAAGTGATGTTAAAGAGGCATGTTTTGTCAACATGTCGGGATGCTATAAAAGCAGACGTAGAAATCCTTAAGTAAGAGTCATTCTATCACGTATTGAAAACAGTGAATACATCCAAATTATTCGTTTTTAAAATAATAAAGTGTACAAAGAATTAGCCAGCTTCATGCAAGATTCGTTTCTTAATTTTAGAAATCATAATTATTAGAAAGAAATATCTCTTCACAATTTTCTAATACTTATTATATTTCTGTAGTAAAAACAGTATTTATATAATTCAAGTTTGTGTATACATATATATTATTAATTAATATATTTTATGATTAAAATCCTTTCCCTATCTTTTTTTTTATTTTAGTTTTAGTTTTTATAATAAAATTTTTTCTGATTACATCCCTGTATATTTTGTGATCTCTCTTTATATTTTTAATTTTTATACTCTTAGATTTTTTAGATATTTTTCTCTGAAAATTGCTATTGTTATATGTAATTCTTCAATTTATTATAAATATCATATATTAAGATTTATATTTAGATAAATATTTGAAGCTATTTTTAATATTGTATTTATTTATAATGACTGAAGCTATTTTTATTTAAAAAATAGTATAATCAGGACATCCTGTGTGTCTTATATAACATGATAATTTTGAAATTATTAGTGAAATTCGGCATCCTAATATATTACTGCTGATGGCTACAACATACACAAGCGAGCATGGTCTCGTCTCAATCTTCGAATCCATCGACTGCTCATTGTACAATTACATGCACGAGCAAGGCGAACGAATAAACGTACAAGGAATCATGCAAATCGGTATAAAATTGGCGGACGCATTAAAATATTGTCATATGCGAGGATACATACACACAGCGATTAGCTCACACTGCGTTTATTTTGCAACTGATACGACTGTCAAACTTGGCGGTTGGGAACTGGCTAGAGAAATGGAAAAAGTATGTGGAATTTGAGTTTTTTTATGCCTTACTATATTCTCAAAATATTAATATATAGTTTTAAAATATTTCATGTAAACGTAAATCATATTATATTAAATATCAATTATTTTAAAGTACGAATCTGTACACATATTTTTTTATAAACGATCTAAATAATTTGCTAAAATATAGAATTTATATAAATTTATAAGATATTTTGCTACAATACATGTAATATATGTAGCAAAATAAATATATATAATAAATTGTCATATATACATCTATGTATTTCTATATTTCCGCGTTATATATATTATTTAAATGATGTTAACATATCTTAATTGACTTTATTATTCCTTAATGAAACAATAGATATGCATATTTTTTTATTCACATCAACTTAAGTACACGACAAATACACTTTTACGTGTTTAAAATGATTTGTTAGCAGATTTAAAAAGTTCACAGACAGACTAGACTGTAATGAAACGGATCACGTCATATCCGCGATTCCATGACACACCCAAGAGCGTTTCACCAACGGAAACGACTGGCATTGTTTTCAACAAAATGTTCGTTTCTGAATAAATTCGTTGTACCGTGTCGATGCTAATCGCATGCGCCGTCTGGAACGCGGAACTCATAATCGCAATTAAATATAATAGATTATTTTCAGCAATAAGTATAAGACTATACTTAACATAGAATCACGTCAAAAAAAATCTTATCGCGAAGACAAATAAGAATCAAAAGAAAAAATTTTGAACTACTATATTTATATAACTAATTACTATATAAAGTTTGAATATAAAAATCTAAGTATTAATCATAGTTTTTTTATCTTATCTCAAAAGTCTTGCAAATTTATGTCGCAATTTTTTAATTAAAGATTTATTCCTTATTTAATACATAAAGAATATAAGATGTATAACTCAATATGAAATATTAAAATACATTTTTAATATTATATTTTCCTATAATAACATATTTGCTATTATTTCTTTTGCTTTTAGCCTTATGTAGAACGTGATTTCGAAAAATATTTACGACTAGAGAATTTCAAATGGCAAGCACCGGCGATATGCTACAGACTACAACCCAATAAAAAAATAGATGTTTACTGCTTGATGCTATTACTTTGGGAAATGTGTACAGGCAAGTACATTACATTAATAGTATATACAATATAAAAATTATATTAATATAATACTATATATATATATATATATATATATATATATATATATATACACATATAGTATATTAATATAATTTCCTGTCTTTTAATAACAAAAATAATTAATGTTATGTAATAAGTAATGTTTTTTAAATAAAATATTAAAATTGCATCAAAACAAACTAAATAATTGATAATAGTAATTTAATAATGATTATTATATAAACATTCTATAGGAAATGTACCGTGGAGTGGATATGATCAATCAAATGTAGAACGGCAGCACATGCGAAAACGAGATATTGTTATAAACTTACAGAATGTTCCATCGATTTTCCGTAGTTTACTAGAGGCTGGATTGCATCCTGATGAAACAATGATAATGTTAGACATGGACAGAATAGGAAAAAAACTTCATAGGCTGCTGGTAAATTTGTAATAGATATAATATACAATTATTTAGTAATATAATTTTTAGAATTTGCATAGCTTTTGTCGATTATTTGTTTTTCGTACAGTAATTCTTGGTTCACTAGAATGCGTTGTTACAATTTTACTTATATATATTTTTTTTAAGATGATATATGAAGAAGAAGAGAAGAATGACACGTTTATAAATGAAAACAGAAATAATAATGATCTTTTATATAATGATACACTATATCAAAAGACTTCTTCTATGTCTCTCACGCAAAATAAGGTGTTGACCAAAAAACCATTTACTGGACAATCATATCAGCCTATGGAAGAGAAAAAATCTATGTCCAATCAACTTCTCAAATCTAAGAAAGAGCAATGCAATGGAGACTTGGATTCTAAAAATAATATGAAAAAAATGACTGTAATCAATGATAGTGTCGTGAGTCCCATGATTAAGGTAGAGACTACCACTCCTTGCACTCGTTGTGCAGAAATTTCAAATATAGTACAAGATCTTGATGAAAGGAATGATGCACGTGCTAATATAAAACGATTAAAAAAATTGATAGCTAGTAGAAGGGAAGACTTTTTCTTTGGAAGCGACTCCACCTTTTCTTATTCAACTTCATGTAAGTAAAATTAATATATAAATTTTGAATATATTTATATTTACTAACATTTTTATGTTTAACATTTTTACATTTATAGTTACATTATATCTCTGTTGCAAACAGTTATTTTACAAATTTAATTAACTTAATGCGACGTTACATATTAATTGAAATAAAAATGTCAAAATGTCGATAATTGTATTGAGACAATCGAGAAAAATATATTAAATGGATATAATTTAGATTTCTTTTTATTCTCTATACTACAAAATCTTGTAGCATTTTAATTATTCTTATAATTTTGTATAGATCCGAAAGCTACAAGCTCATTATTGTCACAAGAAAAAAGTCCTGACTATGTACCATGTAAACCAGCTAATCATACAACTGCTATAGAACCTAAATGCAATAAGTCTCCTAGTGAATATAGTGGAGCTATTTCAAAATTATGTACACCACGGCGAAAGGTACTTTATTTCGATCAAAATTTTATTAGTGATGCATACATAAATCAATATTTGTCTAAAATATATTAGTATATTTTTATATTTTTATATTAACTGTAATATACAAATATGAAATTTGAGTGAATATATATACGCGGAATATAATAAACATATACACAGTAATATTTATTAGTTTACTGATATAAATTATTTTCCTCTTACAGGCACCATACACGGGTATGCCTTCCAGTATTAAATATGCAATAATGCAGCCTCAAGTTTTGCATTCTAATGCTAAAAGCTTTTATGAGTCAACATTATGGAGAAAAGAAAAAGAAATTTGCTTATCACGAATGGGACGCAACAGTAAAGAACACAGTGAAGTATGTACATAATATTATATTATATTAGTTATATTAATTATTATATTAATTATATATTATTTCAAAACTCTTAAGTATATTTATTTTATTATTTTATACTTTTAGGATTCCTTACTATCGCAACAAACAATTTGTTGCAATACTTCTATCACTGATGATGATAAAGTACAATATTCCACACCACATGTAAAAAATGCTGATACTACATATATAATTGGAATTGAGAAAGGTAAATCAAGAAAGATCGATTCATTTTTCAAAATTTGTGATATTAAATATTAATATAAAATTAATTTTATTTATGTATTTTATATAATTTTCCATTCCTAAATAAATTATTTATTATCATCAAAGATAATTGTACTGAAGATGACAAAAAGTCATTAAAAAACGTGAGTGATGGCACTTCCGCAAACATTTCAATCACTTCAAATCAATCCATACAAAACTTAAAGGATGCCCTCGATCGTGCCACGGAAATAATAAGTTCAACAACATCTTCTAAAGTAGACCTAAATAATATACAAGAATGCAAAGCTGTATTTGAAAACTTGTATGGAACAAGATATAATGACAATCACGAGATCAAAGTTATCGAAAAATCGACATCTAGCAACAGGAGTTTTCTAGATCTTTCAATGGATGAAGTTAAAAATATAAAAACTGTTAACGAAGCTGCCGGAAAACAAATCTTCAATCAAGCTTTCATAGATAGCCAAACGCTCAATTCTACGACTACAAAAACATCAATTGAATCTGAAACATCACAGAATCAATCCACGAAAAAAACTGATCAAAGTAAGATAACATTTGCAAATAGGAATATCTCAACCCCGCAAAAAATTAGAGTAGATGAAAGAGAATATGTTAACATACGTCCTATAAGTAGTATTATACTGAAAGATTCACCAAGAAGGCGTTCTCTACCTGCAAAACTGAATAATTTGGCAACATATGGCTCCCCAAGAACTGTTTTAAATAAAAAAGTAAGTAGACAATTTTAAATTTTATACACAAATCATAATATTTATGACTAAATTGAAATTATAATTTGTTATAAATTCTACTTTTAATTTTTGTAAACAAGTAAATGTTTGTATACTAATAAAATTGTTTATTTGAACTTTTTTACAGAACATACAAGGCAACCAATATACGACCGAAGATATGTACATTGATGATGAATTTGGAAGTAAATTAAATTACAACCTAATTCTTTTAAATGATAACATTATTCTAAGCGACGATGATGAAAGTCTACCTCAGACCACAGAACTGTAAACTGTGATGAACTTAATGTTTAATCGTTCTCTATGTGTAAAAAAAAAAACGTTCTTAAATAATTTATTTTTATTTATTTTGCCGACAAAATCAATGCTTCTATTATCGCCATTCTGATGACATGATCAATACCAATAATATCTAATTTAATATCTAATTTAATTCGTTAATTCTAATTACTTATTTGTATTTACACAAAGGCAAATAATCTAATATTATACAAAATGTTTATTACATATAATTGAATAAATATAATAAGTAAAAAATTACTTCATTATTGTTCAATAAATTAAGAACTTGTACATATATAAATTGGTTTAAATTCGTTCTTTAATAATCATTTAAATAAAATTAAAAATATCTATTTTATGTTATTCTGTCATAAAATAAATGACAGAATAACATAAGAAAAAAAGTATTTTTACAAATTTATTATACAAGTCCCTTAAAACATTTTGTATATATTTTGGATTATTTGCCGAATCTAAATATACCTTGTTTCATCTAACATGCACAATTATATTGTGCAATAATATAAGAATTATAAATCTTGCATTTATTTTTTTATAGAAGTTACAATTGTAGATAAAAAATATCATTCTTCGTTAAAATAAATATAAGAAAGTTAAATATATCTCAGCACAATCTATTTTGTGTATACATGTCCAATTTTAGTATATTACATATATTAATCATTGCGTTGTGTAACTTTTAAGCACAGTCATACTCTGTCTGCTATTTCCCTAATTTCTGCAATTTCTCAAACAAAAATATTAAGTTTTATCGAACAAGAACAAAACGTTTTATTTTCGAAAGTATGGCATTTACTGAATACCTCATCATTGCCAAAATATTGAATTCTTTTCAAAAGCAAAATTTGTTACGCAAACATAAATTTATAGAGCCAATCCAAAAACAGATACAATACAATACATAGTTTTATTTTCCCAGCGCACTGTGCAACTGCCATCAGTAGCATTATCCCAGTAACATGAACTTGCAGTATGAAGTCCAGCTCCGTTTTTCTGCATGATTGTGCAAGTCACTGCAATTATATACCTCAATATCAAAGAGATATAAAGAAAAATATTTCAAAACATATGTAAAGAACAATGTTAATATAAAGTCTCTTTCTTAAGATGAAAATTTAGTTTTACAAACCGATATATTTATAGGCCTTCTGTAATTTTGTAAGATTGCCCAAGCAAGCCTCTACCACGTTCGAAGTCCATTGATTAACTTTATTATGCTGATAAGTATTGCCACCTATTGACACTTCAATTGCTTCCTTGATAATGGTGCTCACATCATCTACCACAAATTGCAACTAGAATCATAACAAAAAAACATGAATCTTACATAAAGCAATAAAAATATATTAATTTATTCAAGCATATTTTATTAATATTTTAATATTTAATGTTTTAGTGAAAATAAATAAATACATCTGGATGAATATGGCTTCAGAATCAAATCTTTAATGAGAAAAGATTTACTCCTAAGTTTATCACAATTAATTAGGAGCATCCTATACACTGCATACATGCTTTAAAATTATCATAAAACAATAAAGAAAAAATCACTGATTTATTTAATTTTAATTTCTGTATCAAGCATTGAAGCTTTGTTATTTAATTCAAAATTGAGATTTTTCGTTTAAAATTATAAAGAAATATACATAACTAACCTCTTCTTGCGCATCTTGCTCCATCTCGAACAAACACTAGATTATTTCAGACCAAAAACAATTTTCGTAATAATTTAAAGCTTATTATTCATTTAATTACGGATGATTGTTAGGTTTAGCACTGAAACATGGAAATATCGCAAAATCTGATTTGTTGCAATAACGTAAAATTTCGGAAAGTCTATATACGTGATTATCTTAATTTCCAGGTCTAAGGTCTGCTATTATTTTTCACCTTGATAGCAAGAATATTACACTAACAAGAGCTGATCGTTACACTCGTCACGTTTGTTTGAAATTATCTTCTAAAATATCGCGACATCCATCTGTAAATATAACAGCAGTACACAGCAGTAGTCAATAATTCTGAACCGTCACATCGCCACCATCGCCGGTTATTGTAGGTCTGTTCTTTAGTTAGGTCTGTTTTTTATTGCTGCACTATCTGAACTGGTGCACACGGTGCAATAAGTAGAAGTGAGAGAAACTTGAGAGACCATGCCAGCTTTTTTCCTTGTTTTTCTTTGTTTTTATATTTTTATGCACTATCATCGGGACGTTACCGTGTTTGATAAAATCATATTAAAAAAAAATACTATATTTTTTTATATATAATAAAAATGTGTCTAGATATGTATATATATATTGCGTTATTTATTCCTTATACAATTTCATATATCAACTTTTAAAAATAATACAAATACACTATTTAAAATATATTTCAGTATCGTTTAAAATTACACATATATAAAATTAATTATATGTATATTATATACATTACATATGCGCGCGCACATATGTGTGTGTGTGTGTGTGTGTGTGTGTGTGTGTGTAATTATATTATATACATTATATAGTGTGTATAATATATATGCGCGCGCGCGCGCACACACATCACACACATATGTATGTATAGATATACATATATAACATATGTTTCATTAAAAAGTTATTCCTATAAATTTTATATAATATAGCATATTTGTTATAAGTAAAATAAATTAAATAAATATTATATTATATTATATTATTATAAATATTATTCAAATTTTAGTATTAGAATATCCAAATATTAATTTACCGTTAATTTTTTATGATTAATTCTCTAAAAATAATTCGAATTCTTGAGTTATGATGTATAATATTATATTTTAAAATCTGTTTTTTATTCTCGAAGTTAATAGCTCAGATTTCTATTAATACATTTTCAGATTTTGTTCTCTGGACATTAATATTTGAATCATTCAAATAATTCGAATGTTTTTAAGTAACAATAATTACATCGAATGATTTGAATATTATAATATTTGGATATTTATAGTCCTAATACGAACATTACATCAGATGTATAAAAAATTAATATATAGAACAAATTCAACCATTTGTAATGTACATAATAATTAATTAACATATTAAATGAATAATAATACAATTAATAAACAGCATGCTTATTAGAAAGTCGATATTTGATTCGTCAAATGTGGTCATTCAATAGTTCCACTTAATAATTAGTTGAAGCTGCATCTCGTATTGTATCCACGTATTGTTTTAAAAATCTACAATGTCTACTATATTCAAAATTGAACCTGCAAATATGAACAAAATAATTACCAGATTAAAAAGTTGGAATATATATTGTGATTAGTATTACAAAGTTAAATTTCTCACTCAAGTACATTATTTCATAATCGCATTAAAGCTAGAATTCTTATTATTTAAAATATTTAAAAAATTGAATGTTTAGTATCAAATACTATGGAAATGAAAAATACTTGACTCTAAAATTACTCCAATAGATAAACTGCCTGAACAGCCATCAGTTATGAAATATTTAAATATTAAGTATATTATAGTAAATTTGTATTATTTGACCATGATATTTATTAAATGGCATTAACTGAAATATTAATAAGATTTAAAAAATACATTTTCAATATCAGTCAAATACAATATCAGTCAAATTTTTATAATCATTATAATAAACAAATACTAAATATTTGATTTCTTATGTGTTCATTATATATAAGTGCATATTAAAGGGGTAATTAAAAAAAAGAATAAAACAAGCATTTGTAATATTTACCAATGTCATTTTTTTAGTTTTTTCAAATGCGAATGTGTCTATTAATCTGATGAGAAGTTACTTGTTATTTTCTTCTGATTAATGATTCGTATTCATGTCATTTCCTCCAGTGTGTGTGTGTAGCTTTTTTTATTTATTCCATGTTGGGACAAGTGATTCTCAAAATAATGTAATTTATATTTAAATATGTCGAACGTATTACAACAAATCTTACATTGTGATTTGTCATTTGATGTATTCAATATGAAGTTTTCCGATATCCATGAACGTTTAAAGTTGTTTCGTATTTTCTTAATTATTAGTGGATGTTTTAGTTTCATATGTCGCTTTAAATAGTTTAACTGAAATCCATATATAAGACAAGAATTACAAATTTTACATTTTGAAGCGTATCTTCCTTCCTTTGTGAAATATTGACATATTAAGTCACTTTCGTTATTTTGTTTGTTTATTTCTTTGTCAGAACATATTTGATGAGCATAAAATAAATGTACTTCCAGTACGTTTAAATTCTTCCCAAAATAATTTTTATGGCAAATGTTACATTGTACTCTATAATTTTGAAATTTAGTATAATAATGACATATCCAACTTTTATTTTGTGTATTTCTTTGTATGTTATTTTCTCCTTTAGTACTTTTTTTATTCAAGCCATGTTTGACCAAATGGCATGCTAAATCATCTATATCATTTTGCAATACATTAAACGAGTAACAACAAATCTTGCACTGTAGTTTATCATTTGATGTGTTTAATATGAAGTGTGTCGATACCCAAGAATGTTCAAATTCTTTTTGTATTTCTTCTATTATTTGTGGATGTTTACATTTCAGATGCAACTTTAATTTCTGTACCATATATCCACTCAAAAGAGATGTATCACAAATCTTACATTTTAAAATATATCTTTCTTCTTGTGTGAAATAACGCCATATTGGACCGTTTTTAAGAATTGTGTCTCCATCATGAAATATTTTATGAGCACGAAATAAGTGTACTTTTAATGTTAATATACTGTATGCAATATAAGAACAAATCTTGCATTGGAATTTGTTATTTTTTAAATTATTAGAATGTTGTCGTATCCAACTACTTGGCATATTCTTTTGAAGCGCCATCACGTCTACACAGTATCTGAGAGTATACTAAACATGAGAATATTTATATCATATAAACATGAGAATGTTCATACCTAGTTTAGAACATAAAGAAATGTTGACGAAGGTCGAATCTTGACGGCGAAAATATCAAATCGACATCGAATCGACGTCGATTCCATTATCATTTCTGATTGGGGAATAAAGCATTAGGCATAAGAAAATCCAATCAGGGTGCTTTATTTGATGGAAAGGAAGGAAATAAAGGATTTTAATTGGTTCATTTTCTTACACATTATACCATATGCGTTATGTTTGCTTTTAACTTAAATCCTTGTGTGCCGAAATCCATCCGAAATTTCGGACAGGGAAAAAATTAATTGCATTGGTCATGTGACAAAATTTATCAAATGTGATTTGTTATTTCTTCCTCTATCCTAATAGCTCAGATTTAAATTAATATATTTTCAGATTTTGTTCTTCGGACATTAATATTTGAATCATTCAAATAATTCGAATGTTTTTGTAGTAACAGTAATAAAGAGTAACAATAATTATTTCGATTGATTTGAATATTTTAATATTTGGATATTTATAGTAATGCAAACATTATATCAGATGATAAAAAATAAATATGTAGAAAAACTTAACTATATGTAACGTACATAATAATTAATGAACATAATAAATGATTAATAATACAATTAATAAACAGCATTCTTATTAGAAAGTAGATAATTGATTTGTCAAACAGTGGCAGTTCATTTAATAGTTCCAGTTAACAATCGGTAAAACTACTGACGCTTCTCCACACATTGTTTTCAAAATTTATTGGAATCTTTGCTGTATTCTATTCAAAAGTGAATCTGCAAATACAAACGAAATAAATAGTAGATTAAAAAATAGGAATATATAGTTGTGATTAGTATTACAAAGTTAAATGTTACATTCAAGTACATTATTTTATAGTCGCATCGAAGCTGGAATTCTTATTATTTAAATATTTAAAAAATTTAATGTTTAGTATCAAATATTATGAAAATGAAAACTTGACTTTAAAATTACTCCAATAGATAAACTGTTTGAATAGTCATCAGTTATTAAATATTTAAATGTATTTTATTATAGTTATTATAATAAATTAAGTATATTATAGTAAAAACGTTATAGTAAATTTGTATTATATTATTTGATTTTAATATTGATTAAGTTGAATTAACTGAAATATTGATAACATTCATAAAACACATTTAAATATCAAGGTCAAATTTTTATAATTTTTATGATAAACAAATATTAAATATTTGATTTCTTATATGTTCGTTTTATATAAGTACATCCTAAAAGAGTGACTAAAAAAGGATAAAACACAAGGATTTGTGATATTTACCGTTGTTATTTTTTTCGTTTTTTCAAATACTAAAATATCTGTCCATCTAATGAGAAATTACTCGTTATTTTCTTCTGATTGATGATTCATATTCATGTCATTTCCTCCAGTATTTTCTTGAAGATTTTTATTTGTGCCATGTTTGGATGAGTGGATCCCTAAATCACCTATTTCATATTTAAGTATGTTAAACTTCCTACAACAAATCTTGCATTATACTATGTCATTTAATGTATCCAATGTTCCGATAGCCACGAATGTTTAAATTTATTTCGTATCTCTTTGTATGTTATTTTCTCCAGTACTTTTTTTATTCAAGTCATGCTTGACCAAATGGCATGCTAAATCATCTATATCATTTTGCAATACATTAAACGAGTTAACAACAAATCTTGCACTGTAGTTACCATTTGATGTGTTTAATATGAAGTGTATCGATACCCAAGAATGTTCAAATTCTTTTTGTATTTCTTCTATTATTTGTGGATGTTTACATTTCAGATGCCTCTTTAATTCCTCTATCATATATCCACTCAAAAGAGATGTATCACAAATCTTACATTTTAAAGCGTATCTTTCTTCTTCTGTGAAATAACGCCATATTGGATCGTTTCTACGATTTGTGTCTTCATCATGAAATATTTTATGAGCACGAAATAAGTGTACTTTTAATGTTAATATATATTGTATGCAATATAAGAACAAATCTTGCATTGGAATTTGCTATTTTTTAAATTATTATAATGTTGTCGTATCCAACTACTTGGCTTATTCTTTTATAGTTCCATCACGTCTGCAGGATTTTTTGTATTTTATAGATTGAAAGTCTATTTTAATTATTAGGTGTTGGAATTAATTCGTAGCGTTTTTTAAATGAAAGAATGTTATTTATTTCACATGAGCATTAAAAAATACATTAATGAAAGTACTTCCCATCACTTTCTACTACTTTTGACCATCTTTCGGGCAGTGAATGAATACCGCGTCGGAAGAACTGTTCATCTTTAGATGAAATCCAGGAATCGAACCATTTTGTACAATCTTCGTAAGATGTGAACTTCTGCTCGCACAAGCTATGAGCTAATGATCGAAACAAGTGGTAGTCGGTAGGTGCAATATCAGGAGAATACGGCGGGTGCGGTAGCACTTCCCATTTAAGTGTTTCCAGGTATGTTTTTACCGGTTTTGCAACGTGTGGGCGAGCATCGTCGTGCAGCAAGATGACTTTATCGTGTCTTTCGAAGTATTCCGACCGTTTTTGCTTCAATGCACGGCTCAAGCGCATCAGTTGCTGTCGGTAGAGATTTCCAGTAACGGTTTCATGCGGTTTTAGCAGTTCGTAGTATATGACACCCTTCTGATCCCACCAAATACAGAGCAGGAGCTTTGAGCCATGGATATTGGGCTTTGCCACTGATGTTGATGGTTCGCCGGGTTTAACCCATGACTTTCTGCGCTTTGGATTGTCATAATGGATCCACTTTTCGTCACCGGTAACAATCCGATGCAAAAAACCTTTTCTTTTCTGCCGTTGAAGCAGCAGTTCGCACGTGAGAAAACGTCTCTCAATATCCCTTGGTTTCAATTCATATGGGACCCAATGTCCTTCCTTCTGGATCATGCCCAAACTTTTAAGACGTTTTCCTATTGTTGAGAAGTCAACTTCCAATGACGTAGATAATTCTTTAAGTGTTTGACATGAGTTTTCATTGAGCAGTGCCTGCAAATCGTTATCTTCAAATTTTTTCGGCTGACCAGGTCGCTCCTTGTCATGCAAGTCGAAATCACCAGCTTTAAAACGTGCAAACCACTTCCTACACGTTTGCTCAGCCAGAGCACGTTCACTATACACATCCACTAAAATACGATGAGCTTCAGCTGCACTTTTGTTCATATTAAAGTAATGAAGCAAAACTTCCCGCAAAAACACTTTATCTGGCACAAATTTTGACATATTCAATGAATTATACAGTATTGTTATTTATGATTTCAAGAAAGGTTATGTACGGCAAATGACGTCCTATGATAGATGTTTACAATGTATACAGAACTATAGGTAACAACGAAATAGTGCTTGTGCCATCTCTTGTAAAACGCTACGAATTAATTCCAACACCTAATATTATTATTATTCATTGTTTATTTATCTAGTTCAAAATATATGTTCAAAACTTAATAATACTCGATTTATAATTTATTAAAAACTGTTATTTTAGCGTTATCATCCGAGTTCGATTATCGACCGATGCGCAACAGATTTCTCTCATACCGACATTACGTATGCTATCGACAATACCGATTGCCGAACTGTGACCAACCGTCAAAAACCAAAAACGAGCAGCGCACTTCCTCTACATTTGAATTCAGTCATTGGTAGACTTTGATTCAAGTGTCTGCCAACAGAGGCGGTTGGCAGACTTGAGGACGCCACGACTGGCGCGGTCGTTTCGCGAAGCACCGTTTTGAAAAGTAACGGCGACGCTGGTTTGATCACGCTTGTTTCACCTTCGCGTTTCGACGCTCGGAATACTGTGCAAGAGAATGTGGTGAATTTGACACAATGACGGAGTTCGAGGAGACGCTCGCACCGACGGAATTCGACATGTAAGTAAATCCATCAAATCGAACGCTCTGATCCTTCCCCTCTCATAAATCCCCTCCGCGATCCCTCGCACGTGGGGCTTCCTGCGTAAATATAAATAGACACATATATTTTTGCCGCTTGCTGAATACATACCCCGTACGATGCCTGTCCCTTCAAGAACAGTCAAAACGTCCCAGAGATCCAATTTGTTATTTGCTTGCGTGAATTATAATAATAAATGACTGTTCTGTATTCATTTGTTTGTAGATCATTGTTTTATCTATTTCTATCGATATTGTTGTTTTTGAATCGTTTTATCATTTTGTTATAATTCCGTCTCTATCTTTCTATCTCTACTTGAATCTCTTTTTTTATCTTGTGTAAGTGAAATTGACAGGTTCTCACATATCTGTGATTGATGTCTATTTAGCTTGGAAAACTGAATTCTTTTTGAGGAAAGTATGAAGCAAACTTGAGAACGCAAATCACATGCGAATAACATTGTTATGCCATATGATTTCACCACATGTACTTCACGATAAATCGTGAATTCACTCATTGTTTATTCATTTAACAGCGGTTATCTCCCTGCGCGAGGTTAAGGATCGTCTTACATATCACAGTGGTTATCAATCTCTCGTTTGTACGCTACGTCGATCTCCAACGTCAAGGGCGACTTCGAGTTCCCAGTAATTTTAATCGGGAATTAATTCAACCTGCTGAATTGTTTATAGCAGAATTTAGCTACGTAATTTATCATCCATAATCTAATTTTTTGGTATTAGATGATAAAAGATAAATTATCTTATCCATGTTAACTAAACAATGCAAATATTGCTTGATAAAATAATCACTATTTAAGTTAATCAGAATTTAAAAATGTACGACGTTTTTTACTAGCAATTAGTTCTAATATTTTAATAAATTAGAAAATTAGCAACTAAAATGATACATAATTCTATAAATTATATTTTTTTAGCTGCTTATTTAAAAGTATTAGAGATATAGTATTATAGATACATTTAATTAATAGATATATGTAATTAAAAATATATGTAATTTATAGAATATTTTTTTAGTTGCTAGTTTTTTAATTTACTGCTGGAAGTGTAGCACAATCGTTGCTATTAAAAAAAGGATCGTATAAAAGCAACATTGCTCAACAGACAACATTAAAAAATTTTTCATAT
Organism: Acromyrmex echinatior; assembly: GCF_024713525.1. Taxonomy (NCBI): domain Eukaryota; kingdom Metazoa; phylum Arthropoda; class Insecta; order Hymenoptera; family Formicidae; genus Acromyrmex; species Acromyrmex echinatior. The sequence continues at coordinate 13,312,741 of NC_141858.1, read as the reverse complement.
TCTGTAGAAAAAAAGTTGATGCGAAAATTCTGCACAGTGTTTTATTTTATCTTTTAATATAGCATTAATTATCATACATTTACAATTGTCACAATTGTTCGGCTGGGAAACTGTTTTCGATCGATGTCAGATTCGTTTTCTTGTTTTCATGATCTTCCACACTCCTCCGTTTTCTGTTTCTGTCATTCACTGTTAGTCTGCTCTTCGCATCGTCTGCTTTTCTCTTTATCCTCCCGCATCGTTCCTCTCCCTTTTATGTGCGTTACTCTCTTGTGGAGTCCCTTTTTCTCTTCCGCAGCTTCCGCTCTTTGATCTGACAGTACAACGGCGTTTACATTGGCTACTGCGTGCTGATTTACATGTCCGTCGATAACGAAGAAAACGAGAAGGGAGATTTGTAATAAATACAAATCATGTTCCTAACATTTATGAATATTCGTTTAATCATTGAACGAATAAATTGAAATTGATTGTGTAATTTTTTCACTGAAAAAAAATTACTAAGTTTTAATAAATATTTCTCTTAGTAATATATTAATTAAATATTTATTAAATGTAAATATATTTTTATTTTTGATGCAAGAACAATTTAATTTGATTATCATTTTTTATTGAAATATTAATTTTGCTATAAGTAAATATTCAGTTAGTACTTTAATAAAAAAATGTATTAAAATTTTCTTGGTAAATATTTTCTCCTTATGTATAGGAATTTTAACAGATGCAATCCATCGTTTTTATCGAAAATTTATTATATAAATTTAAATTCTTTTTGACAAACTTGTTCGAAAAAAATGTCGATTGTACAAAATGAATATTATATAAACAGTATACATAAAATATATCTGTAAAATATATGTGTTTTTGGACAATATCTAGAAAACAAATATCTTAAAAAGTATAAAGATTCAAAGTCGAATTTTATCTAAAGAAGCTGAATGGAATAATTACCATAGAAGCTAAATTATTTTTTATACAAGAAAATGCGAAACAATTTTTAAGATTTATTATATTATTATAAGGACTAATTAATATCCTTCAAGTTTTTAAATTTCTCATTAAAGATTTTGTACTTTTCCAAGTCTTGCACCGAAAGAAGAAATGCAGCCTCTTTCCTCGTCCCTCTTTCCTGTAGCTACTCCATGGCCGACATGGCGCATCCCTCGCATCTCCTCTGTTATCCCCCGCACCTCCATCCCTCTATTTCTACTCGACTCGTGTTGCCGTCTGTCGTCAGTCGTTTTCGGTGCGCCGCGCGATACGCGGTCGACGTTTCGAAACACGATCCCTGTAGTGCGAGGAATTCGCGAGCGGCCGAGAATCGGATCGACTGATGCAGGACTTCATATACGAATCGCATTTAGCCGCATTTAGCAAATCATCAAGATAAGATAGCAGAACTTTGTCACATCTCGACGAGAGAGAAGATTTCATCCCCCTCTGGGAAATCGCGATCGATCGTGTAGATTGTGAAGATCATCTCAAGATCACCTCCGACGAGTGACATCGATCGTGAATGTCTCACTCTGAACTCGACAACTCGCGAGATTCGATCACGACCGTGAAGAATTGTCTGATGCGTCATCTCGCGCGAGAGCTGATGCCATTGATCGGTCCAGCTACGTGGAGCATAGTCCGTTCGCGCTAACGCCATCACCCTCAAGCAGAGTGGATTCTGAATTCTTTCCATACTCTCGACCCTCACGTAGTGAAGGGTGAGAAGGGTTGGGAGGGTGGTATGTCTTGTTTACGTGAGAACGTGAGTGCGATTTCGATAATTAATCGCGGGGGATCATCGTTCACGAGGACCTGATTTTTCCCGAGGAACACTTTCGTGTCCCGCGTCTTTTGTGTTTTTAAGGAGACGAAAGAACGTTGTTTTTAGGATTCTAAAAGATTTGTCGTGAGAATATTGTATTCTTTGCGAAGAGTCAATCGATGGTGCGCGTTTCATCTCGTTTTTTCAGATCTTTTTTTGGGAGCTCAAACGATACTGCTTTGTAGTGCCGCGGATTTAGTAACATTCGTGAACGGATCACGTGTTTTCGCATTAGTGATTGTTGCCAAATTGCTGCGGAATGCTTCTCGGTGGCTGCAGATATTCCATCCAAAGTCAGAATGTGCCGTCCACGAGGACTGGCTCTTGGGGTCCTTATAATTCTTTCCGAAAGTGAGTGCAGTAAATGTGCTTAACTCGATTGATCATTAATTTACTCTTTCGATTCTTAAAAGGGCAATAAATTTGCTACTTACTGTTAACTCTGCCGTTTAACTCTCCTCCACCCCCTCTCCTATACCCAAAATATAATTTATTTTCTTACTATTTTCTTAACATTTTTTTTTCATTGCTATTTGATGACTTTGTTAATATAGGTTCTTTTTTTCTATGTAAATTTTTTAATTATATTGTATACGATTATATCGTTTGATATAATCGTATACACTCTAAAAAATATGAATGTAGATTTAACACCACATGGTGTCTATATAATTTTCACTATGTTGATGTTGGTAGCACATGGTGTGGATTTAAATCATGGATTTTAAATCCTCATCATAATGATGTTAATATTAACATCATCATGAAGAATTATACACACAACGCATAGTGTTAAATCTCAACACCCATATTTTTTAGAATGAAGTAAATAGATCAGCAGGATTACATTTGCAATAATTCCTTCTATGTCTGTCTTTATTATCTTAATTATCAATAATTAATGGAAAATTGACAATAAAGGAAAAAATCTGAATGATTGACAGATAATTGAATGTTATTAAATTGAACATTTCGTCAGATTTTCGATAGAGATTTTTAATATTTTTAATATTAAGATAATATATTTGTTTCGTTTTTTTTTTTATGTAAAAAATTAAGTTCTGTTTTCCGAAATACTGTTACTCGCTAGAGAACGCTTTTACTGTCGAAAGTAATGAATATTACTTTCGCTGTACTGTATATTATTGGCGTAAAAGGGTTAATGCAAGTTAATAATGAGATCTAGTTTGCCTGTTCTTTATCTTTATCGCGTATCATTTAACGTTCATGCATTTAGTTAGCATCCATTATAATATACTTACATGGTCCGATAGAAACTAATAATTCTGTAATATACTAAAGTGCATCATACAATCTAATAATTTATATCGAACATAAAAAATATATTTTTTTACATTAAACTGATTAATATTTTATAACATAGTAATATAATTATTACTTTGGATGTTTCTATTAATTACTATTTGAGAAGTCATCCTATCTTTACTCCACATTCGGAATGTAATAATTTTTTTTACCATATACTAAGCAGGAGTTTATCAGTTGCTATTGTATCGCGTATACATATGCATGAGACAAGACATATCGCATTAATTTACATATTTATAGGTATACCTCTTTAAGTATTACTTAGGTAGCAATGACGAAAGAATCTTCTTTTGACAGCCAGGAGTCAAATAATAATAAATAAAAATATAAAGTTTTTACAATATAGACAGAGGAATAGCTTATTCGTGCGGGTACACAGTCGCGACATCGTATTGAAAATAAAGTCCTACTGACAGGATCCAGCTAACTATTTAACTGCTCGGTCAATTCGTTTAACGAACCGTTAATTGAGGAAACTTTGCACGGCTGACACCTACGTGATAGTTACATGTATGGTAACCAAGTAAAAGTCTGAATTACTTCGCATGAAGTATGTTATACGTATCAGTTGTTTACTGAATGAATATTCTAATATCGCAGCAAAACATTTATGGATAAATAGCCCGGCAAAAATAAGACTGAAGCGATAACAAGTACCGTGTATTTACTCGTATTATTGCTGTTTACTTATAATTATTTTAATTACAGAAATTATTTGATATTTATGGCAATGTTAATATTGATAATTATATATAAAAATGATGGTGATGCTAGATTAACTCAATATTTTTAAATATTTCCATTATTCTTTTATTTTAATTTCCATAGATTGCGCTGTTAGAGATTTTTATAACTTAAAAAGCAGAAATAAGAAAATTAATGTAAGTCACTTGATAAGATGATCCATAGATTTGAATGTATCTTTGATCGTATACTAGTTACTTATAGTATCAGAAATTGAAACGCGTGCACTTACGGTCCATGTGGCTGCTGCTATACCCGTTATAACTTCGTATCGATTATCTGTTACATCCTCCATGTTGTCAGATGGTAACTGATGATGCATCCTTTCATCAGACTGCTTCCTCATTTCGTGTACTTACAAACGATGCCTTGTCTAGATTCTGTTTGTTAAAAACGTTACGAGTCGCTACACATTTTTTTACGAAACCCATTTCAATTTATTGGATAGATTTTCCACACTTTATTTTTATCTTCATGATATGAACATTAAATTTATCAGAATTTATCAATTCTGAAAGGATGTAGAAAACATACGAAATTTCAAATTTAAAATAAACTGTATAAAATAAAATTAAGTAAAATTAAATTGAAATGTAATCTCCAAATATTAATGTGAAATATTTTTTTTCTTATACGATAAATCTAATAAAATAACTCTCAGTAATATACTTATGTCCGGACATTTACACAAAACTTTATTTATTTATTTATGTTATTATTAATCTCAAATGCTTTTTAACATAAATACAATTAAATTATGATATTTTAATAACAAAAACATTTGAGATTAATAATAATAATAAATCTTGTTTAAGTGTCCGAACACATGTATAATATATATCCGTCGAGGATGTTTACCTTAATAGTGATAATTTTTTATATGTAACGACAATTATGCAGTAAAAGATTTGGAAAAAAAAATCGAGATTAAATTTCGACAGATTGTTTCAATCTTCGTCGAAATTTAAAGTTGAATCACCTCACAATATGTCATATAAAAGGATTTAAATGAATCATATTATATGACGTCACTTAATGCGTAATTACAGGGAACGAATTCATGTTTAGCACTGTTATCGCATCATGCGCATCTTGCACTCGTCTTTGGGGCCCTTTAACGTCATCCGACCCGCGTGTCCCCGGTAAAGCTGCAAGATTCCGAGAAGTCCGTATTCGGAGTGGTTAAACCTGTAAGGGTAGCGATGCTTAATATAACGATGTCGGATGCATACAAGGGTAAAGTCGGAAAGCCGACAGTTGTGCACGTGTCTTCTGCATCTGCTGCTCGGACATGTTGACGAAAATTCAATTTCCAAATCGGAAAATTGTCTGAGCTGATAATTTCAGCATATCATTTCTCTTTATGATATACGTAATGGCATTTAATTGTTAGAACATTAGTGGTAGTTTACATTATATAGATAAATAAATAAATCTTAAAATTTAAAGTTTCAATTTAACTCAGAAGAGTTAGAATTCAGCTAAAACTAGTTTCAGAGAAGTGAAGTTATTATTTTTTTAAATTATGTATTAATTATACTTAATTTTACTTTATGCAGTTATTATTTTTTAAAATTTTGAGAGAAATAGTCATATGTTATACAATATTAATAAAAAATCAAAGAAAGTTCTATTTTTATCGGGTCTAACACTCACATTAAGCGTTTTGCTTTCTGCAAGATAGGAAATAAAATTCGATTTGTTTGTAAATATAAAAATAGCTTAAATATTATATTATTCGAAAATGGTCATGTTCTTATATTCGCTTTCTCATCTTCTTAAATTATCTATGTTGTTTTTATTGCAGCGCTTTTATTACAGCAAATTTTTAGTGTAAGATAGATGAAAGTAGATAAAAATGGATAGAGGTTTTTGATATTTACATAAAAATTAGAAATGTGCAAAATGTTCTTTTGAACAATTCATTTTATTTATTTTATTATATTCTATTATTTTAAGAATTTCAATATTTTGTTGTCATGTTTTGGATTGTTAAAATAATAGAATTATATTTGGACGGACTTTAAAATACTTGATAATACTTGTTCATAAAATAGCTTCTGCGAATATTTTCAAGGAAAATATCAATAAGTACAATACTAGACATGTGTATATGTATATTTGAATTCTCTCTTATGTAACGATAATATGAAATTGTAATATTCCTTATGTCTACCATATGGCTTCTATTTATAACCGAAGATTAGACACAGATACAACAACTCTGCGTACATATGTTTTGTACGTAAGTCAACTTATCAGTTAAATTATAAACTGCACATAAAAATCTTGCTCTATACTAATTAATATTATATAAATAATTTACAATATAATTTTTTGTACAATAGTGTGTATAGTAATAAGTCAATCTAATTAAATTTGTCAATTTAAAGTAACATTTATATGTTACTAATTATGTATGTAACAGCTGTGATCCAATTTAACTTCGAAGTATCACTCTTTTCGGAGAAAATATACAATTTTCATGATACCCATTACAGATCCTCTAGTGTCGTGATCTTTAATATCTCGCGAGCATACATTTTATCACGGCTCTATATTAGTAGTGTATTTCTCTTGGAATGTTTTACACAAATGCTGAAATACGATACTCTTTGCACGAATTCTGCACGTTATGATTCGCAAATGCTTTCTATGGCTATTTTTAGAGATTCGATAGATGTATTTCGTAAAAAAAAAATCTATATTCCTGAATGCCATTCTTTTATCTTATTGTTAAATTAATCGAATAATTTTGGGACAGTGAATTTTGCAGAAATAATTCAATTCTATAATAATTGAAAAAGAATCATTTTCATGAAAAGTCTTATACTAAGACTTAAATAAATAGGTTGCGAGATATTAAATGATTTGAGAAGTCAAACTTGAAATCTCCTTACAGTATGTTGAATCTGTGTATTATCTTCTTATTGAGAAGTTTATATAAATTGAACATTGGAAAGTCTTGTTGCATTAACTGAAATTTTACCAGAAATTTTTCTCAGCGAATGAAAAAATAGAATAACAATATTATATATAAAGGAATGATAAAGAGGTGCGCATTATATATTCTGCTTTTTCAAATTCTTCACAGGTTTGAGATTTATATATACCTATTTATTGAACTAAATTAAATTTCTTAAATAAAATATTTAATATAAATAACTTCATTAGCTTCTTAAAATTCTGCACGCAAAGACAACGTGAGTCACCTATCGATCCTGAGTCACTGTGAACTTCTTGGTTGCTCCACACCTATATTATTACGTCTTAATTATTATCTGGATTTATTTCTTTCTGTTTACGCAATTGAGGGAATCTCGTAGTATATACTTTAGATTTATACATATATGCACATATTATACATGTTATGTACTTTAGACTTATACATTCTATACATACACATATACATTATTTTATGAATTCTAATTTTAAGTTGTAATTCGATATTCATTATATTTTTAGATATTACTTGTTTTCATCTTTTATTATAATTTACGTAAGTCAGTTCTTCCATAATAGTTTCGATTTGTATTTATTTAAATGTTATACAAAATTTTTCAACTCTTTAATCATATTGTTTAACTGTTCATTTTTATCATTTTTAGTCATTTACCTATTTTAGAATATCTCGGATAGTCTTCTTGGAAATCATGCATTGACTTGTTGATATGATTCGCCATGCAGAATGACGTAGAAGACGACGGGCAAGGCGTAGATTAATTACTCATTTTGAGTCGTAGCGTTTCGGAAGACGAACCGAAAAGAGAGAGAGAGAAATAGAATTTACGCGAAATCTAAATAAAACTTTACTGGAAATCCTGTGGTTCACTGCCGCTCGTTCCTTGTCCAAGAGAGCTGCGAGACGGCTCGGCTACAGCGGATTAATAAACCCTCTTAGCGAACACTTTGTGCCACCTTAAATTATACCAATAACGACTTCTAGGTAGAACTATGGCCGAGTGGAATAAATTCGACATGAACGATTAATTTCGCACAACAGGTTTTGTTCTATGGCAATTACTTATTAGGTTTTACTGTTAGATAATGGAAATTTCGATGGAAATATTTTTTTGTTACAATTAGCTTTTTCTTCGTAAATCTTTAAGAATCATTTAATTGATTTTATACTGTAGTTAATAAAAATAATATACATTTATTTATTATCATTAGCTTTATCATTAGAAAACCTATACACTTACAGAAAAAAATAATTATGTGGGATTAATCAAATAATGATATAAATTATTAATTACTTATTTTTAAAAATACACTAAATTATGACAAAAAATATATAGTAATTTTTTATACAAGATTATACTACAATCTTACAATTAATATAAATAAACTTAATATGTGATACATTACTTTTAATAAAATACTAGAACTAATAAAGAATCGCAAGCACGATGTTTCGAAAAATTGCAGGACTATTAATAACTAATGTACTATTAATAATATTGGCAGGCAAGTCTCATTTGCACTCTTTATGCTTCTGTAAATCATTGTCCACTCACTTACGTGTCGAGACTGGCTTTGTCAGTTTTTTGGTTTAAATGTCCCATTGGAGTCCTGAAAATAGAACCTACTGCTCACTTTGATCCTTTTCAAATGTTTTATTTATTTCTTCTTATTTTCTATCGAGAACATTCTCATACCATTTTTGGTCTCATTCCGAAAATAGCTGCTCATTCGCTGTTTTTTTTATTATCTTTTATTTCAATAAGGCTACAATTATTTGTTGTATGGAATCAGTTTTTTTTTCATATATGTATATTTTTGCATGAGCTAAGCATTAAAATTATTTAATATGTATTTAAAAAATTGATTAAAGATATTCTTTTTTTATTGAATTTTTATTTTTTTATTGAATTACATCATTTTTTACTATATTAGATATATCATGATTAAAATTATAAAATATTTTATGTTGACAGTTGAACAATATTGTGATTCTTTTTTTAACTTTATTTAACTTTGTTGTAGCACCAATGTGCCGTTGCAGGAGATCACAATGAGTCAAACTTTGCCATTGACGAACGGTGAGTAACATTTTTATATCTTATCAAACTTAATAGTGATAATTCATCAAAAAGAAATAGAAGTAATGATTACAACGATCAATGCTAAATAATATGCTCATAATATTTATTATATAGTATAATAATATTATGCCAGTTTTTAAACTAGTATTATAAAGTAACTAAAAAATTACAAAATTAGTAATATTTGAGATAAAAATAAAAATTAAGCTTAAATGGGAAAATAAGAAAAATAATTAGGAATTTAAGGGATAAAATCGAGGATCAGATATTAAAACTTTTAATTTTTTTCTCTTATATTATCTGTGTCGTACTTCTTCAATGATGCACACAATTAATATTTCTTTCGCCAGGAAGAGCGTTCCTAAGAATAGCCGGATATAATTTTACGCTCTATAAAGGCGAAGGCGAGGCTGAAAATCATAGCGATCGTACATCGAACGATTACACTCGTATTTATTACTTACGGCCTCGTAGCGGCGATTACTTGTATCATATATCGACAGAGATATCTCGACGGATCGGTTCACCACTTGAATAAGTTGTCATCGATATTGCAGACAGGGACTCGATTATGTGGCTTTTTCCCTTGCACACCCACCTTTATTGGTCATTTCCCTTAAGTAATTGAATCCCCCTCTGGTTCTATTCCAATTACGGCTACAGATGTAACGTATATGTGATGCTGCTAGCCACACTTTCAATTATACTGCTCCTAATTGGTTACCCATTTATTCCATTCGCGAAATATAACAGCTATTTATCTGTAAAGGAATATTACACATTTTCTCTTCAATTATTTAACAGTGAAATTTGATATTTATTTTTTTTTTATAAATATTTTAATATAAAATTATTAAATTCTCATTAAAAAAACTTAGATTTTATTAATACATAAATTTATTATCTGGTTCTTGGATTGTATTGGAATTGAATTGGAACTCTTAAAAATTAAAATTTTGCCACATAATTTTCCAATTAATTTTCATCAAAAACATTAAAGCAAATATACAATTACCTGTAGAGAGTTAATATAGATTAGAAGTTTGTCAGAATTAGGAACAATTAATTTTTAATTTATAAACAAATATATTTTGTATATTTCTATTTCCGTCTAACAATTGGATTTCATAAGTCTGATGAAATTTTCAATCGACGCTGTTTGCTCGTCCAACACAAACAGAAACTATTTTCGACACAAGAGCCATAAGCGGTTCTCAGCGTACATATGTTTTTCGTAATGAAATGTGAATGGGTCTTTTAATTTTAAAATAATTTTAGCTCGATATCTTCTTTGTGAATGAATTCACGGATAATTTCACGAGTATAAGTATGCACATATCCAGCTTATAATCGAGATAACGTACACATCTTCCCATCCGCTCTCGAACGGCGAACATTTACATTTGTCCGTTCAGAGGCCGCGTGAAAATGCATATAAGGGTCGCCGCTAATTTGTGTGCCGCGGTATACAGTTCATTACTCCCATTCGCATGATCTGCATTTTCCGCCGTTAGCCTCTGGTTGTTCGACATTGTTCTACAGAAATTCCGTTGCGGATCAAGGAGGATATTTACTCATCCTCCAGGGCTGATTGAATCTCAGTCATTTGGGTTTAGCGAACTTACAGACTCGGGTTGAATATACCGTAAATACTCACATACATTTACACATTTTTACACACTGAAAGAATAATTTTGCTGAGTGATTTAAAATTTTGCTAGATACAGATTTAAAAATAACTTTGTTGGATATCATAATTTTGTTGGAAACTCGAAACTGGTTGCGCTAGAATAAAATTTTTTGCAGTATTGCTTATCATTTTTTAACTTCTAACATAATTATTTTCATGGTCCAACATAATTATTTTCAGATTTGTGTCCAACTAAATTTTAGATCCTTCAGAAAATTGTTCCTTCCGGGCACATACACGTATTTTTATGAGTGATAGAACGATAAACAATGTGAAGGAAAGTGAAAGTATCATACAATCTAATTTAAGAATAATTAGAAGAATAAGAACAGGAAAAATAATACAATCAAAAACAAGATGTCCCTGTTTGTTTTAGATGGATCAAGAAGTTTCTAGCGGAAGTTAACTAAACCTCATTTTTTATTTATATTTCTTAATTAAAAAAAAAGATACGTTAGAGCACATAACACTGTGGCCGCCTAATTGTATCTCACGCGTGATGCGAGGCCAATGAACTTTCTCGTTCACGATTTTACTCGAGCGAACGAGTAAAACTGACGTCTGCAGTAACAATCTCGCACAATATATCTACCAGTTTTTACGCTTCCGCGATCTCGTTCGCGAATCTGTCCAATATCACTTTTGGAAGTTCTGCTTAATAAAAGTTGGCCTATATAGAGAGATCAATGTATTGAAACACTGCATCTCAAATTATATACGTTAATTTTTGAAATTATAAATATCGTACATAAGCAGAAATAAATTATGATATGAGTATTTTAATATCCTATATAGATTTAATAAAGTATTCAGTGATTCAATTTGTAATTTTTTGATTAATATTTACAAATAGTATATAAAAAAGAACTAGTCGTTAAATAAACCATTAAATTCGATGAACTTGATAACTTTTGCCAATGATGTAATCAAAAATTGTCGGTATTAATATCATTAATATTACATTTCTCGAAGTTTTCATCGTAAATTGAATGTTTGAGATTTAAAAGGTCCGAACGAGCCATGATCAGGGTCTGCTCGACCCAAATTTTATTCGACGTCATCGTGACAATTTAGCAGTGCTTAAATTATATCAATTGAAGCACATCCGCACTTCGATTCAGTTCTCGAGGGGATCTAAAATGGTAAAATGGTCAAGGTCATGGGTACAATTTGTATGTCGCAAAACGAAATAATGCATAGGATGCAATTAACATTAACTTTTCCGAATCCCGCCAAAACGATTGTTTGTATCGTCTGAAAAATGTCTGCCACGATCTCGCGTTACAGGAAGCGAGCATTTATTTTCGTGGATCCAGAAGCGCGTTCGTATATAACGAGACGAGTAGGGGAACCAGGTTCGAAGTGGCCAGACGTAACGTGTATTTATTTCTGTAACACAGGAGAAAAATATAATTCTTTATTTGTTTCCAGTCCCTTTAGTAGTTTAGTTGGTAAAAAACATTTTATTTTTAATTATTTATAATAATATATTAGAAAAATTATTTTCTGTGTTTATGAACACATAAGTCTTACATCATCGCAGATATTCAACGCGATTCCGAAGTTTCATATTTTTTGTTATATTCTGCATCATAATTCTGTGTGCACAAATCTAAATTGTTCAAGATATGAATTTTTACGATATATTAATTTAGAAAACTGAAAAAACAGTATTAAGAACATTTCTGGGAGTTGTCAGATTTCGTTGAAGCTGCATTAATAAACGTACATTTATTATGTTATGTTATAATAATATATTTAATCTGCGATAAATAAATAACATATAAAATAATAAATATTAAACAATAATAATAAATATTAACATGTTAAAAAATTAAAACATTAAATATACTTGTAGAAAATAATTTGAAATATTAATTGAACAGTAACTTTCCTGTTTCTTGATTATTCCAAGATATGCTACTTTGAATTATATCCAATCTTACATATTGAATTTTTTGACATATTTGACGTGACATATTTAGTGAACGTTTGATTCTAACAAGATTTGTATTTTTAGTGCATTGTGTGAAATTACATGTAAAATTTATTTCTTAAGACCAAACCAATTTTATGTTCTGCAATCACATCCTGTCAATAGTCTGTTAGAGGTAACGAATGTCGTCGAGTTACTAACACGTGGAGTCGCACCCTACTAGCAGCTATGCTCTCAAAATAACGGCGATATCGTTTGTTTCTAATCCAGGTCTCCTGTAGGAATTATTGGCCCGCTTCTTGTTACCCGAAGATGAGCGAGCCAGAGCTTCAGTTTCAATTTTGCGCCTCCGTTAGAGACAAGTACCAGTCGTTCAAAGACAAAGCGCTTAATAAGAAGCTATGTCGCGGATAATAGTAACGTAGGATGATTCATATATACAGGCGATCATTGTGATGCGCCAGATGTAATATATTAATAGATATAAACTCTGGCATGGGAGTCTCAAATGTGTCGAAAAAAAAAAATTTTTTATTGTAATAAAATTTGATCAATTTTTAAAATTATTTCTTTATATTAAATTATATTATAATTTTGTGTGTGTGTGTGTGTGTGTGTAATTTATTTATAAAATCAAAACGTATTTTATTAATTGTGCTTAATATACATGTTTGACCTAGAAAGTCTATCAATTTATTTAACTTGTAATGATTATTCCATCAGAGTATCATAATTAATTATTATAGTAATATAGTTACATAATACATTACCAGACTAATAGTCTACAACTAAGAATAATAAAAGCGACAACGGATTCACTTTCAGAAATATTCTTGTCGAGGTGAAAGCAAGAGTAGCGGAGGTCTTTAGTCGGCGGTAAAATTTTAATTGCCCGCCGGGGACTGACCAGATCGGAGATCTGGAGAGAGCGACGAGTGGAGGCTGACCTGCCAAAATAAAGATAGTTTAAACCGTTCTGGCCTAAATGTGTCATCTATAAATACGCGAGCTGGCTCTCTTGCTCCGCGGCATCTACTTTCTGATGCGAATCGATATCGCAGTTGCATTTTTGCCGAAAATCGCCGAAGCACGTAGTAAAAACGACACGGTCGACCGGTTAAGCAGGAAATAGATTTGTTTTAGTGGGTGCACAAAGCTTTCGTGTCTCTTCTGCTCTTTCGGGATTCTCGGAGCTTTTTACGTCGGCTATTAAAACACGTGATGGCCTCCCCGCAGATGACAAAAAAACGAATTTAACGTTACGACGATATTAACTTTTGTGTCCACGACAAAGTCTTCGTACTCGTAAAATGCTTGTGGAACAACTACGCATGTCTGGAAGTCATTCTCCTTTGTCTTTTTTTGTGCAATGTACAAATACATTTTGTGCATATTTCTGCATAATATATTTCAAAGGATGTACAACTTATCTTCGTACAATAAATTTGATATGAATTGGATTTTAACGAAAAGACATAATTAGAATTAGGATGCTACAGTGCAGTTAATCTCAGCAATTGTATTCCACGTGAACAGCACGATATTTTGGATACGAAGATCTATGGAGAACATCGTAACGTTAATTAGGCAAGATGAATCATTCTTGTTCCACCGAGGAATAACCATTTCTATGTATCTTCGTAATTTCGGCATAGACTTGTTACAAAGTTTCTATTGTATGAATCACGTACACAGTGCTTGCAAACATTATAAACTGCTTTACACGATTTATCGCATTTCTTACAAGACTGATATTTTTCTTCTCAACTCTTTTCTATCAGTTCTGAATAGATAGCATGAAATCTTTTATTATTGCAATATAGCTATAGTAAAGATACAAAATATCTTGTACATAAAATAATTAAAAGCACTCTCTTGTAAATCTTTTAAAAAACATTTTTCTTTTATCTTCGTTATTTATATTTTAATGAGGTTGCATAGATCTCTTAGTATAAATTTAATTAAAATTCATAAAAAAATATTGAATTTATGAAGATTAAATGCCAAAACTGTTTGCTGCCCTTCATGCGAATTAAAGGGCAAGGGATATTCATTCAGATTTTTTAGGTGCGATCAATCGGTAAGTGCACGTGGACGTCTGACCTTCGACAAGTACATCTATATGACATTACACACGCGCATTTAGAACATAATTTTAACCACAAGTTATAGCCTTGTGTCTTCGGCGCTGCGCTTGTTGTTCTGTCGCAGTCAGTGTTTGTACAGCCGTCGTATAAGTCTCTTTTGTGGTGCGGTGTCTTGCTTGGTCCCTTTCGTGAATTTGAACGTAGATTTCAAAATGTAACGACTTCAAAAACGCGCTCTTCGTGGAATGGGATGCGGTAGGTCGCTGCTAAGATCTTTTCTCCTTTCGAGGAACCGCGAAGACGAGCCAGTGAAGATCGAAGTCATGTTCGGTATGCCGAATTTTGAAAATTTATTTTATATTAAAATATATATTATAATAAAAAAAAATATGCTGATTAAAGTTGAATGTCGATGTGGAACATAATAAAAGTGAATATGAACTAATTCCTATTTTGTAATACCGATTACTGTTAATGATTACCGTTAATAAATTGATATAATTCAATGTCATTGCAACAGCAAATGAAATTGTTTGCGACTATTTGCTTGCTGTTTGTTAGCAATTGCTAGCAAGTGATAAATGAGAATAGTTCTAAAGATTGTGCAATAGTACTCTTTGAACGTATGAATGTAAGAGGACGAGAAGAAGAAAAGAGAGAAGAAACGACGATTAACTCATTCAAGCTAAATTGTGAGCACATCTCGACTATCTGGACCATAAAGAAACTTTTATTTTTAGTTATTGAAATAATTATTTTTAAAATAGAATAAGAAATTCAAACTTATTCTTTTTTGTAAGATTAATAAATTTATATTAACGATAATTTTAACAAATAATTAAAATAAATAAATATATAAAATATATAAATAATAATGCTCATTATTATAAAAAAATGATATATAAACGTAATAATTGAATTTTCTTTAAAAGTGAAAGGGAAAATACATTATGCATCAGATTTTCTTGGAATGTTTGCGCTTCGACTTGAGAGTGTTAAAAAGAGTCTTTTTGGCGCTCGATGATGCGCCAAAATAATTTAATTTCAAAGGTACATGGTGACGGCGCCGCTCGATCTTCCAAAGTAAATTTGGCATCAGTAAGATTTGCCTAGACAGGCTGAAAATAGACTGATTGATTCGGAAAATACTTTCTGAAAAATATTCCAAAAATAATGCGTGTAATAAAATATTTTAAAAACGTATATGTGCATATATGATTTATCTAAATACATACAAATTATAAGAACATTTCTTATACTATATTATTATGTAAAGCTAAAAAAAGAAAGTAAGTGGCTTCTTTGTATTTATATAGATAATCTAAAAAAAGAAATTATATTTGTGCACGAAAATACAAATAAAAATTAGATATTTTTGAAAAGCACACACATTTTTTGGAATAATTTTTTGGACAAGCATTTAATAAATATGTGTAAATAATTATTTTTTTTTAACATGTAGAATTTT
Organism: Acromyrmex echinatior; assembly: GCF_024713525.1. Classification (NCBI taxonomy): domain Eukaryota; kingdom Metazoa; phylum Arthropoda; class Insecta; order Hymenoptera; family Formicidae; genus Acromyrmex; species Acromyrmex echinatior. Next base: position 13,296,623 of record NC_141858.1, on the reverse strand, counting down.
ATAGTTAAAAAATACTGCTGTTGTAATCTTTTTAGTAGGGAATATTCTTATAAGAATGTAAGCATTGAAAGTAACTGAATGTTTTTTTATTTGTATCGTCATTTTTTATTTGTGACATCGAGTGAAGAAAATCGAGTATTTCAAGATGATTAATTTCGGGTTCAATGCGGCACATGTGGCAAATCGTGATTGTTCAAAATTCATATCGATTCCATCAGAACGTGTCGGAAATAATGCAACCAAAGTTGGAAACGTGATTATTCGAATGACAGATAGAAAATTGAGCTTGAGAGTTCATCTGCGATTACTCGTCCTTGCACGTGATATCGTCGCATTGCTCTCGTTTAAAGTACCACGTACGGGAACGTGCGGGAATGCATTATTGATGCAATTTAACTTGAAGAATATACATATATTCGAAGAATAAGTAGAACAACAGATGTTAACAGTAATTATTTGAGTTATATTGCACAATTAAACAATTTCAGATTTAGTCATTTGTAGATTGTTTACATAACATCAAAAAGTACATTTGTTAGAAAAATACGAAATTATTATTTTCATTTAGATTTATACATGCGATATTCGAAATACGAATGTATGCGTATGTATATATATATATATATATATATATATATATATATATATATATAAATAAATGTATATTTTTAAAATTAATCCTTTATATTATTTAATCTTTATAATTAATGATACATAAATTATGAATTACAGGGTTCAAATAATAATGCAAATATTATTTTACATTTTTATTTATCTTTGATTGTGTGTGTTCATGGATAATTATAATACTAAATATTAAATTTAATCTGGAATTGATATTTATTGTCTTTATGAATAATTAGTATACACCTAACTTTATATGTCTTTTAAGCCACTTTATTTTTACATAATTTATTTATTTACATAATTAAATTATATTAAAAAATAAAAAGATATTAAATTAATATTATTTAAAAAATTAAGTATGTGACTAGAAATTATTATTTATATCAGAAGGAAGTTTAATATTTACTATTAAAATTTATATTAATATGTGTTTATTATATATTTGTATATAAATTAACGAATTTAAATTTATCTAAAAAAATATCTGTTTCAGGTGGAAGACCATATGGTGAAAATTCGTCCGGAGACAAAGACAAAACAACGATGGCACGATCAGGAGATAGTGGAGGAGGTGGCGGAGGTGGTAATAATGGAGTAGGTTACGGTAGAACAATGAAAGAGTACGAGGATGAATTAAGCAATTTGAAAAAGGAGAACTTCCAGCTTAAATTGCGAATTTATCTCCTGGAAGAAGGGAACCCTTCAAGAAATGGCATCACTTTTTCTGACGAAGATGTTATTAAAACGAATGTAGAATTGAAGGTTAATTAATATTCAATACACTTAACAAATAAAATATAGATTGTTTCTATATGATGATATAATCGAAAAGAGAACAATGTGTTTTTGAAAAAAATTAATCGAACATCTAAAGTAAAATGTTTTTATATAATCCTTTCATATTTTTGTTTTTGTGAAAAAGATTTATTTGAATAGGTTTATATTTAACAAATCTTATTGTGAATTATTTTTGTTTATATTAGTTTTTCTGACATTATCAATATCATAATCTTGTTTTATATTATAATTCTACTAGCTTTTTATTAGTGTAAATTCTTTACGCGCGATTTTTCGAAGGAAGTTATTATGATAAATATATTATAATTATATATCATATAAAACCTATAAATCTAATTATATGATACTGTTTTATATATTATATATTACTATCACCATGAAATGTTGATATTTAGGAAGAATTGGAGAAATTGAGGAAAGAATTGGTGGAGAAGCAGGGCCTTCTTAATCAGGCAGCTAGAGCTTTTAAATTATATGAGGAACAGAAAGCAGCAACTTCTCGTACTCAAGATCAATATCAGCAATCGCTTGAAAAAGAGCGAGAAAAAGTAACCAAGCTTGAGAGAGGTAAAAAAAACTTATTCTGTCTGCTGCACGATGATTTTGCAATTATTATATTTATCATTATTTTGATAAAATTATCTTGTAATATATATAAATTTTATTCTAATGAATTTATTATTGTAATTATGTATTTATTATAAATAAATTCTTTCTATTATTCCAGAGTTAGCAGAATATCAAGAAAGGGAACTAGATACATCTATGTATTACAAGGAAACATTTGGTATTACTCCGGAACAAGCATTAAAAAATACGGAAAAGTTACGACAGATGGAAGAATTGGTGACTTCTCTTGAAGCAGAGGTATGTTTGTATAAATTGAAGTTTAATGACTCTTAAACTCTGTTCCAAGAATATAATTCTATATTTTGAGACATAAAAAGTTTAGTTAATAATACTATAAATTTCTCGTTATCTGTTTTATTAATAGGAATAAGAAAGTTTTAAGTTATATAGATTTAACAGAATTTAATTAATAGTTTCAAAATGTTTATATATTCTTATTCCAGAGATATCCCTTCCTCCAATTAATATATAATAGTCTAATTAAATAAATATTATCAGCGTTTATTTCCTTTCGTTGCCACGAGTTAAATGATTTGATAATTTCAACAGTCTTGAAAGAAATTAGTTAAAAAATTCTTGCTTACGCGATGACATGATTAATGCTTAGAAGAATTCATTGACAAAGCCTATAATTTTTCATTATGATTAGTAAATTTTATATACTTATTTGTTCGACTTTTATTGCAATATCGAGAATACGTTGTTTCACTAAATAGGTATAGTGATCTTAAGAGTATCATAGAAGGGAAGAATCAAGGAGAACTCAAGAAAACAGATAATATGAATTAAACATTTTCTCTTGTCTCTTGGGAATACGATACGAATTTGCTCTTTTCATTTCATGATCATAATATCTATAAAAGGAAAGTGGCACGCAAGGCGGAGAAAGATGTATAGTATTTATGTAATATACGATATATTTGCTACGTGATCTAGGTGAAACAGATAACTGGCAGTTTAGAAGAGGAGCGTAGTTGGACGCAGGAACTTGAGAACGAGCGAGATCAGTTCAGAGAGCGATTAGACGTGGAAACGCGGTTGCGGGAAAAGCAAGACAGTGATCGAGTACAAAGTATCGACAAGCTGCGCGATGAAGTAAAGGAATTGAAGGATCAACTGTTCAAGAAGGATTCTGTTGTGGAACAATATAAAAACGATCTCGCCGAACGAGACAGACTCATCAAACAGAAAAGCGCATTGTTAGAAGAAAAGTGTCAAGCGTATGAAGAAGTCAGTCAGGTGTCCGAAAAAAGGAAAAACCAAATCATTCAATTGAGGGCATCTGTAAAATCGCGCGACGACGTCCTCGTAGAGATCAACAATAAACATCGTGCATTGTTATCACAGGTGAATTAAATTGATCCTTTTTTCTTGAAACAAGTAGCACAAGATTCCGATTGTTTTGATGTGCTAGAAAAACTCGAGTCTTGAAATTAATTGTTTTATGATTTATTATGATTAATTTATGATTTACACATACAACCTGGCATTACTATTATCTTTTTTCCTTAATGTTAAATATCTTACGATCACACGAGTTTCAAATCTTATTTGTACATAAAGGAACTGTGCTATAGGTCCTTTATTTATATTTTTTTATTTATTATATTTATATCGTAATTATATCTATTGTAATTTATAATTATATTTATTATATTTTGTAGTGCGAAAATAATTATGGCAAGCGTTCGCCACCTAATAGTCCCTCGGCTGTAATTTCATTGACGAGCGATTATATATCGCTATCTATGGGGCAAAAGATATCTTGTGTTCAAAGTGCAACGAAGTATGATGGTGCCTATGATTGTGAATTAAATCAAGAAAGAGCGGCAAGTTTGAATTCATCATTAAATGGAGATGCCAGGGAAATCAGGCAACTTATAAAGGTTAATAAAACATTTCTTATTATTTGTTCTGCTATAAAATGATCTGGTAGACTATTTGATTTATTAAAAAATTTGAACTGCAGGAACTGGAAGAAAGAGACAATAAATTAAAACAGCACGAGGATTCTAGAAAGCAGTTGATATTAAAACTATGTAACGCTCAGAAGCAAGCAGAAAATGCAGAACAGAAATTGAAAAAGATGGAAGGTGAACATCAGAAAGCCATTAAAGCGATACAAGGTTTTATGGAACGCGAGCAACAAATGCGAGACACGGATTCTCATAAAGAACAGCAGATTATAGAATTGGAGGCAGAATTACGTAAAAGAAGGAACAGCCACGGTCCCGTCTCGTTGAAGGATCTCGGCATTAAGAACGCGGATGATTTTGAAAACGATTCCTGCAAACAGGTCAATATTGCGATTCATGTCTAATCTTGTTTGCTGATCTCTACGTTTCAAAATTGTGTACTTAATGATTAAATCTTTATTAGAAAATTATGCCATATATGGCATTTTTTAAATTATCTCAAATTCTGAAGTGTAGAGACGCTTTGCTTGCCAAGAAGCACGATGAAGCAACTTAGTATATTGAACATTTTCCTTTTCTTTTCAAAAGCATTAAATTCACTTAATTTTTGCTTCTTTTCTGCTTTATATCATCATTATTATGATTGCATGATTCTTATTGTTTTAAACTATTTTACTCGACAATTGCTTCTCTTGCAATGCATGACTGAGATTATTCTATATAATGTATTTTATTTTGAATTATCTTTTTTTTTACTATTTCTCTTGTACTTTTTATAATTTTATACGTGACAATTTTCTGTTATTTTTTATGAGACATATGATGTAATTATATGTATAAGCCAGAAAAATTTTAATAATACATATTTTATTTTTGTTTATTGCACTTTATTGCAACGTGGTGTTCAGAATATACAACAGATTGTATTGTTTATATTTTATTGTACATAGGAATTTGCACATTTGTACAATTTCATAATTTATTTAAACAATATCAATATTAAATTAATATAAATATCAACTTGAAAGTTAATTAACTCTAAGATTTTTTATCATTTTATTATAACAATATTCAGAATTCTCACAATAGTATCATGAGTTTTTCTAATATATTTACTGATATTTCGTTAATAGTATAGATAACAAATTTTTTATAGGATTTTTTCCATAACACATGTAATTTTACGTATACACATGAAATCCACTACACTGAGAATAAAATAGTCCTTTATGCTTTTTATTATAAAAGAGCATTTTATATAAATGTATTAAATACTTAAATTCGTTTTTATACTGCCATATTAAATTCTACATTAAAGTGTATTTTTTTATTTAACATTTATTTTATTTTTACATTTTAATAAATTGTTTTTGTACTTTATGTAATTTGACATAGATAGTAAATATCTACAGAACATTATTTTTTGAACTATTGTTTCTTTAATTTTTTTATTATTTATTGCCTTCGAATTATATTTATATATTTCATAAATTTTACTAGATTTTTTTTATCTTTATCTTGCACAGCTTGTCATTTTATAATTTCTCAATATTATAAAGTTTATATTATAAAGTTTTCTAAATAGTCCGTTGCATTGAGAAAGATTTTGGAGCGCGACTCGTCTGGTATCTCGAGAATACCGTGCGGGAAGACGCGGTCGTCGTCTATTAATAGAGATCGCAGTCTTTTCTCGCGGCTTCTTACGGTATATGTATCGCGATACGCGGCAGTCCTCATACGAAAATTCATCTCGACCGATCAGCCGCCGTAGCTGCGGTAGCCCCGAACGAATAATAATACAAGAATATAACAATACGAGCAACAACGAGATAGATTCATCGCCGATCATCCAGCAATCTCGACGATACTACGAAAGCGAAACTCGTGTCTACGCTCTGGAAATAGCGCACGATTGCTAACTTTAATACAGCACAAAGGAAGGAAGTCGTTACTTTGCTCTATGTGTCGAATAAATTGAGAGAGTATAAAGAACCAAGAAATTTGTGAAAATTAAACAAACTGTACCTTTTTAAAAAATTTAAAAAGTGAAAAAATCTTGTTAGCAATTGCGCTCTATGAAAGTTGTAATAATTCCAAATTAGCCAGTAATTACAGATTGCCGGATGCGTAGATAGCTGATATTGGCGTAGTCTTTACTAAGGATATTCACCAGTGCTGATCACACTAGCACTGACGTAGAGTATCTATCCGCAAGTCGATTGATCGATCGCTGCTTCTGTTGCTGTTCTTTAAGTTAAAAGTTTAATAACTAAATATGTTCTCTTGTCTGTGCGCCTCAGTGCGGATGGAGGTAGGTAAAGAGTGTTGTCGAGAGTGCTATCGTCAAAGCTATTTTCCTCAATATCCTCATCAAAGGATATTAAGGTTGTTGTACTTGGACTAGCATTTATAGATTTTCTCTTTGTAGTATGCTCTTTTAACTGACATACTATAGATCAAAATTAAAAAATAATTTAAATTGAAGTGCGAATAAATACTAAATTATATATTCAAACAAACATTTTTAATTTAAATAAACAGACTTTTAAATAAATAAACTTCTGACAGATAAAATAGCTTTTATCCAAAAACTAATTGATAATATATATTTTATAATATGCAATTTTATATTGTTTATATTGTAATTTGATTAGTCTTTTAATATCAGTATTTTTAAAGCTATATAGAAAATAAAGAAATTGATGCTTAAAATATGTCATACAATATTGACAAATAGATAAGACAAAATAGATAAGATCAATATTTAAAATAAAGAAAATTTTAAAGTAATTTCGAATTAAAAAGAAATAGATTTCCTAAATTTATTAAAGATTCTGTGATTGTGTGTGTGAAAGAACATTCTCATAGATTGAAACACTTTGTACATCTACAGCTTATTAAAACTTGCATGTAATGTATACTTGCATGTAATGCACTATTACATATTACACTTTTATTCGCGAAATATTAGATAGATTCATAAGTTAAATTTATATCTTTACTAAAATACTAAAATATTAAATATTCTAATTTACAATTAAAAATTATTTAGGTGCGAAATAAAATTAACACGCAACACAAGTTTTATGAAAAACATGATGAAAAATGTCTTCAGTGATTATAGATCATGATATTTTTCAAATTATTTTCTTTTTTTCTTTTATATTTTTATACATAAAAATATATTGCTATCAATTATTAAAGACAAAAAAACTTGCTATTATATTTTTGTTGAAACAATTATTCTCCAAAGCTTCTTTTATTACATAAATTTCAAATAGGACATATTTATTTAATAAAAAACAGAAGAGATTACAAGAAATGTGTTTTCCTTTTAGGGGCCGACGATTGTTACACTCGTACCACCGCGATGTTGGTCTAAGAAAACGAAAAGTTAACAAATTATTGTAATTGTTTCCCTGCATAAGAATGTATAATTTGCATGTAATATCTTTGCATTTTCTTCTCTTCTCACTTCTTAAAGGCTCGTTTCTTATATTATAATATTACATGAACTTGATTTTATTGTAATCAAAATTATATATGTGAATAAAGCATTCCCTAGTGAACCTAACGTTTTGAGTTTTATTGATATAAAATGATACTTTATGCTTGCAGCAACGTTTCGAAGAAATGGAAAGTAAGATTAGCGATCTGCGAGACGAAATCGAGACAATAAAAGCTGAGAAGAATCTCCTGGAAACACGCACGCAAGTCGAATTTAAGGTATGTCTAACGCAAATATAATTTCTTATCCATTATCGATATCGTACTATGATTTGCAATTGCAATATATTTCTACGTAATAATAAAATAACCAGTTTTATAAATAATTGAATGACATTGGCTTTTTAATTAAATTTTATAATATTGTGTTTATTTATATTTTATTATATTTTGGTAATTATGTTGTGTTTATTGTTATACTATTTATATTTCTCTTTGATGAATATATAATTAGTAATTAATTGCACAAACAATATAAAATAGAGTTCAAAAGGAGAAATATATAATATATTATGCAATATTGTAATATTTGCTTCAATCAGCATAATGTTAAATGAAAAATTGGTTTAAAGACAAAATGCTAAATGTACGTTATATTCGGAAAAAGAGACAGTAATAGATTTATTATAATAATTTTTATGATGTATATTTATATTATAATAGTAAATATATTTAAAATACTTTTGATTATATATACTTTTGGCTATGATATATACAATTTTATACAATTTTATTTTATCTTATCTTCGTTTATTAAAGCCAATTATTCTCAAAAATACAAAATTTTTTGTATATGTGATTATATGCTAATTATTATCTATCTATATATAATAAATAATTTTTTTAATTCATCTTAATTACACATTCTTACATATATATATTCGTCTTTTTAATATAATTTTTAAAAAATAAAATTATGCTGTTTTTGTACAAATTTGAATAAATTTGTTTCTTTTTTGTTGTGCAGGAACTTGAAGTTCGTCTTCTTGATAAGGAGCAAAAGATTGAGATCCTGGAGATGGAGAAACAGATTATTACGGAAGACTTAAAAAACAAAATTGCCGAACTCGATAAGCTCAGGCATGCTGAGATGAATAGTGTAGATGAAGTTAGTACTACCGATTATCGTGACGATATTCTGCCACGGGAAAATCTGCTCGAGCAGTTGAATGAACGGAATGCTGAGGTCGAAGAGAAGAATCGCAAAATCGAACAACTGACAAAGGAATTGCAGATGACGACTCAAAATCTGCAGATGTTGGTCAACACAGAACTCTGGAGCAAGAACAAAGAGATTGCTAAGCTGCACAATCACATGACATCATCGTATAGCCACGATAGAAACCGTAATAAGCCCGAGATTGTCCAAGAAGCCGATAGTAGCGTGCAATTGACGAATCTGATTCGCGAACTTAATGAGATTGGTGTCAAAGTAAATTTCATGAACGATATGATCCGACTCGATTACATCAACGGAAATGAAAAGATAGATGTGAAGACGCTAAATGAATACGTACAGAGTCTGTTGGCTCAGCGGAATGATCTAGAAAAGGAAGTGGATTATCTGAAGTGGCTGAAGCTTGTATCGAAGCCTGACATCTCCACAGAAATGGATGGTTGTGGTAACGAGACGGAACGGGCGAAGAACTACTGTGAGCTACTGCGCACGCATCTGAAGGATCTGGTGAAGTTCATGAAGGAGATGCTCAAGAATACCGATCGTACGGACACTATCGGTAACGAGCATAAGAAGATTGTGCTAGACGTTCTGCTTAGCTCCAAGATACTATCGGATGATTTCGTGCGTGCTCTTGAAGGCATGAACGTTCAAGATGATATAATTATGAATGATAAGATTGATGGTTCCATGAAATGGAATCGGTCCGAAAATGTTGTGGAGATGAAAAATCAGGCGTCGCAATCGGATTCGGAGACATTCTCAGAACCCGATCGGACCGTCTCCATGGCCAGAATTGGTCTGCAGGAGAAGCAACACAAAAACCTAAGTCGCTCCAGATTTACGAAGTACACCAAGACCTGCAGCGACTCCGAAGACTCCGCGGATTATGTGCCTTATTATAAGACCTACCAGAACGATCTCAGCGATTTGGATATGAGTCATCAAATACAGGAACTGAAAGAAACGAATAACTTGTTGTATTCTGAACTTAGCACTCTAAGGAACGATTTGACCACACATTCTTTTGATTGTGTAAGTGTACCTGTATATTTTTAGATCACTAATTAGCTTATTAATGCGGTTAAATAAATATTATTTTTTAACCAATCATTTTTAAACTAAAAGATTGATGTATATGAATTATTAAAAATAATTTATGATATAAACATATTCCATTAATTTAGAAATTTATAATTATAAAAGTTGAATTTTATTTACAGACCACTGATGAAAAATTAACGCTGTTTATTACGAAATTAGAGAAGTCTCAAAGGTTTTGTGAAAAGTTACAAGTTTCTTTGGAGAAGAGAATACACGAGTTCCACACGTTAAGAAAGGAGAACAAGCAGAATTGCATTCGCAAGACACAATTGGAGAAAAAGATCAGTGATGTCGAACAAATGGCGAGTGAAATTACCAAACAAAAAACAGAATTTTTACAGTACAAGGAAAACTCCGAAAGAAAGACTACAGAAACTCTGTTAATACTCAACAAAGAAAACGAATCGGTAAGTGTGCTGCTTTTTTACATTGATTATAAGAATGTCACAGAACTGCAGTTATTTGATCCATTTCAGTTGCGAGCGAGAATTAAACAGCTGGAGGAAGAAACCGAAACTGCCAAAGCAACCATATCCACCCTCAGACAAGAATTAGATCATCTCACTCTTTCGCACAGTCAAATATTTGTAGAGAACACCAAGTTAACGAACGACAAATTGAAACTCGAGCAAGATATAAGAAAAATGGAGAATCGATACGACGTGGCTGTTCGTTCGCTGCACGATAAATTCAGCAAAGAGGTAAACGAAGTTAAATTAGTTTATGAAAGTGTTCTCCGGTGTGTGTCAGCACTAATATGTGATGTAACATCGCCGTACACAGATATGCGATCTCAATCAGATCAACGATTCGCATAGAGCAAGAGTGCAAGAACTCGAAACGACTAATAAAGAATTCAGAAGACACATGGCGATGTGCGAGGCTAGCGATTCGACGGCGAGTTCGAGCGGCGTATCGTCGATACCCACGGACGCTACGCTTAAACAAACTTGCGATATTCTACAGGAATATCAACCTTACAATGTTAGTTGCTCGCCGTTTTCTCTTAATGCTAATGCATTTTTTTATTTGCGGAATATATTAAAGGTGGATATTGTATTTATGAGTGCATTGTCCACTTTTAACAATTGCGAATTATACGTAATTGATACCCTAAACTTCAGCAATAAACCTTTCAATAATTGCATGTAATGCTACATAATAAACATGCATATATTATTTTACATTGCATATTATTACACATTTAAAATGTTCCATAAATTGCTATTATTATTTTAGTATGAAGATTTATAAATTGCATTATTTATGATTAATTTATATGATTATAAATTACGGATATTTTATGATTTTATAAACTTGTTTGTTTAAAATTTTCAAGCTTGTGAAAGAAGATTTAATAAGAATAAGATTTGAACTTTGATTTCTCTAATTTATTATAGAATTCCCAGTTTTGGCAACCGATGAATTACTCTGCACTCGGAGGTCGCAGCAAATCCAGTTGTTCGCCAGATTTGGGAATAGAAAGTGATGCTGCTATTACCACAACAAGACCTTTGAAAGATACATTAAAGATCACAGAATCTATGACTAATTTATTAAGCGACGAAGACAATGGTAATCATAGAGCTCAAGATTCAAACAGTGAAAGTCCATTACCGATAGAAGGTGTGTTTTGAAAAAAATTGTTTAAAATGTTATGAATATGTTACATCCTTTTTGTTTTTAAAAACTTATGAAACTATTTTTATCTTATAATTTTTATTTGAAAATAATTAGTCTTATTTAATAATATTTACTTTTGAATTTATTTTAAAATAATTTAAATGATTCTTTAATGTTACAATTATAGGTCTTGAAGAGATGGAAGTTTTAAAACAGGAGAATGAAGCGTTAAAACGAAGACTAGTGAAAACTAGAAAAGCTCTGGAAGATACATTTGAACACTTATCAGCTTCAAACAAGAATAAGAAAAACGTTGAAAAAGCGATAATAAAACAGCTTATGGTTACAAGAAGTATCCTAAAAAAGACGAGGACATTCGATGAACCTTTGGACAATTAAGAGATTACAGACTGACTGATAAATAAAAAAATATTACACAAAAAGTGAAAAAGGAAGTAGAACTATGGAAGTTGTTACTTGTTGAATTGTGTTCTCATAGATTTACTGTTCATTCAATGTACCGTATTTTATCTGCGTTTCTCATTTATCTCTTCTCACATTTTTCCCGAGATGAGAGAATTAACGATACATTGGTACAAAAAAAAATGTAATACTCAGGCATTACGAAATTTTTAAACGAAGAAGTTTTCTAAGCGACAAATATTTTCATACACAGGAGAACCTATTTTCGCTATTTAAAAAAAGAATACAAAAAATGTAATGAAAGAGAGCTTAAGATGAACTTGTACATTGAGATTTGTATATATTTATACAGAATACGCGCATGATATTTTTGACATTTTTGTAGATTTTTTTTCATTGTGGAAAAGTTCTTCCAAGTACTGAATACGGCGCGAACGTCGATATCAAATCCTGTCTTCGTTTACTGACGTATTTTGCTTTATGAATAACAGAAATTTACGTATGTGTGTACATATAATAATTATAACTCATATATCGTTATGTAGCATCTGTACATAATCACCATGAATAAAGTGCCATTGATATGCAGAATGTGCGTCAATCACAAGTATGTACATCATGTTGATTATATTTAGCTTTTCGAATTTCTGCTTTTGAATTCGATGATCTACATCTTCCATTTCCGAAGTGGTTTAACCACACTTGGTAATGTGCCGCACACTTTGATACTTGATACATGAGAATAATAGGAATAAAACCACGCACAGAAATTAAGATTATGATAGAATTTTTATTATCACTCCATGACTAGATAATAATATAAAGATCCGTAATAACTCACATAGTGATGTGAAGTTTATGAACTGCGCCAGACACGCGAATTCCTTCGACCGCACATCCGGCGAGGAGCGGAGAGAAATACTGTACAACATTAATCTTTCTTATAAGTCTAATATACCTTTCTTACCGTTTCCTTCCGTTCGCGATAATCGTATCCGTTGGTAAAACGTATGAGAGCATGTAAGAGGACAAGGAGCGTGACGGGAATGGAGAGAGTTGGGAACGGTACCGAGATATATACAATTCTACAATGACATTCTTGCACTTTTGTCGCTATTGCCGCTCGCGTTGCATGCTAACATACCATTTAATAATAATATGAGACGTTTGGATTAATCAATCTATTGCTGCTCTATTTATCTTCTTCATTACGAAATCGTAAAAATTGCAAAGTGCCACAAAGCATACCTCTTCTGCTATATTCTGTATATGTATATTATATTTATTTAAAATTTTTGTGTAAAAACCCTGAAACCTCTTATTTTTATTATATTCTTAACAAAGAGGTAATATAATACATGAAAATATTATTGTAGAAAAATTATGATAATGTATAATGGCCGCGAATGTTTATTTTGCAATGAAGTTTTTTTCGCGTTGATTGGATTACACTTTTAAATCTAGAGGAATAGTCCTATCTTTATGAAGAAAATTTTCACAACATCGCAAAATAAATATTCTGCTGGCCATTATCTGAAACATTTTACCATTCTTGTGAACATATTTTAATAACAATAAGATACTCAATTTGTTAATTCATCTAAGATTCATATTATTATTCTATGGTTATTTCATTTAGCATGGCTTTATCGTACGTTCAATTTGTTTAATTTATCTTTCTTCTGTTTTGATTATCAACATATTTTGCGACTTATGACTCGAGAACTATTTTTCAATTTCTTTTCTGTATACACAATGACGCGAGTCACTTACAAGTTATCGACGGCTTACATGACCTCGTAGTCAAGCAACGAAGTGCAGTTCGAAATTACTATAATTTTGATCGTTGGTTGCATAAATTGGCGCGCAAAAATAGCATAAGAATGCACGAGATTGTACAATTCTACTCAAAGATTGTAGCGATTTTGCATTCGTTTTATAAATTTCAAATTTATATTAAATATAATAATTAAAACGTATCCAGTGGAGGTAATATGGACAATATGCATTTGTAGAAACATTTACAAATGTAAATTAAGTGAATGTTGTTTAACGTAACATTGTTGTGCATATTGAAATCTTTGCACGTCAATCTTTTTTTAACTAGCAAGAAAAAGTTTCCAATCCATGAATATTCAATTTTAAAAAAGAAAATTTCTATACAATATAATATCTAATTCGAAAGAAATGAAAATGTATTCATTCACGTGAATATAGTATAAATTATGTTATTAAGGTTACTAAGTTGGCGTAATTTGATTTATTTTTTTTTATGTTTAATAATGCAAAGGTAATTAGAAAGTAATAAGATCAGATGAATTGGACCAACTTTTTCCTACAGGTTTTCATAATTCATACTATTTACAATACACACGTCAAGATTTTAGCGTCACACGCAAGCAAAGTAAATCGTCATCACATATGTCCGATGCCCGATTTTCAGAATTCAAGTCTTCGAAGATCGCTCATGATAATAAAAATAAAAACAATTATTTTATTTTGATCGTCTATCGGAAATAATTCCTTATTTCTTCTATTCGATGATAACATAAAGCAATAAGATAGTAATTTAGATTATACAAAGCATTTTATCTCAACATTCCAAGAAATTATATACTTTTAAATACCTTAAAGATAGTAAGAAAATATAAAGAACAAATCTATCTGACAAGAAAAAAATGGATCATACATTCTTTTGCAAATTTATCAAATTTTGAATTATGTGTAAGCTCTATATATATATATATATATATATTTTTTTAAATTGACTTTGATACTTTATAAAAACTTATTTTATGAAAATCGGATCTAGAGACAGTGTGATACGATCATACAGATGATCACATTCGTCATGATGATGTGAATTCGTTCAGACAATATCAAATATATGTGTATGTCATATCTCATTTCTCTAAAACTAAAACTTGCACATGTCTTGTTATAAAATCTCGACATCTCATTTTCTACAAATTGTCTTCTGGGCTCATTAGAGACTAAAATGAAATAATGATTAGCATAGATCACGACGAATGGATCCGCGAACAGTCCGGGACACGTTTATCACTACCTCCTATTATTATTCGACAATCAAACTTCGAAAAACGAGGAACTTGTACATAAATATATTTAGATTAGTCGTAGTATCGAATGCGAATCGTATGTGTGCCATCCCATACCGCACAGAAACTTGTAACAACATTGCTGCAACATTTCAATGTTGCATATTGCAATACAATGTTGCAGAAACATGTTTGCGAAGACTTCTTTTTGCAATATTACTTCAGCAATGTTGCAGCAGTATTTAAAATATTTTCAGTAAGAGACACAAATTGACAAGAGTCATCTTGTCCAAGAAAGACAAGAATGACGTCACTGTATCGATTTGTGCGTCTAGAAAGTTCACTTTGAGTATTAAGACTTGTATATTGACTTGTATAATCCAATAAAGTAAGGACCTAATGGAACATAATGGACATAATGGAAGAATAGGAATTAATGATCACGTTTACACGGCAAACTTAATCGGGTTTCATAATATCGGGTTTCATAATATCGGGTTTCATAATATAGTTATGAAACTGACCAATCTTATAACTATATTCCTTTGAAAAATGGAATGACTGATTAGTTTCTAACTACGAATATTATTAAATCCGATTAATGTCCATTTCCAATATAGATTAATTTTAATCTCAGTTCAATTTATCTTCGTCCTTTTCTAATTTTAAAGATTAGAAAAAGGCGAAGAGTAAGTTGAACCGAGATTAAAGTTAATCTACATTAATAGATTAGTAATAATGTTGCTACATTATTACAATGTTTCTGCAATAATATTGTAAGTATTCCTCCATTGTGCGCAAAACCTATTATTGCATATATATTATGTTGTAATATTGCTGCAACATTACATATCAATATTTTTAAAACGGACATTTTTATGTTGCTGCAATATTTCTGTGCTATATAGGATAAGGGTATGACGTCGATACGGTCGCTCGGATGACGAAAGATCGTGAGGAGGGACGGTGTAAAATACCAGCATAGAATAACTCGGATTTGGACCATGAGGGACGTTCACGAGCATCGCACAATCCGTCGTCGTTGAAGATCATGTCAATTATCGAAAATCGTCTCGAAATTTTTCTCGCAATTTATCGCAGATGATCTACCCAAAAATTAATTTATCCTAACATTAATCGATATCCTAACACTAATCAATAATATAAAAGATTTAAAAGATTTAAAAGATTTAAAAGCGAAAATGTGATTTCTATTATTCAAATGTTAAATCACTAAAATGATTATGATTATAAATTGTTATAAATTCTATAAATTTCACTTCAAAATAAATTAAAAATATAGATATTATATAAATAAGAAATATATACATGAAAAAAATAACACATTCCACATGAAAATGTGGAAAAATATCAGAAGTAATAAATTGAAAGATTATCATTTTTAATGAAAAATAAAAATCCATTTTTGCTTTTGACCTTCCATATATACACAAAAAGATTTTAGATTTTCCTTGCAGTAAAGAGATCAAAACAGAATCAAGCGTCGAACGTATACACATTTAATGAATTTTACGAAATTTATTATTTTATATGAAGTAACATCGGGAAAGACTTCTTCAGCTTCCCCAGGGATGACAACGACGACGAGGCCGACACCGACGGTCTCAAGTGAATGCCCCGCTTCGCCAGCACGTTATTCTATGTGATATTTGGCGACGCGCGGTTTTGGCGGGTTATGTGGCGTAATGGGAATGGGAATGAGAATGATGGTGAGCATGCGGGGGTGGCGGTTCGCCGAGCCAGGAATCCGGCGACGGCGGGAAGTCGGGGTAACCACCGCCACCACCGCTACCACCGCCACCGCCGCCGCCGCCACCGCCGCCTCCACTCGATTCGTTACTCAGATCCGACGCTGGTCCTGGCACCATGCCGCCCGGTCCCCCTGGAATCATACGGTTTGCGTCAGTCGTAAACTTGCGACTCTCGCACTAGAATAGTTTAAGCTCGAGTTTCTTCTTGTCTCAACCCGAGTGTATTATTGACCAAGGCTCATTTAAAATGGGAACTGACATGAGAGCTGAGAAAATTGATAGATTTGAGAGAATCCAAAAAGCGTTACGAAAATCAAAAATCTCTTGACATTGTTGAAAGAGGGTTGACGAAATTGAAGGACTGAAGAAGTTGCGAAAAAATTTAAAAAATTGCGAAATGTTAGGAGGCAGTTTTGGAAGACTTGAAGATATAGAAAGAGAGTAGTAATCTTTCAAAAGTATGTTGCTATAGTAATTGACGTTGGACTTACCGAGAGTGGTATAAACCGAGAGACCAGCGTCCGGCGGATATGGGAACTGGGGTGGTAAGGACGGCGATCTGGACGTTGAGAGATACGGAGGTGTTGTCGCACCCAGGTATCCGCGGGGCGGTCCACCCCCGGCTCCGTTGCCACCACCTGGACTCGCACCCTCGCCATCCAGACCCATGTTCACCACTGTTCCGTAGCTATCGTTACTCAAGTCTGCAAACAGATCGTTTATCTTCATTAGGTTTCAGGCTAGCAATTAGATGGAGAACGCGTATTACATCTTTCAAAGGTATAATATAATATAACATAAATATTCTATTCTTAGAGATCTGCAAAGAAATTAAATATAACGATGTGAATTAGGATATATTAAAAATAGATGACTAAAAAGGTGCTTTCAGTCACGGAAGCTATTTATTTGAAACGAGTGATCATTCTAACGCCGTAAGTTGAAAGTCGAAAGTCGAGCCAGCGACTTGCGGCATCCATTGTATCTGCGTCTCTCAGTACTCAGATGCCTGCTATCCGAGGGGAGGACGATCTCCTCAAATATTCAGGAGATCGCGGAGGCTAACTGCCGGCTCACCGTGTCCGAGATTTCAGGAAGATTGCGGGCCATCCTTGAATTTATGCTCGCTATTACCTGCTCTTACTCGGGAATACTCAGGTACCATATAATACAGCGCTCGTTTAGGTTGTTTCGGAAGTGGCTGATACGATTATTATAGAAATAATTTTGATATATAATTATTTTATATGGGAGAAAGAGAGAGAGAGAGCATCTTGTGAATGATAGCTACCAATTGCATGTGCATATTTTTATATAATATAGCATATATTTACATTGTCTTATTACATTTAGCTATTAAATGTCTTTTTGGTGTAACATAATTTTTTCCAATGCTTTCTAATGTTTTTTTCATTATTTTTTTTTATTGTGTTTTCATATTTATCATTATATCAAGATTTTGTAGTAGAAGTTTATTTGGAATTAACTAGTATTAAAATCTGTTTTTAAGATTAAGCGAACAACAAATGCTAATTTAACTAAAAATCTTTTATTTCCCAAAATTCAATCTTAAGACTTTAATTTGATTAGAAACTTTATTTCAACGTTGAAGGAACCAATTTATTACAAACTATAGTATTTATAGTAATAGAATCGAGATAAATTGTGACACACACCAGAATTATGCTTATCTTTCAATTCTTTCTGTACTTTTTATTGACATTCTTGTATTTATATCAACAAAATGATAATGCAATAATGCAACTCACCGTGATGACCAAAGGTGGAGTCCAAATCTACCTTTAGCTCATCTTTGTCAAGTAGCTTATCATGTCTAGGCGAGTGACCACCTGAACCGGCACCTTTCATACTGCGAAAATATTGCGACCATCTCGTCCTACCAGCATCTTTCTTCAACCTCTTTTCTTTCGCCCTCCTACAAAGACCATATTGAATAATTAATAACAATTACTAAATAGCTAATTCTCAAAAAATTTTATTTCAAAAACTTCCGGAAATAAGATCTAGTATAGATATAGTAGAAATAATACTAATTAAGTATCATAAATACTTAATTTGAACTTAAAAAAAATGATCAAGAAACAATTTTTCAAATGTTTATAATAATTTAGCAAAATATAGGTTTATATAAATCCTAAGTTATTTGAGATATCTCATTGCGTTTAATCGTCAATTATTTTTTCATAAACAATATTTAAAAATTTTATTGATATATTTGGATATCGTGCTAATATAAATAGTGAAAACTTATAATTATATATTAATATACACACACACACACACACACACACACATATATATATATATATATATATATATGATAAATCTCCCACTTTATTACTTTGATATCACGTGTTCAATGGTTGATACTGAACATAGATAAAATAAAAAAAAAAGAATAACTTGTAGGATGATAAACATACTCGTTATGATAAGTACTCGATTTTTTATGATAAATATTCTAACGTCTCATAAATTTCTACTCTCCATTATTGATTCGTTGAATAGTGAAAGAATGTGTATCTTATCTCGTCGCGACAATCTGATATTAATCTCGCATTACGTCAAATATCGATTCGATTTTTCTAGAAAACTACATTGCACGTGTACAATTTTATGAATTTACGTGTTATATAGTATATTTATCTATAGCCATTGATAGGTCTTATTTACTTATCCGTCATGTTATTTTCACGGGCTTTCTAACATTCGCATCTGATAAGCGATTGGGATTCTCCTTTCATAGATAAAAGAATTTTTCGCGACTGATCGTTACTTTCCCTACGACAATATCACGTAGTGCTACTTGAGCGATAAGAGAGAAAAATGTGTATCCACAGTTACAAAGTACAGCGCTTGCGGTGTGTCATGATCTTGGGTATGTTGAATAAAGTTGAGTAAAATTAGCAACACGTATATACAGAAAGAGTGGTTTTGCTGAAATATCTAAAAATTTAACTACACACACACACATACACACACAGATTTGAAAACAAATTTTGCTGGACTACTCAAAATAATTATGTATTACAACATTTTTTTGCAGCATTGCTCATAATGCGAATTTTCTACATAATTATTGTGACGATTCAACAAAATCATTTTCAAATTTACATATACTTAAATATTTGGATACTTTAAATCTGCAATACTACAAAAGCGTTCTTTCCTGTCTAGATTTCAAATTTCATTCGTCAATTTTATTATCATAATCTGTGACTCATTTCTAGGATTTATAAAATCCAGACAAAACTAATGTCTCTACATTATTTGCATTATTAAATGATACATGAAGCATAATTTTCGAATAAAAATTATTTTGGAAATTAATTTTTGATAAAAATTAATTTCTATCATCATTAATTGAATTAAATGTTTTATGTAGAAAGAGATAATATATTCGGGGACGGATGTCTCTCAACATCTCCGAATCTCTTAATTGCTTCCATAAAGGGCTTCGGAAACCATATTACAGACCACATCAGAGCTAATGCAGAATCCTGATGACGAGAGATGAGCCAATGCTTCTCTCTTAATTTAATAATTTCATCAGAATCTAAAATTATCTTTTCTTTTCTAACTTCTCTATCGTGTTCCACCATGAATATTATTCAGTGCGTAATTTTTGTAAGTCCAACTTCCAATTTTTCTTACCTATTCTGAAACCAGACTTGAACGACGCGCATGTCGAGGCCCGTGTCTTGAGACAGCTGTTCCCGCACGTGCCTTGCTGGCTTCGGACTGGTGTTGTATGCCAGCTTGAGAGTTTCGAGCTGCTTTGCTGTGATCGTCGTTCGTGGCCTCTTATTAGGTTGATCACCGTCTATACTTCCCCCATCTGCCAGTTCTGAAGTGCCATATAAATTACATATTATATATCTTGTGGAAACATTTTATTTAATTATTCAATTAATAATATATCTGTTATACAGCCTTGATCATAATGAATAAAGTATCCTAAAAAGTAACATAAACATTGTACTGAACTGCTATAGAAAATTATTTTAAATAAAGAGAGTTACGAGAAATAATTCTTTCTTGAAAATGCTATCTGTTGACAATTTAAAAAAGATTACGTAAAAGTTACTTCTTACCTTTCGCCTTCGCCTGTTCATAATCGGGCTTGCAGACGAGCTTTCTATCTTCCATGAGATAAAATTCGTCACCAGTGTCCAGTTGCCGAGAGCAAAGGGCGCACGAGAAACATGTAAGGTGATAGACGAACTCCTGCGCCCTTCGAACCACCTGCGAAGGTGCCAACCCTTGGCCGCAGCCCGCGCATTTTGTCCCGAAACGCCTGCCACACCAACAACATACAATATTTTCACATTACATTCACACATCAATGACAAAACTATACAGCTGATATGGAATTATCGCGATTCGTCAAATTTAATCGATCGAATGATTCATTATTTTTGTTTTATTTATTCTTTATTCTTATTATCTTTTCTTTATAGTATTAAAATGTGATTAAACAAGATAATTCTGTGATAGTTTAACATTTCAAATAAAAAATTGACAAAAATATAAAAATAGAATTTAGAGATTTCAGGGTTTTAAGAAAAATACAGTTATTGTATTCGTATATATTATAACTGATTTTCTTAAAGATAAAATTAATAAAAACGATCAAAAATAAATTAATAAGAATAACTAGCAGTAAATATTATTATAAATTGTAATAAATGATACATGCTTTTATGTATAGAATTAATTTTATACGTATATAAATCTACATAATCTACATAATATTTTAGAAATATTAATTTGCACGTGTATATGTAATATCGTGATAACAATTATTGGTGCTTACTTGAAGAAATCATCTTTGCAGAACACATGGCCGTTTCTCGCGAAACATTTGTCGGTCAATCTGGCACCACAATCCCGACATGTAAGACACCTTGCATGCCAACACCTCTCCAGAACCCTTAGAACGTATTTATCCAAAATAACTTCCTGACATCCACCACATTTTGGTATCGTGGCTGCAACATATTGATCGATGCAACGGATATAATAAAAAGTATAAAATGAAATTACTATTAATGATAATTATATTAAATTAACACGCACATATTGTGAAAAACAATACAAGCTGCATATACAAAATAGTTTTTGTATTATCTGTTTATATGTATATTAAATTTATTACTATTATTTTCATACAGTTTATTATACATAGATTAAATATTTGTCAAGAGACATCACACTAAACATCAATCTCAATTGCGGCGTAAAAAATATCTATGAATATCTTCAATAATATAAATGCTCTGAAAATATTTTTCAGAATAAAGATGGTCCAACAGAATTATTTTCAGATCTGTAGCTATCTAAATTTTTAGATACTTCAGCAAAATCGTTCTTTCCCGTGAAGGAACTCGGATAATTTTAACAACTTTTGTAGTTATCCACCAAATCGGGACACGATTTCGTCGACACTTACAATGAAGGATCGTTGGGATATGTAGAGGCAGATGATCGAGTTCGAAGGTGGGCTGATCTAGCGGATACATATCGCCTTGTGATATCGCGGATCCGACGCTCCCTGCATTGCTACGTTGTTCTTGACGAACGCTGCGTGATTCCGGACTACTCTGCGGAGTTAGGACGTCGTGCCGCTGCGAACGATACATCCCTTCCAAAGGAAGAGTCTCGCATCCCAACAACTCCAGTCTCATCTTAGTCATACCTGCCGCCCGCTTTAGCTTGTAATCACAGCTGCCGCTATTATCTACGAGTTCCTGCGATTTCAGCGAATGCGGTACTCCATATGAAGCATATCGATGCTTCTTTTTGTTCGAGATTCTCTTTATCAATAAAAGATTCAATGCGATATTTCCTCCTAATGGTTACATATAAGGCACGGTAGAAGGAGAGAGTATCTTTGAAAAATCCAAGTTTCTTAATTGTCTCAGAAATGTATCTAGTGGAAGTAAATTTGCAGACTTTTAAACGAAAAGATCTTCAGATGAATTATTAATTCTTACAAGTCTGTCTTCAACACATCTCATTAAAACTTTCTTGCTGCCTTCCTGTCAACAATCTCCAGAGGCTATTATTGTAAACTCTTCAAAGTTGCTATTGGCATTTAATCCATCTTAATTGCACAGTTTAGTCTTCAATTAGAAACTTGGAGTTCACGAAATCGTACGAAATTCACTCAAACTCCTCAACGTGCATAATCGATATCTTTGATTGGAACTTCACCTAAATGATCATGGATAACATCGACGTGTACTATGAAGCTTGCTATGAAGTTACAATAATCCGAACAAACAAGTCTGACGTATTTCCTCAAGTTTATCTTATCGCATTAACACTTCTATGAATATCGTGACGTAAGAAAGACACTCTCGTAAAGTAACTGTCACGACAAGCACGGTACGAGGATACGCGCACGACTGGTTCACCAGGAACAATGTTGCTTATGCGCACGTGACACTCGTGGGTGTGGCGGCTGATTGGTGGGGCAAATGCCTGGATTATTGGGTGCGGTCGGCACCCACGCCAGCGTCCGGTAGATGCCGATTGGAGGGATGCTCGACCGCCCACCAATATGGCGCACGCCACCAACGCCGTATGACTTCGAGTACCGCGTTGCTGGGGTGCTGTTGAGCGCCCCGAACGCGGCGTGGAAGATGAGAGGATGAGGGATCTGGAGAAACGGAGGAGAGGAGACACCACGTCGTTGATGGTGGACAATATTAATCCTTTTGAACGAAGAGCGTCAAGGTGTCTGTAGTAAGATGCTGGCGAATGTAATCCGATCTTTTGCGTTTACGTCTTTTATTCACGTTGTTAAACGCTACACATCTTGAAGAAGAGGCGCTGAATTTTAGCGTTTGTAGATTGTTATGTAGAAGTATATTTTCATTAATGTGTATTAATAGAAGAAAACGTCATTTAATGGACATTATTCATTGACAGTATTAGACTGTACAGAAAGATAATTGTAATAAGATAACTGTACTCAATAATGTTCTAGGTAAAAGTTGTAATTTTTTATTGAGCTATCAACATTGGTGGTCAGATTCAAAATAAAAAATATTTTTTAATAGTAATTAGA